>NW_024582395.1:3104062-3170228 GCF_018398535.1 Haplochromis burtoni
GTGTTCACTATTTCCATCTCACTCTGGGGGGCTGTTAGGTCTCTAGTTATGTCCCCCCCACTTTCCATTACAATAAAGTATTTTGAACTGATTTCAAACACTTGTAATGGAAAGTGTTTCTAAGTGTTTTCATTTCTGTTTTCCTACTGGCTTTATTTTTATTTTTATCAGGTTTCCCTGCCTTTTTTTTCCTGATGTTAAACTTCAGTCTTCCACTCTTTATACTTTTCAAATATCCTTTTTCTATTTTGTACTTGTTGTTATCTGCTGTTTTAGGTAATCCATACTGTAGTTTTGCCTATGTGTCTATTCTGTAATGTGTATTATGTGTTTGTTGTAAAGCAGTTTCTAAAACCCCTTTTACATAAGTGCAATATATATTAACTGTATTATGCATGATTTTTTTCTCTGTGTTGCTATACATCATTTTATATCCATGTAGTATTTATTTTAGAGGGTGTGTTTGTGTGTCATTATCAGGGCTTCTAATTAGAAGAGTAATGGATTGCGTCTCTTGCCGCTACAAAGTATACATCTGTCCCTCTCCGACTGGACAACAGGACTGTGGTGGTATATTTTAATTTATTTGTTCTCGTGTTAATGCATGAGTGGATTAGCAGGAGTCATTCCTATGTGTTGGGACTGCACCGTTCTTTAGAGTACAAAGATATATGATGTCACGAGTGTATAAATGTGTGCTTACGCGAGTGACTGCTGCTGCCTGTCCATGTGAGACACTAATGAAAAAGATTATTCAAGTAATCCTGATTCAGACAAATGGAGGATCCCACTTTTTCCCTCCTCTCAACCTTTGTCCAGAGTATCCGGTGCAGGCTGAGGAAGGAGGCCAGGCTTTGTTGAATTGTTTTCTTCCGTGGCATCGTCTTCTATTGGGTAGACCAGAGTACCACTACTCCTGGGTGCCAGGAGCATCAGAGACTGATAAGGTCTCATTGCCATCACTGATGACAAATGAAGGCACAAACATTAAGAGACCTAAATACTTCAATGTAGATACATTTTGAAGTATCTGCATTCATCTGTAGTCTCTGTATTAGGTTTCTTTCCATATTCAGCTCCACAGTATCATACATATTTACTGTCTGACGGTTTTACACCCCTAACTTGAAACTATTCCTTCCTAATTTGTAAACACAGATGAATGAAAGTGACTTCAGTGTCTTGGTAGTGACAGAAGACTCATCTATTGTCTTGAATCAACTGCGTTTGGATGAAGAAGGAACATACCGCTGCTCCCTGCAAGCCCAAAATGGGACCATCTTCTATCAAGCCACTTTCCCACTCACCGGTACATACATCCAACCATCCATTAACTCATCTATTTTATTCTGCTTTTCCAGTTTAGAGGCTCGCCAGGTGCTGGAGCCTATCCCAGCAGTTAGATATGCTGTATTAAATAGAACTGACCATTAACTACATTCTGAGTTGCTAAACTTCATATACATCTAGTTCTAATAATTTACACAGAATGTTGTTGGCTGTTGTCTCTTACCTCAGTAAATGTCACAGATTTTAGTATTCTGGTCTGAGGGCTGCTAAAAATAAATTTAAAGGTCATTTAAGACACAACAAATAAAGAAGTAAATTATAAAAGAAACAACTTTACTGCATGTTCAGAAAAGTGCTAAAACTATCTGTATTTTGGGGCTTTTTTTAATTACACTTGTTTGTTGTTTCTGTAATATTCTTCTCTTTAATCTTGGGACTTCCTCGTATTTTTTTTACTGCATTCTTGTTTCTTTTTTTTTCTTTATGGACTTCCACAGAATTGCAAAACGCTTTCATTCTTATACCACAGCAGTTTTTTGTGAAAATTCAGGTACAGTTTGGTACAGTAATGTAGTGTTATTTGTCAATACACTTGAATTAACTGCTGATGCCATTTTTAATACTATAATACATTAATGTAATGACACTTAGCAATGTAAATGTTTAAGTACACAAAAAGAACAAAGTAAGAAAATGTAAAATTGCAAAGTGATGGTTGGTACATAAATTAACAGACAAAAGCTGGCAAATCCAGCCACCTTTACTGTAATTTCAAGGGAAATTTCTTCTTCTCCTCCTTCTTCACAGTCATATCGTCGCCTCACCAGACTCACTGGCCTTTAGTCACTCTGCCCTCCCTGCCTCATGGAGACAGCTACTCACCTTTTCAGCCTACGGAGGCCTTGCTTGTGCCACTCATCGCTGTGGTTACGGCTTTGACTCTGACAGCGAGCGTAGGACTCGCAGTTGTCCTGAGGTGAGACACAGCCAGTGGGTGGAGGGGAGAAAGAGGGGACAAGAGGTTTGCAGGAAGGGTGGAGGTGAAAAAGGTAGCACAGAACAGTCAGAGCACGACAAACTGAATAATGCAAGTCAAAGGGACTGGCTGTGCTCGAGTGCAGTTTGAGGACTGAATTATAATTTGTTAAGCGATCCCATGTGCAATATCAGTCTACGTAAATAAGGTCATTGTTTACATTTGAAGTGAATTACGCCGATAAGTTGTTTTCTCTGAAAGTGTCGTCACTTCTTCCAGGAAGTGATGACGGCACCTTAGCAGCAGGTGTTAACTTAGATTTCCACCTCAAGTTCTGCGTGGTAATGGGTAGTTCTGTCTTCACAATCTAAAAACAAAAAAGCAATTAAAAAAGAAACTAAATCGCTTCGTGTGTAATCCTTTCTTGTAGAGTGACGATGAATCAGCAAAGAACAGCAACAGAACTGAGGAGAAGGAAGAAGGAGGAAAACGGGACCGAAAACATGATGTGATAACTGAACTCAGTACAGTAAAAACACACTTTAATAACAGGAAGGTTTTTCTTCACTTCAGGTTTGGCGTTTTGTTTTGCAGTGAAATAAATTTCCCAGCAGAAAGTGCCATGTCATTTCTAGAAATCACGTGGAAGTGAGAATACATTTTGGCGACATGCAAATGAGGCAAAACATGACATGGGTGTCATGTTTGAAAGACGCGAAAAAGGAATCAAGCGAAGTGATGTCAGCCAAGAAACAAGTTTGCGGATTAACAAAACCAGACTATACAACACAGCTGAACTCAGAAATGCAGAAATTCCCCAGAAACCCCTCGACATTAAGCAACAGCTCACTGGAAGACAGTTATCTTTCTCCCGTTCCCCCTGAATGAAGCGATGTTGTTATCACGTGGGCGTTTATGAGAGGAATCAGGGATGAGATAAATCTCCCGGATTGCAGTGTTTTTCAGAGATTACTAACCACAGCCATCCAATTAATCCTGGATAATCCCCTTGTGAGGAAGGAGGGGGCTAAAGCCAGGAGCAGACGTTTTCATCAAAGATTCAACTAATGTTTAGTTACTCATCTGTTCATTCAGAAGTACACAATAAGGTCAAAAGCCCCCTTTTTTTTAGCATTTGCATTATTACTCATGTTTTAGTCATTCTGTTTTCTGCCACACTTGATGATATCAGCTGCTTTGGTTTCAAATATAGTCTGTTTACTCTTCACACAGGCTCGGTCATGATCTCAACGCCAGTGCTCGACGTCCGTCACGTATCATTTAGCTGCTTCTGACTGCCTTCTTGTCTTGTTGTGCGTATACGAAGGGATGTTGGTGTGAAACCAAATTTCCTGTGTAAAGGCGCTAAGGAATCATCAACAACAGCAGCGAATTCACACCTGTCTTTTGCCATTGTGTCACATGAGATCATGACTGGTAACAAAGAAAAGTAAGTGAAAGGTTTAAAAATGAAAGCAATCAGTTGATATTGTATGAGTCACTGCCAATTGGAAGTCACCGGTGAATCGTTGCTCAGGTTTTCAGGGTAATTCCTGATGAGCGTATTTTAATCACTGAAAGCTGGCTTGGGTTATGAGCAAAGGCAAATGAAACAAAGGTCGCAACAGTGTGAGGGGGTGTGTGCGCGGAGGCTGAAAAAGAGAGAGGCTGTGGTCTGTCTGGATAGTGACAGGATGTATGTGTGGTGTTGTTTCCTGTCTGGCTCACTGACATGGGGGCGAAAGCTGAAAAAAAATCTTTAAGACACCCTAACGCAGAGATAGTCGCGTCACAATCTTACAACTACGTGGGTTTATATGTGTGTGTTTTTAACCTAATATGCAGTCTGAGGCTACTGTAAATGCATGCTCAGCGACTTCACTGACAGCCATGATGAAGTGTGCAGTTTGAGTGTTTGTGTGCACATACTGCTGTGGACTGAAATTGCAGCCTCAGCAGGGAGAGGCAATGACAAAGTGTGAGCACTTCTGGAAGAGCAGCAGGCAGCCACAGGGGAGGGCGAAGAGGGAAGTAGGAACAAGAAGAAAGTGGAGTCAGAGGTTTGAGTGGGAGAGATCTGTGGGAAGGCAGACTGATTTTTAATGTGGGTTATGAGGAAACGAGGACAAAGACGTCAGATTACACCTCGTGATAAAAACCGTCCCACACTACACATAGAATATACTTTCACATCAGTGACCTATAGTTGTGGAATGACCTCAAGATTGTTGTCTTCACTGCCATAACAACTTTTATTGGAAAATAATTTAATAAAAGCATCAGAAAATACTCCTAAAACTTGGCTTTAGTGCTTGGGTGCTTATCAGTAGTTAAATATTCACAACTAAATATGTAAAATCCTATGATTAATCACTAGCTATTGTTTGTTATGAGGTTAATGTGTTTGAATGGTGTGATCAGATCTGACCAAAAGTGGCAAACACATTCACTTCTCATCATATTGACGTGTAGATATTAATAGATCTTGAGCCCACAATCACGCTCATGTACTTCAGACTGCTGAGATAATGACAAATACAGAACACAAAATCCAGAGTTCATTTAGGTTCCCCCCCAACACACAACATGAAGGAGGCTTTGAAGTCACCAACATGGTAACTTAACTGTAACCATTCACCATGAATACCATCAGTCTGCTGCTCAGTCCCCCAAACAAAGAGTTTGCACTGTGTGATATTTGAAATTTAACTTTAAAAGGAAAATAAATTGTTTTATATTTCAAATTGAGAGGTGGCACTTTTTTTCTATAGTAGTCTGAAAGGTTTCTGCTAAGACTTCCATCTAATTTGTGACTTCTCTTGTTGATCACAATGCTTTTAAGTTACTGTAAGTCTGACAATATGTCATTTTTTTAAAGATACAATACTGTGCAAAAGTCATGAATTATCTCTCATCTCTTCATGATTTGTTAGAAAAATTGGGAATGGGTTATTGAAACGTCCAAACATAAATCAAAAAAATGGACTTTTTATGTAGTCTCGTCTCACTCATCGATTCACACACACACATTCATGCAGCATTTTATATATACCTAAGTGCTCTCTAACACTCACACACTCACACTCATACTTCATCATGTGGACTGGAGGAGTCTGAGATCAATCCCCCGACCTTCCAGTTGGTGGAGAACCCGCTCTAACCCCCAGGACACAAGGAGGACAATTTTGGCTTAAAAATGGTAAAATCCATATCCTCTTTCTTATAAGTTTCTGTTATTTATTTATGGAAAGCAAATAATAAATCTTCAAAAAATATATATTTTTCCAGCTCATGCATCAAAGATACACTTCATGACATACTGTAGTTGCTGTCTGCCATGCTTGACATGAACCTGTTACCACTACTCTGGAACCTGAAAAATATTGTTTAATAAATTGTTGACCCCAAAATAAGCTGTGCCAAAAATTGGTCCACCCCAAGGATTGGGTCCCTAGACACAAACGGAGTAATATAGTGTACGCGCTTAAGTGCCAGAAGGATTGCCATGATTTATACATCAGGGAAACCTGATGTAAAATCTAAAACCAAAGTGCCTAATGGCAAGACCTAAAGTTGTTGTTTTTTTGCTGAGTTTCCTGTTATGTGTAGACATAATACGGGTCTACATATCCTTTGAGTCAGGTGCCTTTTGTGCTTGAATGATTCATAGGTGAATGTCAAGCCGTTCAGGTATAAGGGCATAAAAAAGAAGTGAAAAAAGCAGCCAATGTTCAAAGAAAAACTTTGAAAGGCCTTCAGAAAGTCTTCCGAACCAGCCCTCTACACCACTTTACATTTTTACATTATTACAAGAATTTGTTATTACATTGCTTCAAGAAATTCTAACTCCCTGGGAGCAAAGCAGTTTTATATAATGAGGGCAGACTTGAAACTTGTGGATAGTCCTGCATTTTCTGAGTAAAAGTTTCTCGTAACTGAAGTGCATCATGTCTTTTCCTTTGTGTCATTCCATCCACCGCCATTCACCTATTAAAAATTTAGCGCTGTGCTATTTTGTGATGAATATGGTTAGTGCTTATTCAGAGTTAATCCCACATGTTTCTCATTGCACACCACAGACGCAGCTAAAATAAATGCAGTTTGAGGAAACTACCTGACCTTTTAAAATGCAGTTGCGAATTTCTCATAAACATTTACTTCTTGTGTCATACTTGAAATAAAACACACTGGACATCAGAAGTGGACAGGTCTGTGTTTAATAACCTACTTTTCCCAATGACCCTTTGCAAAAAAAGAAATCCATGCACTGTAATCCATAACTACCACACGCCTGAATCATAATTAAATAATAAAATGTCTGTGCTTTTCGTGTCTGCAGTGCAGCAGAGATTTTAGTTATGCTTTTTTAAATACTCCACAGAGCAGCTTTAAATTTTCCAGCAGAATAAAAACATTGTCAGTGCTGACATTTTATGTTTGCAGCATGGACCTACAACAGAAAAACACGGTGGTGCGGGATTAATCTACGCCGAAAAAAAAACACTCAGCCTTCAGTCTTTCCGCTGAAGGCAGGCGTTTCGACCGGGTAGGGAGGGTTTTAGCTCTCAGTATAACGTCATTCGACATAAAAACACGGGATAACCCCAAACTCCGACCACGTGCGCGGTAGGAAAATGAGGCTTGACGTCAGTGTCCATATGAGGAGTGCCGGCCAGACCAAATATGGTCGTTCCGCCTCTGACGTTGTTCCTACTGTGGAAAATAGGCGGGGTGGCGCCGACCCCGCCTACCGCGCAGCCGTTATCAATGAACAAGTGAAACTATGAACCTAGAGCCGATTGTAACCGGCCTGCAGGAGAGTTCAACAAGAACTCAGAATATTAAGTCTTTTACTTTGAAAATTTTTTTGCATCTAAAATTGATACAACTTATATATTATAATTTTAGGGATTTTCTTTTTACCTGTCTAAACTGACTATTTTGTACAATTTATTATTTTTAACTTAACTTTCAACTACTTTTCAACAATGAATCCAATCAACGAACCTTTGGAAATAACTGGCAACGAGTTGGTTCACATACTTAGGACTCCCCGGGAACAGTACACCTCTGCAGGGTGCGTGGTGCTGGACTGCAGACCGTTTCTCGACTTTTCCTTGGCGCACATCTGCGAGTCCCGAAACGTGAACTGGAACGCCATGCTGCGTCGTAGATCCAAGAGTTCAGTGGTGGCTCTGGAGTGGCTCATTCCGGACAAGACGCTCAGGGCCCGGCTCCAGAGTGGGGAGTTCTCCCCAGTGGTGGTGGTGGATGAGAGAAGCAGCTCCATGGCCGAGTTGAAGGCGGAGAGCGTGTCCCAGATGCTGCTCACCGCCCTGCAAAACGAAGTTCACACGCAGATCTGCTTTCTGCAAGGTAAAAAGCATCAGACGGTTTAAATCCATTTAAAAGCATATATATTTATTTTTAAATAGTTTAATAAAATTGTTGTTGACGTGTTTTTTAATGAATTACTAAGTCGTTAACGATCATCCATGCAATCATGATCGATTTGATCGAAAAGTGTTTCGATACAACCAAAACGATAAAGGAACGTTTAAAAAAAATTCTAAATAGAGTTCATGTTTATAACAGCATTGTTGTTATTTGGCACAGATCATACATTTAAAGAGGACGTGTTGAAAGCTTACTGCTAACCTCATACTAATGTGACCTCTGTTTAGGTGGATTTGGGGCATTTTCTGAGGCCTATCCGGAGCTTTGCTACACTTCAACCATCAATCACTGCGCAGTGGAGCCAGAGCCAAAAGTGACAGGCCGGAGGACACCCGCGTATGATCAGGTGAGCTAAAAGTTATTAATATTTAAAAACAGAATATTACAATTAAAACGTTTTTGATTGTTTGTTTTGTTTTTTGTGTGATGAAAAGCCACAGACAAGACGAGACGAAACAGTTTAGTGATTGTTTTTGTTGTCAAATTGCAGGATGGTCCCGTGGAGCTGCTACCTTTCTTGTTTTTGGGCAGTGCTATCCACTCATCCCGCAGAGAGACTCTGGCTGCAGCCGGCATCACAGCTGTGCTCAACGTGTCCTCCACCTGTCCCAACTTCTATGAAGGGGAGTTTCAGTACCTGCGACTCACTGTGGAGGACACACTGGCTGCAGACATCAGAGCCTGCTTTTCTGCCGCAATTGCATTCATTGGTGAGTATTTCCAAACTGTGTTAGTATGTAACCTCTGAAATGAGAGTCCAGTCCAGTGTTTGCTCACAGAAATGTCAGTCCAAACTCCAGCAAAGATAGAAGGCCCACTTAGAAAATTAAATCCATGTTAAATAAGCCTCCCCTTTGTATTTTTTAATAAAAACCTATAAAATTTTAAGCACCTTAAACTCCATAATCCATTTTCAGTCCTACACTTGGGGACCAACAATGTAATCATTAATGATCTGGTTACAAAACAACTGGATTATGGAGCTTAAGCTTGATGAAAGAGTTTATTAACACCTGATAGTTTTTATGAGCTTGTTTTGACCAGCTTTCCTTCTACAGTTGAGTTCAGGGGAAGGTGGAATTTGATTTAAAGGAACTTCCATTATAGCAGTGACTAGTGACTGAACGCTCATTTCCGGGGTGACAGCTCGTTTAGCCCAACTTTCTGTGCTGTCTGTTCGTAAAACATTACCGCCGATGTGAAATGAAGCACGGTATGCTGATTGCTCTTCCTGTTTTTGTCTCTTTCTCTTCCGTTTCCACATATAGACTCGGTGAAGCAGAGCGGTGGAAGGGTGCTGGTGCACTGTCAGGCAGGTATATCCCGCTCAGCCACCATCTGTCTGGCCTACCTCATGCACACTCAACGTGTCCGGCTGGATGAGGCGTTCGACTTCGTCAAGCAGCGGCGTCACGTCATCTCGCCAAACCTGGCTTTCATGGGACAGCTGCTGCAGTTTGAGACTGATGTTCTGTGTCAGGGATAAAGGCACAAATCCATCTGTGAAATTTAACTGACTCTCCTGCCTCTTGGCATATTGCGCTGGACTCGCTGCACTACCAGGACTCAAACCACATGCATAAATGTGTTGTTGGTACTGTTGAAAAGTTCACTTTGTACATTCAGAGGAAAGCTAAATGTGTTGCTGGCATCACATGGTTGCAGTCATATTTTGAAAATGCTATATTTTAGCAATGTAAACCACAGTGTCATGGAAACATTATGAAAAACTGTGATTCTGAGCCAGCTAGCTGGAACAGCTATGAGGTAATTTCCCTGACGTTATACTTGAGTGGAGTTGTGCCTGCCTGTTTGGTTTGTGTGTGTGTGTGTGTGTGTGCACGTGCAGGTGTGTTATTTTGTTTGACTTCTGTGCCTGATTGATTGGAAGGGCTGACTTATTTTCATACACTTTTAACCACTGTGACATGATATGTCTTTTGTAAGGAAACACTGTGTTATCTTCTTATAGCAATAGTTCATTATTCTCACGTTTAGAAAGTTAGAAATGCACCTACCACAGCTGGTATCATTCTATATCCTGAGACAGATTGGTACACTCAAACTGGAAAAAGTTGTTTTTGTTTTTTTTAATTGTGTAAATATATTTTGTTATTTATTTCAGTATTTCTTATGACAGTGTTACTGACATCAATAACTCTTACTGCACTTTATACCTTTGGCTTCCTGCTGTTTTTCCACTGAAATAAAACATGCTGGAACATATGAAAACCGTGTGAGCGGAAAAAACTGTTTTACACACTACTGTCCACCACATCTCACTACTTGTACTACTTATACACACTCATCCAGTCATCGTTCACCGCACAGACAAAACAATGAGGCCATCGAGTCCCAGGTGCATTTCAGTGTTTTCAGAGCACATTACAAATGCATAATTTCACACGCTGACCTTGCTGCTTTCGGCTGCTCTTGCTGAATCAGAAGGCATTAAAAAACATTGGGCTGCTGAGCGTTTTCATGGATTATCCTGTGGCAAGTGGGTTTTACAGTCTGAAGTCCCTTTTGACCTCAACAGCCAGCAATGGGAATTTCACATCCTCTCATTCAACTAACATGAATCGCTTTAGGCACATGACAGGAAGTCTGCTAAAAGAAATTACAGGTAAGAGGGAAAGTCATTAAAGTTATTTCTAATCAGGAAGTTTGGAAAGTCCAAAACACCTATTTGTGTTTATAGCATTTTAATCTGACTAAAACCAGTTTTAAACAGGTAAATAATATAAATTACTGGACTTTTTTCTTTATTTTCAAATTTCAGCTTTACTTTTATCAGTATTGTCAAGGCTCATGGTTGTTTCAACACAGTATTAAAAAACCAGTCAGCTCTATATTCAACTGGTTCAACTGAAATAACAAAGAACTATTACCAACACTTGCGAAAAGACCAGCTACCACTATCACCACTGCTTCATTTCCTGATGCTAATTAAGTCACCCACACTTCTGTTTTGGCCATAGCTAAAGTAGTCCACGTCCTCTCATGCGCAAATATCCATTACCCAACACGTAAGCAAGCGTAGCTGTTCTGCTTGACTTTTTTCTTCCATTAGCCACAGTTTTCCATGCAGAGGGCAAAGAAATGCCCAGTGGTTTTCAGGTTGGACTTGAAACTGAGCGATCACGTTAAATAAAGCCCCTAAAAAACTGCATTTAATCTGGTGTGAGTCCATTTAAACGTACTCATCAAAAGCACACAGATATGAGCTCAAACTTTTTTTTATGTATGTTTTCATCATTTTTCTTAGTTTTCCATCAGATACATTTCTTAAAACTTTATTTCTTCTTTTTTCTAAGGGGGTTGGGGCTCAGATTTAATTTTAGAAAAAGAAAATAAACATCCTTATTTTCTAATCTATTCAATGTTGATCTTTATATTTCAGGCCAAAATAAACACTTTGCACTCTTCTGAAACCATCAGAGGGTGATCTGTTTTTCCATCGGCTTCTTTGTAAATCACTTTAGATGAATGAGTTCAGCAAAAACAGGAAAAAAGAAACAAAGACAAACAAATATTTGATTTTGGAGCAGATCAAAACTAAACAATCATTAGTAAGAAGTAACTAAGTACAAATACTCATCACCAATTTGGAGGTTTTATTATATCTGTTCATTTTACTCTATTTATTTAATAGTGTGCTTTTTGCTCGACTACTACTGCTGTGGTCACCAGTTCAGATTTTACTTTTAAGAGACCTGTGTTTAAACTTGAAATTACTGTTAATGATTAAACCGGTGCATCAAATGGTTTAAATAAACTACAAAAAAAAAATGTAATCATAAAAACAAAAGAGATATGGGGAATCTAGAATAAAATGTGTTATTTGGTTTCTGTAACCAGATTTAGGTCTGTACAGCAAGATTAATACTTTCTAAAAAAGTAGTATTATACACATATGTGACATACAGCTCCAAAATGCTACAAACACGTTGATGAATCAGAACTGATAAACAAATAATATAATATACATATATAACATATAAGTCGCAAAACCTTTTCCCTTCAGTGCACAGTTTATTAATAGCCTACTTCAAGTCATATATGATGATAATACTTGTGCATTAAGCAGACATTTACACAAGACTTTGATTTGTATTACTGGTATTTTTGCACTGTTACTAGTTAAGCAACTATGCTGGTACTTCTTTCACTGCCGCAGGTGATTTCAAAAGAAATGAAGACAACACAGATATTTCTCTGTGTTGTCTTCAAAACAGTCCGTGCTGGATACGTTTGTAGTGAAACAGTGCTCTCTAGTGACAACTTTTGGAATGAAAAGAAATAAATAATGATTCAAAAGTATCCAGCAGATGATGCCAGCAGACTGTTTATTAACTAAGGCCACCAGAAAACCAAGTTGTATAGCTCTTTCGCACACACACACACACACACACGCACTTCAAATGTGCATTTTAGACATTAAATCACCACTGGTGTCATTTAATTTGTCCTCAAATACCAGTACAGGAAACAAACTGTATCACCTCCCCTCTACTCGAATGCGGCTCTCATCAGTCAGTTACGACTCAGTCAGTCTGCCTCATTAATAAAACTGGCTCAAACTGTAGGTCCCATCTGTGTCCAGATAAAACTAGGCCAATCATATTACATGAGGCTCTGGAAACACGTAATTGATGTACATGTGTAGCGTACTGTATGTACAAAAGGAAGCATATAAGAGATTAGGGATTAGCAGAGAGGATCACACTTCCTTTGGACATGGCATTACACAGTGTTTGTTATCTACGGCTGAAGACTGTGTCACTCAAAACAAGAAATCCCATTTAGAGAAAACCACATGATGAGGATGAGCAACACGATACTGTAAGCTGGAGAGTTACAACGCATTCATGTAACATGCGCGCACGCACACATGCACTGACCTGCATGCACACACACACACACACATGCACAGAGGTGTAGTTATTTGGGGAAATGACTGCATGGTCATTTGGGAGCACTCCCTGTAATTGTTTGCAGGTTGCACACACACACACAAACAAACATATTTGTACCTTCATGGCTAATGGATAGCACATTCCTCATCCAGTCATGGGTATGTTAGAGAGATCATAATATATTTTGCTATGTATGGATATTTTCTCCAAACCGTGTACTATAGAACATTGCAGGACTGTTTTACCTACTGAGGCCTCTGGAAACCTTCAAATAAACAGGAGAAAAAGGAGGGACCTCACTCTGTCGTCAAAGTGGGACAAAACTCACTGACCCTAATACAGAGCTTAACTTGAAAGACAAGGCGTACCTTTTCTGGCTAAATTTTCCTTGATCTCCACACACCATCTCTCTCAAGGTTTATAAATCGCACACTGGTACACATAATAGTATGAGTACCTGAGTGTACACACCCACACATAGAAAACAGAAAACCGTTTAAAGCCAGTAATTCCAAAAGGTCTAAATTGAAAGCTTCCAAAGGGCAGGTATTGTGCTATAATTGATTTGGACTAGAACCATAATGTCCACAGACTCCCACCAGACCACAGCCCTACATTATTCTGACCTGCAGTAATCTCATTTTCAAGACCCTGTTAAAAACGTAAGGAATTAAAAAGAAATTTGAAGTTATTTTGAACACAATGAAACTGTTCAAAAGCTCCTGGAGTTTTTTGTTTTTTTTTAAGAGTGAGAGTCCTTTCCAGACCAAGTACCAACTTTTCCAATGTGGATATCAAAGAAAAATTGCTTATCCACTGTGGGTGATCCATGGCAGCAGAGTTCCCTCCAGGCTTGTGAACTGTATGTGTGAGTGCATGCATGCTTGTATATCACATGCTCTTACACAACAGGCACTTCAAAAGCAGTGTACTGTGCACTGAACACTGTGTGCCGCTCACTCACTATAACCTCGGCATCACTGACATACCCCTCACCCCCAGAATGCATTTTCAGCGTGTTACAAAGCATGGTTCACCCACGGAAACAGAGACACTTGATTGGAGTGCACTCTCCTGCTAAAAGCTTTATTCTCTCTCCCTTTATATTTAGATTCTGTAGCGTGGAGCGAGAAATGTACGACCATTATTGACTGCTGCTTCTGGTCACAGAATCAGAGAGCAGGCCACCCAATTGTAATTCCATGGGTGGCTAGCTGGGCTTCTTCCTCATTAGAACAGCAATGTGTGGGGGACGCACTACAAAAACAAACAAACAGAACCTCTACCCACACACCATTCATAAGATCGTGTGTGTATATGACCGGTAAATGTGTGTGTTGTTTGTTTGTGTGCGTTTATTTGACAGAGGCCACCTACCTACTTTCAAACAGCACAGGATAAACTCTGCTGCTGTTTGTTTTATGGCCAAGTTAAACAGCCAGTATGACGTAGGTTTCAATGGATAATTGAACGTTCAGGCCCTTGATCTCAGGTAGGCAACAAATCAGAGGGATGATAGATGTCTCTTCTTCTAGGGATAGGAAGTGGTGCATGGTGCATAACTGCAGAGGGATTTAAATAGAAGTCAAGTGATGATGTAAATGCATGAGCACAGAACATTACAATGAGTGCCTTATTCCCTCACCCTGCGCCTCGCACAGTGAGCAGAGGTGGAAGGTAACACGGTGCGTTTATCCAGGGAGTGGAGAGGTAGATGAGCATGTGGAGATTTCAGATTTCACAAGGACATAATTCACTTTTACTGCACCATTTAATTGATGGTTGTCATTACCCATGGACTGGATTTGATATGCAAAATCTGTAACTACATAAAATGTATGATTTATTGCTTTAGATCCTCAATCCAGAGGGTGGACCAGTCAGTGCCTAATGCATCAATAATTTAAATCTCCGAAGGGGTTCATCTTTCAAAATGAAGAATTTGTTTTATTAGAATTCTTAGACATTTGTGGTTTTACTGTATTATAAAGGTGTGACTACTTTCTCGCACGTAAAATTGAGCCTGCCTTTGTGATTATGAGCTGGCAATCTGTATTGATTTGGACGCTCACAAAACACATTGAACTGTGCACATAAACCCTGCCTCAAACACTGAGGTGTTTTTCAGCTTGTACAATCTTAGACACTGTGCTTACCTTACCTAATCTCATTAAAAATCTGAGAAAAAGCTTTTAACAAGACTGGCAGCTAAAACATGGATGGCATTTCCCTTTAGTATTACACTGCGCCTTTATCTAGACCTCCAGCACTGAAGGAGTTATTGAGGACTAAGTGAAAAAATCGTTTAAAAACCAAAGAATGATATAATGTCACACAGGCTTTTTGCTTGAAAAGCATAAATGTGAAGTTGCCACATCTTGAGGAAAAATGATGATGGTGATGGTAATGATGACTGTGCTGTTTACCCTGGAGTCCCTGGAATGAAACAAATGTTTTCAGTAAAGCAGATGGCATCGTCTCTGCTCTCCCAGCTGGACATCACAGCGTCCTGTGGAGTTAATTGACCGGAGCAGTGCCACCCAACAAGCCATTCCTAATATAACTGCGTTGGCTGAGACGCTTGGGTATAGATATAATTTGGGAGGTGGGGGGCTGTACAAGGATGGAGGAAGCAAACATCCCATGACGCTCGGCTTCACAGTGACATCACCGGGTCTAAAAGAAGAGGGAGATGGGAGGCACCCCACTTATTAGGTTTCGTCGTAAGGTCCTGTTCACAAGTGAAGATGCTGCTGCCCCTCTGCGAGGAAATCTGCGAGGTGCATCAGCGGAGCGGCTGAATCATGGTATCCCGGTAAACTTCTGAAGCGCCAGGGACCACAAAAAAAACTCCTGAGACGCACCGACTTGAGCTGCTCTGCGAGGATCTTTTTATTACTGAAACAACAACGTGTTTTGAAAGCAGATGTGACATCGTGCGCAGGAGAGCTGGAGAGCTTGAGGTTGTTCTTTGTGTTCTTTCTTGATTGGAAACGCTGGTATTCCTGTGAAACATCATAATCTTTCAACAGACAATCAGTGTAAATATCCCACCGCATTGGTTTTATTTCGCGTCATCTAAAATCACTCTTTTATTTTTCGCTATTGGAACGAGATTGTCAGGTATACGCGCGTCTCCAAACGAGGACGCACGGAAATCAGACCAATTTACTCTAATCTGATCTCTGATATCCAACAACGCCTCACCGTAAATGGCCCCAAATTAGATCGTTTTAAATTAAATCTTTCCATTTTTATGACATTAACTGAAAAAGGATCGGTCTATGTAAAAAATCAAGTTTTAATTCTTCAGGGTGCGATGTAACTCTGCGAGGGCGAACGCCCAGCAGTGATTATTTTTTTTCTTTTTCTGTTTCTGTTTTTGTGGAGAAGAACGGGTTTTGAAAAGTGGCAATGCGTTTTGATTGAAAAGATCCGCGTCTTGACGCGTTCCCCAGGACTGTTTGTTGCACATAAAATGGATTTGGAAGACCTGCCGTGGAGGGTGCAAGGGAGTGATCATTTGCGAACAACACAGTGACAAAACTAGAACGGCTGAGGTAAATATGCCAAATAATGATCAATTTATTACAAAATGTATTTTAATGTAAATATACGGTTTTATTAAGGACAAAAATGCGTGATAATCTAAGAGTGTTTAACACTTTATACATTTTTAAAATATTTTGCATGTTTATTTGTTTGTTTGTGTTTGCTTGTTTTAAATTTAAAGCCTCCTGGAAAAATAATCCCAGCATGGCCTCGGTTCAGGACAGCGGCTGCTCCATGGAGCTGAGTGGCTGGAACAGCAGTGTGAGCGGCTCGGGATCCTCCGTGCCATGCAACCAGAGTGTCCTCAATCCTGCCCCCTACTCCCCGGAAGCAACGGCGGCCTTTGCCACCGCCATAACCTTAATGGTCATCTTCACTATCGTCGGGAACATCATGGTCATCATCGCTGTCCTAACCAGCCGGTCACTCCGAGGTCCGCAGAATCTGTTCTTGGTGTCATTAGCTGCTGCGGACATTTTAGTGGCCACACTCATCATCCCCTTTTCTTTAGCCAACGAACTGCTTGGCTACTGGTACTTCAAGTCTCTGTGGTGTGAGATCTACCTGGCGCTGGACGTGCTGTTCTGCACCTCCTCCATCGTGCACCTGTGTGCCATCTCTTTGGACCGCTACCTGTCAATCTCCAGGGTCACTTACGGACGTCAGCGGACACCCAAACGCATCAAAGCCGCTATTGTGGTGGTGTGGCTCATCTCTGCCATTATCTCCTTCCCTCCCCTGCTCTCTTTGAACAAGAGTGAGGGTGGCGACAAGGGGAGTGAGAGAGGACCTCAGTGCCAGCTGAATGATGAGCGCTGGTACATCCTTTACTCCACCATTGGCTCCTTCTTCGCTCCATGTCTCATCATGATCCTGGTCTACGTAAGAATTTACCAAATAGCCAAGCAGAGAACACGCTGCCCACCAGGAGAGCCCAGGAAAGATGGGGTTGGCTGTGCAACACCAAGTCAGCCTCCTCGGCATGTACAAGCCAATGGGAAGGATGAAGAAGAAAGCACACCTCCTTCATCCAACAAAACCTCAAATGCCAGACCCCCCACCCTCGCTATCACACCTTCTCCAGCTCCAGCAGAGTCTCAAACCTCCCCAAATCCCACACCCAATAATCTCCTGCAGCCTCCATCCCCTTCTCCAGCCGTGCCCACGGCCACAGAGGTTGATACCTCTTCACAAGTCCCCTCAACCCCCTCCACTGTGCCTCAGTCTGCCACCAAGACTAAAGCGGAGGGGAAGAAGGGCAAGCGTCTGCAAAAGAAAAAGGCTGACAATAACAATGCTGACAGTTCAAGCACAGAGAGCGATATGGAGCACAGCCATGGAGGGGGACGCGGCAGCACCAGCATGCCAGGGTCTCCTGCTGGAGGGGGGATCCACTCCCCAGCCTCAGTCAAGCGCTACCGCGACATGATTGCCACTTCAAAGGGGGCTCGTCTGGTGCCAGGGAGAAAGTCAAAAACAGATAACAACCCTGGAGCAGCGAGGCGTAAAGCCATGGTCAACAGAGAGAAACGTTTCACCTTTGTCCTGGCAGTGGTCATTGGTGTCTTTGTGGTGTGCTGGTTCCCCTTCTTCTTCTCCTACTCTCTCCAGGCAGTGTGCCCAGAGACTTGCACCATCCCAGGTCCACTCTTTACATTTTTCTTCTGGATTGGTTACTGCAACTCCTCACTCAACCCAGTCATATACACCATCTTTAACAAAGACTTTAGAAAGGCCTTCAAAAAGATACTGTGCAGAAGCACCAAGGGTACTTTCTTTTAGCACATAAAATTGCTGTATAGAAAATGGACATTTCTGAGGCATAAAAAAACAAAACAAAACAAAAACCAATCATGTTCCAGAACACTTAAAGGGCTGTTTAAAAAAAATACGTCATATGTAAAAACTGAGAGCCACTTTTACAGCCACAGCGTGTAAACACAAACCCCGGACTGTGAAATCTCAGCTCGCAACTGGTTGACAGATTTTTACAGAGTGAGGCGAAGAAACAGACGATGAAAAAGCAGCTGAGCGAGACACTATTAACCTGCTTAGTACTTTAGTATTTCTGATAAGATTTTGAATCCAAAGTTTTATCTTTGGATGACAAGGAATAATAGATAATCCTGGGAGACAGAGGGGGGGCAGCATGATAGAAGAAATGTAAATACACTATAAAACTTATAGAAGGCAGAAAACAAGTGGGAATTAACTCTGTGAATTAATACAACATATTTTTTTATACATGTTTTGTAGTTATCAAAAACTTTGGGACTAAAGAAGACAGGTAAAAGTAAGGACAAGTGGCCTTAGATTCCTGTGAGCCTAGGGCCCTTTACTTATCAATAGACAACACAAGGAGCACACAAGATTAGTGATGATTTCCTACGTCTGCAGTTTCAACTGTGTCTGTAGTCTCAATTGCAAAGCTGCAGGGCAAACATGTGTTCCTTGATTTTTATCTAAAAATGCAACAACAAGAGAAGGTTGCTGACAATCTCAAATGTGATAGCACAAACAAGGGCACCCTTTCAGACTTAACTCGGAGATTTTGTGCAGAAAGCCTTCATGTGAAGCCCTGCCACCTTGCTTTTGGCTTCACTGGTCATAATGGACACTCAGGTTGTTTATAATGACACTCTTGGCTTTCACCTTTCATGAAATATTCAATAAAAATTAACTTTGGATGATGGACTTGATATAAAATCCCATGTATGATGCTGAGAAGTAGACGAAAAGTGATGAGACTGCATCTCATACTCTTAGCTTACAGTTTTCTTTCTTTTAACTTAACCTGTAGAATCACCCTAATTGACTTGCCTGAGCTTCTCTTTCAATGAACTGCCTCAGTATTTGGACATTCGAGCAACATTCAAAGATAATTAGAGCATCTTCAAACCCTTTCAGTGTTTTTTCACAGTATCAAATGGGAGGTGCATCACCTAAAAATAAAAACCACCAGATTCTTATCATTCTACTGGCAAGCATTAACTTTCACAAAACAAATCCTGCTTTGTGCAGCATTATTTACCAGGTAAACATTTTATATTGACTGTAACACCGAGATGAACAATGCAATTATGGACGTGTGATGTTCCCCCTAATTACACCTACAGGGGTTATACTGAGAACTGTTTGTCTGAGTCACTCCTTACCGATGCCTCTGGCACATCATCTTCTGCAGTGGACCTCTACATGGCACATTCGACACGTTGCTGAGAGGCAAGAAGATGAATGGTACTTTTATTTTTCTCACCAAGACACTAAAGCTTTGTGAGTTTCCTGGACAAGAAAAAAAAGAAGGAAAAAAAAACAAGAAAATGTGTCTGTAACTGTGAACAGCACATGTTTATTGACTCAATGGGACAAGGGCTGTCAGCAGCAACACATCAATTTAGTAACTGTCTAATTCTGCTGACTAGTGTGAGCGTGTGTGTGTATGTGGGCGAGTGTGCGAGCGTGCATGCGTGTTGACTCTTGTTTTTCCTTAAAAAGTGTCAGTGCCTCCTCTGGCTGCTATGTACTACAGATCTACTGTACTGACAGATTTCCTGCATCTGGTTGTCTGTAATGTTTATGATGAATTTGGAGGAAAGATCGGTAGTGTGTCGCTACACTGGGACAGTCTTAATGATCTAAAAGTGAATGTTTTTTCTGTGACATCGAGTACATGGCTTTTTAAAGATCACCCTCAAGGGACCAAAGAGCCTCACAGGACACCAGCCTGACTCAGTGAAATCTGGCCCTGTGTTTCTGTAATGAAATATCAGTTTATATTTGGTGTATGTGACGGGAGGCAAAGATTGAAAACACTGTATTATTTATTTCAAACCAGTTTGTGTGTTCTGTTACCTATTTATTGTTCAGTTACTGTGCTTTTATTCTGAAAAACCAATTGAATTGGAAGCGATCAGAGACTGAAAAGACTGTACAGAGTTTTAATATCCTGAACAAGAGCAACATTGACTTCTGCCATCAAGCTCTTGCTTTGTGAGACTGGGCTATATTTAAGCTCGGGGTTGGGGGGGATGCATTTGTGTTGAACTGAAGGAACATGAACTTTGAGTTATGTGCATACAATGCAACATTTATTCATCATTGTTTCATCTAGTTATAGTACAGTGAAATGTTCAATCAGAGATACAAGCACACGCATTGATGTACAATCTATATCGCAACAGAAAAATGTCTCCTCACCAGTGCTACTGCTGTCAGATGTCTCCTGAAAAAGTAATGAAATATGAAAATGTCAATAGCAACCATAGCCAGTTTTATTTGGATGATTTACAGTGCATTAAGGCCTGATAATCCATATCACGCAGAGCTGCTAGGAGATTTAAATAACTGATGAAACCAAATGGTTGCAAGCAAGAGCTCTGTGCACTTATACAACTGTTCCCTGTCCTCATTTAAAATGATTATTTTCTCTCCAGTAATACAAACAGCTATAGCAACTCAATTATGACAAAAATAGCCACAGAGGTCATGGATTCATGGCTGCTTCCAATAACTATGAGTTGCAATGCTGCTCAAACTTACCATTCATGGCTTTATGTGGTGAGACTGCTGCTTTGTTTGTTTGTTTTTTAAAAAGTAAGAATTATAGCTTAAAGGTAACAGATGCAGTATTCTGCCTGTTGAGCACCATCCTTTTCCCGGAAACCGCCTGAATTGTCTTTTCCCCAACTGTGTTTGGACCAAACTGCCTGGTCTGAGCTTTGCAATCATCTATCTCCCATCTGTCATCATCTCCTTCCAGTTTGGAAATAAAGCCGCTTGAAAAAGCACAAGTCATTCCCTGGTTCGTTTGTTTTATACATCTCCACATGATACAACAATAATAATAATAATGATAATGATAATAAAAATCATTTCCAGACCAGACAGAGAATTAGCAGTGAGTTGTTTCACAAATCTGTGATGTTTTCGTGACATACATGTCAAACCGAAGCGCAATGCAAAGCAATTTCCAGCCATTATGAAATTGCCTTAAATGGCAACACAACTTGGGAAAATAGTCCATAACACTGTGGGTTGATGGCTGTTCAAGATGTCACAGCAAAATCTCCTATCACAGTGGGACATGAGAAGTAGGCCATAGCAGAAACAGCATAATGTCACCTACTGCCAGCGAACACAGAGGAAGTCTGTAAGGAATTAGAGCATGATTCCAAATATCACACACAGACACATACACACACTTCCCGCACTGACTGTCTCATTTTCTATTCAAGCCATGAAAGTCATGTTCAGTCCACACACAGAATCAGACACACACACACACACTTGTTGTGACAGCTTGTTATATTTGAGGTCATCAGGCCTATGGTGAATTGTAATTGATTTATGCTGATGTGCTGTTTGGCCATTTGTCTGCACTGAATCGAGCCTCTCTGTCCTGCTTTACCTTCACACACACACACACACACACACACACACACACACACACACACACACAAGTTTCCACTCAAAGAACACCAAAATGATGCCCATCTTTTCCTCCACACTTTTTCATTTCCATATTCAGCACTGTGTGTGAACAGATAACTTATCATAGCCAAGCAATGGGAGCAGTGAGCTGTATGTTTACAATGTTGTATATTCACACAAACACAGTGTCCCTAAGCCCCTTATTCTCTGGCCTCAGCTAGAATATAAAGAAGGCCTGATTTGGACGGTGGACTCTCCAGGGCAAAAATGGAAAGAGTCCAACTACCACGACACTCAACACATTAGCTTCTTACTCACAAAAGACAGTGGACAGACTCCTAAACAAGCGAAGCCGATACATGCAAGGACACACTCGGACGCATACTGAAACACAGACGCACATCAAGTTTAATTTAGAGATTTATGATGGATTTAGTATTGCTCTGTATGAATATGTATGTGTTTAGAGGGCGTTCTAGCGCCGAGCATTTTCCTTTTCCAATCGCATCCACGATATAATGCCAGATAAATTTCTTCTCCCTGTAATTTGACTGTTGAAAACACCCAAGAGGCAGAATGAAAAATGAGAGACAGAACAGAGGCAAGCTCTCTACCCATCGAAGGTGGAGATATTAAAATGCACTCTCGCTCGGTGAAGGCTGTGATAAAAAAATGTCATTTTTAGGGGGCATGGGCAATTATGATTAAAATCGCTCAAGGAGTCTGTGACTGTTTAACAGAGTGCCACTTGATGGGGGTATGTGTGAGTGTGTGCTCTTACGCATCTCATAAAATTTCGTTTTACAAAGATTTTGTTAAAGGAAAGAGCCGGGATGTAAAACAGGCATTTCCAGCCTTGTTTTGATGCGTTGTGCGTTTGGATGGAAATTCAAAGCACAAAGTGGACGTACCTTAGTAGGCAGTTAACACGGCAAAAAATTAGGTCCTAATATGAAAAATCCAGCAATGCATGAGTGTGCAAGAGAGGGGAAGGCTGAAGAAAAAATAAAGAAATATTGTTGAAACAGAAAATAGAAATTTTGATTTAAAAATACAGTCTGGCTAATGGGAAGTGCTGCACAGGACCCGCATATGACAAGACGCGTAACGGTTTGACTAACAAAAACAGAAAGTGACACAGAGCCAGAGGAAACCAAGAACTCAAGATAAAACAAGAAGGAACTAATCAGAGACCACATGATTCGTCACATTTAGACTGTTACCCGTGAACTTGACATCAACAGATTTCATCACGAGAAGAAAAAAACTAAACCAACTAACTGATAGTCGACATGTTGCTGCTGCACTAACATCAAAGAAAACAATCCAAATAGTAAAGTTAACCATAAGCCTGAGCAGTTATGGTAACAGCTTAACAGTTTTTTTGGGGAGGGTGTCAATGCAAAAACAAGCCAGTTTGTCATTTTTTGTTTTAACACACAAAGTGGCGTGAGTTACAGCTGCACCACTGTTTTCATTTTTTGTTCTTATTTAACTACTAAATCAAATAAGTCTTATTAAGTACAAAAAACTAACAGTGAGAACGGCTGCATCATGGCTGAGTTAAAGTAAGCACATGATTCAAACTGGATCTGCTTTTAACCATTGTATAATTGGATGGAAACGACACTCTTTACTCTTGTTGAAAAAGTGACCAAAAGTTAGCTTCAGTAACTTCATGAGAATCTTAAGTGAGAGACATGGAGAGACCAAAATAAAGGAAGCTGCAGTAACACATACGTGAAGTAATAAAGGCATGGACTGTTTCCAGGTCGTGCTAGTAGCTATTTTTTGACAAGAAATCAAATCAAAGCTTCAAGCCAAAGATAACACCCAGGCCTTTTGGATGAGATTTTAAAGACAAGGTGAGATGCTCATGTTTTGGCTCAATGTGGACTTAAAGAGCAGACTCAAACAACAATCAGCAGTTTTAAAAGGTTTATTGAGAGACTTGTATCCTTGTCTTTGTAACCAATTGGTGAGTGGTGGAAGAGGCTGGATATTTCACAGGGCAGCACTGAAAACTCTGCCAGAGGAAAGAGAGGATGTTAGCAACTGCCGTGGTGAGTTTGACAGAACATTGCTGATGAAGAATGCAGAACACAATATGTGGTTCCACTGGCTTACTCGTTTGTTTCCGGACCAGGGTTGGTAGGTTTGTAGCTTAAACCCATTCGCTGGAACGTTCAAGACAATTCAGCTACACGGCAAAAAGCATTAAGCACCGAGTAGGCAAAGTTCTTTGTGTTACCCATATATGAGGGAGAGAACCACGACAAGCGCCGTTCCTTCGCTTGACCCCAGTCGCTCTCGTCCGCTCCCCCGTAACACTGCTCTTTTATTGAGGTTACATGAATATACATAGGTTCATTTGCATATGACGTTTCATATAGGTACACATGTGGACAAAGAATACCTTGTCTGTGTGTGTGTGTGTGTGTGTGTGTGTGTGTGTGTGTGTGTGTGTGTGTGTGTGTGTGTGAGACCCCATAAATGACTTCCCTAAACCTATTATTATTTTTCTTCTACAATGTAAATTTTGTCTCTTTTTTATTCTTTTTTTTCCCTTTTACAATAGCTGGTGACCTGCAGAATCATCGCTCTCACAATTGGAGGCAATTACTTTTACACAGCGCACACACACACTGTGACGTCAGGCACATTCACACTCACTTTTTCAGCTGCGTAAATAAATCATATGGCTGATGATAAGTGCCATGGTGATCCATAAGTATGATCACAAGTCTATTTAATTATTTTTCAACCTAACAAAACAAATTAACAAAACATAATGCTGATGCTTTGAACACTCTACACACATGAGTCAAGATACAGGACAACTGCTGCGCATCTGAAAGAAGAAGCTGAACTCACGGAAACGCTGCACACTCCAGTTATCATAGTTATCATAGTTTTGTTTCCCTCTCTTTGATGAGTTCTCAGCCAGCTCTCGATCTGATAATGTGTAGCTTGCTCATCAGCTCAGAAGAGATTGCAATGCAACCTCACACAGTGGTTGCATGCTTTGCCCCACAGTGGCAAAGACTTGCACTTTCATATTCATATTCATATTCAATAAAGGTTCAATTCAATTCAATTCAATTTTATTTATATAGCGCCAAATCACAACAAAAGTCGCCTCAAGGCGCTTCATAGATACAGAGAAAAACCAAACAATCATATGACCCCCTATGAGCAAGCACTTTGGCGACAGTGGGAAGGAAAAACTCCCTTTTAACAGGAAGAAACCTCCGGCAGAACCAGGCTCAGGGAGGGGCGGCCATCTGCTGCGACCGGTTGGGGTGAGAGAAGGAAGACAGGATAAAGACATGCTGTGGAAGAGAGACAGAGGTTAATAACAGATATGATTCAATGCAGAGAGGTCTATTAATACATAGTGAGTGAGAAAGGTGACTGGAAAGGAAAAACTCAATGCATCATGGGAATCCCCCGGCAGCCTACGTCTATTGCAGCATAACTAAGGGAGGATTCAGGGTCACCTGGTCCAGCCCTAACTATATGCTTTAGCAAAAAGGAAAGTTTTAAGCCTAATCTTAAAAGTAGAGATAGTGTCTGTCTCCCGAATCCAAACTGGAAGCTGGTTCCACAAAGAAAGAGCACAAATAAAGGTGTGCTCTATATGTCAGCAATGGCTCATATTAAGATGACAGTCTTTCAAACAGGTCAAGTGCCTCTATGCACGTAATTAGTTAAAATATTTACCTATTTTACTTCAGCTTATATGTCATTGTTCCAAATTTGAGCAACCCTAAGCTTAATGCAGATTACTTTCAACAACTGGTTAAATTAATGGTCTGGAGCACAGGCTGTTGTCGATCAGAGCAATCTGAAGAATCATCAAATCATTTTGTTTCAGCAAGGGGTGGGGGAAAGCCATTCACCAAAGCATATCTTAAGTGCTGCTGCTGTGGGCTGGCCTTCTACACAGCCTCTTTAAGGCTGCTGTGTTTTCTGAAAACTTCCAACATTTTCCAGCAAGCAGTTTACACCCAAAATCATATTTTTTGTCCCAATATTCTAAATACTTCGCGCTGCCAAGAGCGAATTCCATCATAAACTTCTCGTCACCCTCTGACGCACTCTTGGTTGCTTGATAACAACAACAGCTGGCGTCATAGACCACGTGTTCTACTCCACACTCACTCACACAAACACAAACACCACAAATAACAACAAAGAATAGGTCTATTGTCCAGCACAATCTGGACCCCGCGGAACTTCTCAACGTCCCACAAAGCGGCGGAGAACCCACTCAACTTCCCACAAAGCGGCGGAGAACTCACTTATCGCTCCACAAAGCAGCGAAAAACACCGTTCTTAGCCCCAAAAAGCGGCTAAGGAAGTACACACTCACACGGTTATAAAGTCGGACTCTCTGAACGTACTTGGTATGGCTTATTGCGTGTAGCATCAGTCCCTAAGCCCGCCGATCGTCATCCATCGAGGAGAAAAGACTAATCCAGCTAATCCACTGGCCCGATGACAAATTCTCACGTCTCGGGACTTTACTACAGGAACTTCCTGGCTGACGTCAGTCTTTCAGCATGTCTCTTTTCCCCTTGGTGAATGTCGACTCCAGGGCTCCGGCTGGAGGACCAATTAATGATAGGTTTGTAGCTTAAACCCATTCGCTGGAACGTTCAAGACAATTCAGCTACACGGCAAAAAGCATTACACACCAAGTAGGCAAAGTTCTTTGTGTTATTCTTATATGAGGGAGAGAACCACGACAATCCACGACAAAGACAAAGAATACCTTGTCTATGTGTGTGTGTGTGTGTGTGTGTGTGTGTGTGTGTGTGTGTGTGTGTGTGTGTGTGTGTGTGTGTGTGTGTGACCCCATAAATGACTTCCCAAACCTGCTGGTCTGGAAGTCCAGCAGTTCATCTAAACAAAAGGCACTTAGCCTAAAACAGACATAGATAGTTTATCCTACCAAAACAATAAGAGAAGGTACGGCCTCTCCCATGCTCCCAGGATGTGGGTGTGAATGCCAGAGCACTCTGGAATGCACACAAAGTCTTTGCAGACTATTAAGGATCAAACCTCTACCAACATGACATTGATTATAACACTCTAAGCATATATGAGTAGATATTTCTAAGCATAAATGACAATCAACAATACAAACCTAACACAGTACAAGAAGGCACTCAGCTGACAGGTGGGACTTCATTACTGAAGAGAGAGTGCAGGGGTCACGTGATGGCAGCGGGGTGAACGCACTGTTTTTTCGGAGCTCCGTGCCACTCGGCCTTAATTCCTTTATACTCCATGTTTTATAAGGCGTACTGTTTCTGTTCTGGTATGTACATTGCGGGCTATGTCCCTGAAAGACTTTTGGCCACAGTCTTTTGACAATGTGGGTAAGCAACGACCAAACAGAGAAAGAAAAGACACTCCGTCTGAACCGGGCGAAGCCCCTCAAGATGGCACCTGCTCTGACTCCAACCCTACTGTCGAATTGGACCCAGCCTTCGCCAATGTCGGCACACAAAGGGTGGGACGAAGCGGAAGCTAGGGTGCTAGCTGTGGAGAACGCTGATGCTGCTCAGGAGCGCCGGATTACCAAGCTGGAAAATCAAGTCAGCGCTCTCACGGAAAGATTGGATGCAGTGCAAAATTACAGCAGACGACTGAACGTCCGGCTTCTTGGCCTACCGGAGGACACTGAATCTGCGTTCTCAGGATGACCACCACGGCTGGGCGCATAAAGTTGGAGAGGGCTCATCGTGTACTCGCTCCGAAACCAGACCCTAACAAGCGTCCCCGCACGCTGCTCATTCATTTTCACTCTTTCAGAGATAAACAGAGAGTCATGGAAGCGGTGCACCGACTCAGCTCTGAAGATGGGGGTCTTAAGCTTAACGGCTCAATGGTGTCAATTGACAATGACTTCTCCACGGCGGTGCTGAAGAAGCCAAAGGCCTATGATGCAGTGAAGCTGCTTTTACGGGAGCGGGGTATACAGTACACCATGTTCTTTCCGGCGACAGTCCAGGTGACACACAACGGCTCGAGGAGGAGATTCACCACACCTGGACAGGTGCAGGATTTCCTGGCTTCCCTACCTGATTGAATCCCCTGCCGCTTGCTTCTTCTTACACTTACTGCATCATTGACTGGGATCAGATGCAGTCCAAATGTCCCCTGTTTAATTTGTTATATGTTAAAGAGATCAGTGTCAAAAAAACTCTCCAACAATCCTATTACTCTATGCTCTGTCAAGGCCTGGATGTCTATCCGTGCTTTGGAGGGCTGGGTCCATCTGATATCCTAGCTGGCTCCTGTTATGATTGGCCCTTACTTCTTGCCTGGATGTCTGGACCAGGTTTTTTTGGTCTGGTCTAATTTGGGGCTGGTTAACTTGGGTGATCTGTTTAGAGGTCGGACCCTTCTTTCCTTTCAGCAGCTTCAGCAATGTTTTGGCCTTCACAATGTGGAATTCTTTAGATACCTGCAACTGAGGCATGTTATAATTAATGACACCACCCTAATGTTGGACTACTAGGTCTGCAGTGGAGCATGCTTTGTCCTCACTGCAATCACTTTCCTTGGCTGGAAATAGGAGAAACAGACTGAAGCATTTTGTGGTTGGGCTCCAAGCAAAGAACTAGGATGGAGATGGATACATGGTTAAATCACAAAAGGCAAAAACTAGCAGGTAGCAAGGACGGCCTGATTGCCACCATAATGACAAGGACAATCTAGCGGAGAACCGTTGCAAAAACAGGAGCTTGATTACAAAAATGGAACAGGTGTGAAAAGAAAAAGAAAGACTTTACCCAGAGGCAACCTGGCAAGATAGACCCAGCCCAGCAACTCCACCTGTGGTGTAAAGAGAAAGGGCTCAAGAAGGAGAGACAGAAAAAAAGGAAAAAGAATACTCTGCCAGGACCATAACTGAGATTACATACATTTCTGGTAAATTGGCTTTAAGATTTGGAGGAATCATAGATGACCAAAGAAATTATTTTTCCATTGTTTGACTTGAGGAAGTGATAAGTCATCTAACCTTTAGTATTTAAGACATTACAGCAGAAGCTGTAGGGAATCCTGAGATTTTAGCAGAAGATATAGCTGTAAATCATCAGCGTAGAAATGGAAGGTGTTATATCTCCTACTAATATTACCAAGTGGAACCAGATAACTCTGAGGGATCCTGCAAAAAACAGGGGCAGGGTATGAGAAAAACTGAGCAACAGACACACAGAAAGTCTTATCCTTGAGATAAGAACTGAGGCAGCAAATAGCTTTGCCCTTAATACCAAAGCAGAGTTCAAGGCAAGCCAAAGGAATCAAAAAGCATGGACTCATCTGAAACAGAATCAGAACTGTACTGGAATCTAACAAAGTGTGAATAAGGTTAAAGCTAATTTGATTAAATTCTATTCTGTTTTGCTGTTTCTGTATTACAGAAGATACTTCCATTAATGCACAGACCAACACACTGAATAACACTCCCAAAACAAGAAATGAGGGTTACAGATGTATTTATTAGTAGCAGTAGTAGTATTGTTGTTGTTGTTGTATTATAGCTCGTTATATAATTTATTTTTATTTATGTGTGTAGGATATTAATATGATATATGCCACTGTCTCAGCTGAACTCTGGACACGCACACACATATATATACACTGATATGCACACACTCACCCCCCCTCCCTTTCCAAAAGCCTTCGACGCTTATTCCCTTCCGATGCTGCACCCTTTACCCACCCCTGTTGCTTGTCATGTGTTTCTTTGGTGTATTAAGAGTTTTTTTCATGTGCTATGTGAAGAGGTGTTTTTTTCTGTTCTCAAACTGATCTCCCTGTTGGAGCTCAGTCTGGGGGGAGTTATTTTTTTCTCCTTATCTTTCCTCATGTGGTGCATTTTCCATTGTTATACCTCTCTGACCTGCCTTCCCCATGTGATGTTTTGTGTAATGTATGTATGGTCGGAGGGTAAGATGGCGCCGCCATTGCGTGCAATAGGTCGGCAGCCTTATGAAATTTCCCCTTGTGGGACTAATAAATGTATATCAACTCAATTATAGATGTTT
This sequence comes from Haplochromis burtoni, assembly GCF_018398535.1. NCBI lineage: Eukaryota > Metazoa > Chordata > Actinopteri > Cichliformes > Cichlidae > Haplochromis > Haplochromis burtoni. The sequence continues at coordinate 3,133,753 of NW_024582395.1, forward strand.
TAGTATACATTATTAGTACAGTAGTACAGTATACAGTATACTACAATCCTTCAGAGATTCAATATCTGAATAAATACCTTCATATGAAAGACAAAACATTCAATCTAATAACTCAACATATTGAAACACAAACATATATTGCTTCTGCAGATAAAGCTTGGCAGATTTTAGTAGCATGATTCTATAAACACTATCTTTAATTCAGTGTTTTTTGTTGAGCTAGTTTGATGTTTAGATAGCAGATGATGTATGCTGTGAACAAACATCAGTGCAAGTTTGAATAATTCAGATTTCCCCTATGGTGTTTCCTTATAGATATTCAAAAGCATGTGAAAATAAAAAAACAAAAAGTGCAGTGCAGCGTCCAGTTGTATCACATTGCAAAAAAAAAGAAAGAAAGAAAAAAAAAAAGACTTTTCCTGTGAACACAGTTTTTCCATGTTTTTCATGGTTGCAGTCCCTGACATCTTATTTGTGCCTTCTGGTGTTGGTAAAGATGAAAAATAAAGAGAGGCAAAGAAAAGGCTTCACATTATTACTATGTGCAGTATCAGACTCCGCTGTAATAATTCTATCCCGAATGTTTCTTTGAAGAAAAATTGAAGCCTTGACAAAACTCTAATGAGAATCTGAATCATAACTGAATCATTTAATTGAAACATACATGAACAAACTCATGAAATGATCTTAAAGTCCACACCTCCATAAAAGAGATGACTTGTGCAGGTTTTGTGAGACTTCCACACAAGGTTGCCAGATATGCAGAGTGGAGAAAGAAGGCTGTATCTTTATTTAGCCGGGCCATTATGGAAAGGTCACAAAGTTCATTTTGAAACACAGATACATACCCGTACACATGCACACACACGTTTCAGCAACCCAAACCCGCGCACACACATCATACCAAAGGAGAAACAAAGGCAAGCCTAAAATAGAGAAACAGATGACTAACACTTAACTGTACACACAGATACTGGACGCACACTCACACACACACACACAGTAAAAAAAAACAAGTTTCCAGATATATTCAAACTGATCGATTTTCTTGGACGGTCTGTCATTTTTAGCTGTGCTCTGCTGTATAATTATTGATCCGCAGTAATCAGTGGAATATCAATCTTGCCTTGAACTTTCCACTTAGGTATTTTCAGAATAGCCTGGCCATGCGCTTTATGAGTTTGCGGTTGATTAAAAGAACAACAGAAGAGAAAGAAAGTTTAGAAGTTAACAGGCAGGATATTTGTTGACACAGCATGGATCCACATGTGTGTCTGTGTGTCATTTTTGGCACAGGAAGGAGGACAGGATGTTCTGTTTGGATGTGAAAGTGTCATGTCCTTTCTAATCTATATACAGTAGTACAGTAGCCTGAGGAGTGTACATTATACTTCCATTGAAAACATGTGGAAATAATTAGGACAGCTTGGTGGAGTTGAGTTGTTTACGGCTTCTACATAGTTTAGCGTCATGTTGCATCATCTTTTGCTGGTGCCTGTAGTGTGGGGCTCAGTGTTCAAGTACAATTTAGCATTATGGCTCACTTCATAAGAATGTTTTATGAGGTGTAGTAAATGAATCTTCATTATTTCAACATAAAAAAATGAGTAAATAAATCTTTCTATGCTTTATGGTGCAATTTGTTCTTTCTTAAAGAAATAGTTCACTTTCTTGCTTAAAGTCACCACTTTGTCATTCAGTGAGATGATTGCGGCCCTCAGATGAGGCTTAGTTTGTCATTAGGGATGGGACCAGGAACAGAGAAACAACTACAATGGTTCTGTCTCAGGTTCAACTGCAGTGACCATTAATTAAGATTTTACATCTTGGGTTTGTTTTTCTTTTTTTAAATGATTGTTAAGAGCTGGTCTCTTTCACCAAGGTTCGGTTACTTCCTCAATCAGCGACTGCCCATGAAGCCCAGATAAAGTCCCTAATTGTTGCACACAAGCAATAGTGTGAAATGAGAGGTATCAGCACACATATTTTGTCACCACTGGACCGAGCCAGGCTAGCTGTGTTTTTAGTCTTGCATTCTTTCCAGAGACCAGGGAGTAACTCCTGCGGTTACAGACAGAGCTGCAGTATGGTGAAGGCCATGGGAAAATGACCCTTAAGCACTCTTAATCTGTGACCTCATTAAACACTTTCCTGATGAATTCATCCTTTCGATCACGTTTCGAGTCTTACTGTATACAGCATGGTGTTTATTTTGTAAATTATTGTTCCCAGAAGGGTAAAAATGTAGGTTCGAGTAGAGCATGTGTGTCTGCTTGTGACTGACATGTCACTACCAATTCCAATGTCTTGTAGTTTCCCAGCAAACTCAACCCTCACTCATATCCAGATGGCAACGCTCAGAACTGACATCACAAACCAAATGGTGACGTTATGTTGCTTTCTCCATCTTTTGTATACAGTCATACTTTTATATACATCCTGGTACATATGTACAAAGAAACAGCCACAGATTTTAGCAAGTTTATGGAAAAGAAAGAACTTCAAAAAATAATTTTGGGAGCACTAATTAAAATGTTTTATCTTGTTTTTACAGACAGAGGAGCCATTGAGAGGAATACTCCAACAGGGAATGTGTCTTCAAGCATTTAGGGAATGTTTTCAGGGAATCAGTCTGAAGAATTTCCAGATGTTGGTTATATTTCAGAACTGGAAGACATGGAGCTCTTACTGATAACTGTCCTTGGTAAGATTTTAAGGATCACCACACACTGAAGAGAAGCTGGGAGACAGGACCTCTGATCCTTAACTATATATCAGTAATGAGATGATGCGCGAAAAATATTGCAGCTGAAGCCAAGAGGCCACGTCAAGCAGGGGTTAAAGTGGACTAATGTCCTTATTTAATTTAGAATTGTTAAATAAGACATTGAATCCACAAATTATGTTTTTGCTGAATTATATTTTTGTGAAATATCTTGCAAAATAAATTGAAATATATTAATTTCGTGTTATTCAAATATTGCCTAAAAAAAAAAAACAGGCAGTTTAGTATTTTGATAAAGTCTACAGTTAGGCATGATGTTGGACTGGTTACAGCTAACTGATTACTTGATTATAGGTTACGGGTAACAAACAACCATTTAATCACCTTTATATTAGAGGTGATTATGCTGATTAGAGTCACTCACTGAATTCTACCTTTTATACTAGCTTTATAGTATCCAGGGGTTGGAAATGAGTCCTATATCTTGTTGAATTCAATTGGCTAAATCTGTCACAGGGTTTGAAACGGACTCAGGCGCAGACCAGAAATCCTTGGCAAAGGAGACAGTGCGTTTATTCACAGTATACACACACACACAGAAAAAGACCAGTTAGAAACAATCACAAAACTCGCAGATTCCAATTTGCAGATTTCAGAGAGACTGACGCTGATGGCTCAACAGTCCAGCGAAGAATGACACAGGTCCGCCATCATAAATAGTGCTTCAATCCGCTGGAATCAACTGCAGGTGTGACGGTGAGCACAGGTGCATGGGCCAAGGGCGGGAGCCTGTAATGAACACCACCCCAGCAGAGGAGAGATGCACGGGGACCATGACAAAATCCACAAAGAGCAGTGAATATCGTAGAAGTACCACAAGTCAACTGATCACAGTCTGTACACAAAGAAAAATCTACTGAGCTCACAAAACAAATCATCATGTGAGTTATTTCTGGGTAATCCTTTTCCTTACCCTGCACCGCTGCCCCTGATCTAAGTGTTCCCCCACCTGCTCAATCCTATTTTAACCCATGAGTCTAAGGAACCATTTCATGATGCAGGTGAACAAAGGGAGAGCATGAAAGCGATACTATGCCCTCTTCAAAAGCCAGAAAACCTTCACATCCCCAACCCTACGATTTATATCAACCATCAGGTCAGCTAATAGCTAGTTCTTTGATATTTTTGCATAGTTATGAGAATGAAACTGAGCTTTTTTTCTAACTCTCTGCACAAAAGAAAATAAGCATGTTTCTAAGAGTGTCAAATCATTAATTTAAAGACAAAGTAACTGGGTCATATCATTTATTCTGCTTGTCTTTAATTAATTATTTGCCCCACTACGAAATAAATTCATGATTTCATCGAGGGGCGGGGGGTGCAATTGTGTTGCACATAATTATACAGAAAGCGAAATTTATCCATAACACCATTTTTTAAATGAGGCTGCTGACCTTAGGTTCCTGGCATCATCCCACAGTTTCTTCCCTCTGCTTTGAAGCCCAATACGGAGGCTGATTTCAGTGGTTGGCCTTTCATCATTAGTGTGGTTTAAGAGCTCCATGTGACTAACAGGAGGAGAGTATCCAGCATAGCAAAGAGAAAGGGGCATTTATTTCTTATCACAAACTCAACATTCAATCCTTGTTTAGGTCTTTGTATCAGTACTCTCTTTTGGTTTCAGAGGTTTTGTATGCGTTTTTTTAGCAATATGTTTTAGTCCACTTCTGAAAACCAAGAATCAGGCCAGCAGACAAAGACAGTAAGAACTCTGTGCTCTGTTAATACAGCATACTTCTTTGCTTAGCTGCTTTTTTGATGATATTCAGAGGTCCCATTACTCGTTAAGCTCTCAAATTGTGCATACACTATCTATTTTTGTGTGGGTAGTTTCATGCTCACAGCACTGAATATTATGTTGTCAGACTTCCTAATTACTATACATAAAAGGTTAGGGCATGTAGAGAAGGTAAAGTAGCTGCACTGTTTAGGCATCAGTAGCATCATATAATCTCACATATACATATATACATATACATATATATATATATATATATATATAATTATATATTATATATATATTATTATATATATATATATATAACTAATATATATATACTAGGGGTGCAACAATACACAAAATTCACGGTTCGGTTCGATACTTTGGTGTCACGGTTCGATATTTTTTCGATACAAAAAAAAATATTCATGCCTTTTTAATTTGTCATTTATTAAATTTTCACGGCACATTCCGCACCACATCTCTGTGCGTTCATCATTTGTTTGAAGCCAGCTCACCTCCTGCAACTACTTTTCCGAGAATACGTGCTTCTTTTGTGGTTCGGACTCCTTCTGACATTTCTTTGGAGGTGGAGGAACATCACAGTAATTGCTTAAAGGAGCTTCTTCGACATCTTTAAGAGTTCTAAACAAATGTCTGTCCTCCTCCTGAAAATCTTATGTATGCAAACACGCGTTGCAACTTCTTATCTTGTGCCCGTTTTTTATTTTGACAGCGAATGCGCACCTGCGGACCACTTATGTGCAGCCCTGGTTATTTCGCTTGTCATATTGCAGCCACAGAAATTCTTTTGTCCATGAAACCATAAAGCTGCACTTTCTTTTTGCCTTATAGTCTGATTTGTCATAACTTTTCCGTTTTGTGGTAAGCTTTTCTTTGGCTGTCACTTCTTCACCCTGACCTGTCTTATTTGGCTCAGCAGAACTAAAATATTGTGGCGAGCTCAGACAAGGAGGAGACGGAGGTGTCGTTTGGTCTTGCTTCCCGTGAGCTAGCCAGGGAGCACAGCCGTTTATTGACATCTGCAGAAGAACACTGCCGCTAGCTAACTGCTCAGCGGCAACAGCACAGCAGCAACAACAACAACAACAACACCACAGGGCGCCCTCTGACCCCGGAAGGACACACCGTCGCAGCGAGAGGGCGTCACCCGTCACTATGGCAACATAAACAAAACATAACTGTACAAACCCGCTACAATATATATCCTGCTGCTTTTACACATGCACTCACATAACGCTCAGCGATTCTCTGCGCGATCAACCTCTCACATGTTTAAGCTTGCTGCGGGAGATTTCACTTGTCATGTTTGCATAGTAAGCTAACGATTGATAAGACGATGTCAGAGGAATTGGTGCGCAAATTATCATCACTCACCAATCAGTGCTGTCGCTCTCTATACACAGTTCACGCGATTGCAAAGTGAAAGCAAAAAACAAGCGCAAATTCAAACGCGATTTCAATATGTCACATATTGACAGTGGCTCACCGATGCCAATGACATAATTACCCAGCTACATTTCCGAAAGAATGCAAAAGCATTGACATATATTTTTCCTTCCTACAATAGCCCGACGGGCAGGGCAGAGATAGATTTTGGTAGCCCGACTGGAAAAATCGCTAGCCCCGGGACGTCGGGCTAGCGATATTGCGAGCCCTGTATCTGATTGAGGAATCACTCATCTTTGGAAAAGAGAGTTTATTACAGAGAAATGGCTCTTTCCAAAATAAAAGCTATACTATCCGCTTCTTCTGGGCTATATTCTCAGCAGCATATTAAACATATCAGGTCCCCATAAGGAGAATCATGTGCTAACGGCTGTCTAAATGACTCGGGTAAAGTTTGTAGCATGCGTGCTTGTTGTTTTTGTCTGCTTCCACTTGTCTTTGCACTAGGATGATGTCGGGTAAATGTGCAGTCATATTCGTTGTGTTCCCACTAGTGCTGTCAGCGTTAATCTCGTTGAAATGACGTTAACGCCACAACACGGCAAATCTCCGTTAACGAGCTACGCGGCCAACACGTTAACGAGCTAACTGCGCTAACACACTAGCTCCCACCCATGTAATTGAGCATTGCGTGGCACATCCAACATACTGTTTTACTTTAGTCCATGACGCGCTTACCTTCAGGGTCATACGTCACATGAAAACCAAAATAATTCCAAACGCCAGATCTGAATGAGGGTGGGGGAGGTTCAATTTGCCATGTTGCAAGGAGAGCTTAACTTCTGTCTCGCTAGCTTGCCCTGCGCTCAGTGAATCTGCGTTCGACTACTCCGCCTAGGCTGCACTGTCGAGCGCAGATCCACTGAGCGCTCAAAACAGACAGCATCGTCAGAAGGAAAGTTGATAAAATAAATTAAAAATTTATTTTGTATTGTTCGATACATATGCCTACCGAACCGAAAGCACTGTATGAACGGTTCAATATCGATACGAGTATCGTTGCACCCCTAATATATACACACACATATATATATCGTCGGCAGATGGTCTTGAGACAAGTCATTTGAGATGTTTAAGATAAATATTTCCTGTAAGCTTACTGTTAATAATAATAATAATAGTACATTTGTACATTTATAGGCGCCTTTCAGACCCTCAAGGTCACCTTACAGTAGCACGTAAACAATACCATAAAAACATAAGAAAAATGTATATATAGCAAACATGGTAGATAAAATTTAGATATAAACAGTCATAAATGTATAAAAGCAAGTATAAAAACTGAGCAAGGTAAAAATGGCCTAAGACAGATCAGGTGTATGCAATTCTAAACAGATGGGTTTTGAGTCGTGATTTAAAAGTGGTGAGACAGTGTGTGGTCCGTAGAGAAAGTGGAAGTGCATTCCAAAGTCTCGGGGCAGAACAACTAAAGGTTCTGAGTCCCAGGAACTGACAGAAGGGAAGCTGAAGAAGAGCGGAGTGTACGAAGGGGTGAGTATGTATGGAGAAGATCGGATAGATATGGAGGAGCAAAGTTATGAAGCACTTCGAAAGTGAGAAGCAGGATCTTGAAATTGACACGGAGGTGAATTGGGAGCCAATGGAGCTGTTTAAGAACAGGTGTTATATGTTCAGTGGATCTAGTTCTGGAAATAATACGAGCAGCTGTATTTTGAACCAACTGCAGTTTATGGAGGGATTTATGAGGTAAACCATAGAGAAGAGAATTACAGTTCTGTTACTGTTCCAAGAAGATAACACGCTGGATGTTAAAATACGCATGCAATGTTCCCATGCCAGTCATTTGATAATGCTGAATAAACAAAAAAGCCGATCTGCAAAGCACTGAGCTGATTTTTCCGGTAGCTAAAAGTGTCTACTTTAATAGATTTAGCATTACTGTATATTTGTACTGTCCTTATGCATGTGTTAAGTGCAAATTGTTTTGGATATTGTCACTTCTGTTAGATGTTTGATTTCCACAATAGAAAATAAAAAATATGTTCAGTTTTCCGTTAGAAGCCTTGTTTTCAAATTCACCTCATGAAAGTGGGAAAAGCTAGTTTGGGATTAGTCTGGAGTTCAGTCCTAATCCCAAAAGCAACCTAAACAAGAAACTTGAAGTCTGCATTGTACCTGAGAGTGAAGAGAGGTGTGGTAACATTTCGAGATGAAAAAACTTTCTATTTACAGAGATTTAGAATTTCTCAATCAGCCCAGGGAGCCGTCATGTCATTTTTAGAGCTAATGCAACCAAGCATTCCAATGTTTTATGGAAAATTCATGTCAGACACACATTATTCATCCAAGAGGCACATCTTTATGCTCTGTGAAAAGCCCTAAAGTTTAAGCACTGCAAAGGCAGAGCTGGTACCACTTGGCATGATCTTATAAAAGGAACAATTACTGATATTCAGTGACTAATTCATCCTCTTCAGGGTCTGAATGACATTTTTTAACCACCAGATGGTCTTTACAGTAACTTTCTTTTGGGGGCCGGACCAAGCCAGCAACACCACCAGCCTTTTCATAGTTAATTCATATAGTGAGTAACAGTGTTATTAGAGATTGCTTGAAACCCAGCTTGTGGTGGAACAGAATAATTGATTTTCTGGATACTGTGTGAGAACTTTCACTGTGCAACTGTGCAAAAAAGTTAAGTATACTCATATAAACATTAAAAAAATCGGAATTTCTAATATTTTTTTGAAACTCATGCTTTTAGAAATATATTTAAAGAGCAACTTAACATTCAGCTGGGGGCCCAAGTAAAAATGAAAAAGTAAACCATTCCTATTTACACTTCTCTATCATTTGAGGACAATAACACCAGACTGCATAGCTGAAAGTTTTAGAGATGCAAAACCCAAACCAAATACTCAACTTGGCACTTTAATTCAAAAGCGTGCATGTGTGCTCATGCTTTAATGTACAATCCCCTTGAAGACATTTCCCACTCTTATTCCAGGGTGGGAGGGGTGGATGGAGATTTTGCAGTGAATGATTGTTAGAGGCAGATCTCCCCCTGTGGATGTCACTGTGTGCCAAATCACAAAAGCAATTGACTGTGTGATCAGAGACTGGAGGGGACCTGGGAGAAAAGAGGGTAATTTGATTGGCATGGGTGTTATTGATTGACAGCAGCGAAATTCCCTAAATTGCTTATGAAGGATGGTGACCAGTGAGTGTTGGAATGAACGATAATGAATCACGACACCAACCTAACATAAATTGGCATCCGCTGGTGATTAAAATCTGGTCACTATGAGCATCTCCTACACCCACAATCTACCTTTGCCTGTTTGTGCCTGCTATAGTCACATGTGGACAGACACACGTCACAGTCACATTAAAAATGTTCAGTCTTTTTTTTTTTTGTGGCTAAAAGAAACTGTGCGACTTCTCTTCCAGAAGTAGCAGCTCACAGTGAGCCTTAGGCTGCAAGCAGTGATCAAAATCAGCTGAGCTTTGGTGAATACAAAGCGCACAATTGAGTTCTTGACGTAGATAGAGATAACTGCGAGTCGTATAATGTGTCATCAAGGTAAATTTGGCCACACATGTGAGTCTTGTATGAGTTATGGAGACACAATTGTGCAGACGTAATTATCACAGCTATATCCTGAGATGTCTCGGAACTTCCCCTCACAATCCAGTCTGGCTATAGTACAAGTCTGCCTTCTGAATAGGATCCATATGTGGGTGGATGCCTAATCATCTCAATATTCTGCTGGCTGAAAGTACACTAAATACTTCATTGACACCACATTTAGGATGCAGATGAACACCCACACCCGGCAGATATACATTAAAAATATTCAAAGCAGTTATGGTGAGTCACAGTCAGTTGGTGAAGTGCCTCTAATGTGGAGATAGTTGAGAGACGCAACACTTGGCTTGAAAAATGTGTGAGATTTATACACCTGTGATAAATTCGTTATTGGGACTATAATCACCCAAAAGCATATGGTTGTTTTTTAACTGTTGTGCTAAAGACAGTCTCAATAATAGCGGTAACTTTTCACCACTGCTACTTCCATAAATTTAAGACAAGAAGAAGGAAATAGTGGGGGGAAAAGGAGAAAGGCAGGTGGAGGTCACTGGCATATATGTTTATACACCATAAAATAAAGTATTACTCCAAATGCTGTAGGATCTGAATACTGAATTGTAGCAATAAAATAAAATAAAAAATAAAAATCAAATTTAAAAAAATAAAATGAGGAAGAAGAAAGAAGAATGTTGCACAGAGTTCAGGAAGGAGTTGAGACAAGCTCTGAGTGGTAGGGAACAGAAATACAGCTGAAGTGGTGAGGGGAAAATGCCAAGAAGGTATTTGGTGTATCCTATAGACAGAGTAAAGAAGACAAGAAGAGTTGGTGGTGTAATGAGGAAGTACAGGAAATTATTCGAAGTAAGAGGTTGGCAAAGAAAAAGTGGGATAGACAGGTAGATAAAGAAAGGAGTATTGGGTATAAGAGAGAGGTATAAGAAAGCGGTCGCAAAGGCAAAGTAAAAGGTGATGCTGGACACTGAGGGAAAGGAAAATATTTATTTCAACTGGCTTCTAGGAGAAACTGTGCTTGAATATTACGTGCAGCAATTTGGGGTGGTTAAGGACACAGATGGAAATGTACTAATGAGTGAAGTGAATGTGCTGAGAAGAAGTACTTTGAGGAGCTGATGAATGAAGAAAATGAAAGAGAGGGGGAGCAAGAGAGAGGAGGTACAGGGGTCAGATGGAGGAAAATCATTGAATCGGCAAGTGCAGACAATTAATAAGAAGGAAGTGAGGGCAGCTATGAAAATGACAGATACAAGAAAGGGGGTTGGTCCAATGACCTAATGTGGAGGTAATGGAGATGTCTAGGAGAGGGGGCAGTGGAGTTTTTGACCAGATTGTTTAACACAGAGAGTGGGAGGAGGCCTGAGGAAAGGAGAAAAAGTACTGCAGCCTTTTTCAATTACTAGGGTGATTTGCAGAACTGTGGTAACTATTGAGGGAGAAAGCTGATGAACCATGCATTGGGTTTATATGGGAAAGAGTTCCTGAAGCAGTGAGGAGTATGGCTCCATGCCAATAAAGAGCACTACAGATGTGATGTTTGCTTTGAGAGTGTTTATGGAGAAGCATAGAGATGGTCAGAAGGAGTTGCACTGTGTGTTTGTGGATCTAGAGAAAGCATATAATAGAGCACCAAGAGAGGAACTGTGGTACTGGATGAGGAAGTCAGTAGTGGTGGAGCAGTATGTGGGTGGTGAAGGACATGATGAGGACAGCAAAATAGTGGTGAAGTGCGCGGTAGGAGTCACTTCAAAGTGGTGCTGGGATTACATCAGAGAGCAGCTCTGAGGCCCTTCTTGTTTGTAGTGGTGATGGACAGGCTGACAGATGAGGTACTGAGAGTGGGGAGCAGGTGGAAGAGAGTCTAGAGACGTGGAGGTGTCCACTGGAGAGAAGAGGGATGAAAGTAAGTAGAAGCAAGACAGAATACATGTGTGTGAATGAGAGGGAGACAGGTGTAACAGTAAAACCTCAGGGAGCAGAGTTAGTGAAGGTAGATGAGTATAAATATGTATCATGTATCATATCATCCAAAGCAATGGGCAGTGAAGACAAGAGAGAGGTGAAGAAGAGAGTACAGGTAGGGTGGAGTGGGTGGAGGCAAGTTTCAGGAGTGATTTATCACAGAAGAATAGCAGCAAGAGTGAAAGGGGACATTTACAAGATGGCAGTAAGACCTGGTATGTGTGTGGTTTGGAGACGGTGGCGCTGACTAAAAGGCAGGTGGCAGAGCTAAAGATGTTTAGACTTAAATTGGTAGTGACGAGAATGGATTATAAATGAGTATATCAAAGGGATAGCTCAGGTCAAGGAATTTGGAGATAGTTGAGATGGTTTGACATGGAGGAAAAGTGAGAAAGGATTGGAGAAAGCTGCCAGAAAGGAGGAAAAGAGGAAGACCTCAGAGAAAACTCATAGATGTAGTGAAGGAGGACATGCAGAGGGTTAGGGTGCTGGTGATAGAGAGAGACGATAGAGCAGATGATTCACTGTGACTATGCTTGATGGAGCATTGACAAAAAAAAAAGAACAGGAAGAAATAAAATAAAGTAAACTTTCATCCTGTCACAGCTGTGATTGGCTCCAGTCCTCCTGCAACCCTGAACTGGATAAATGGGAGAAAAAATGGATGGATGCAAAATAAAATGAATAAATGTTGGCCTTATTTGACGATATCATAGAATATTTAATAATTAATTTATGCTTAAAACATTTTTGTTAAACCAAGTTTCCTGACCTACACTAACCTCACCTGTACTGTATACACAGGTAAGAAAGGAGAGTCACAGCATACATTTCTGACTAATCCAAAGAGGGGATCCGGAGGCAGGTTGGGTCTACTGGTGTTTTTCAAGAGAAGGGTGACTAGAAATCAATACAGAGTTGTTCTGAGTGATCGTCTTTATGCCATGATCAAACATTTCTGTCCTGATCTGTCTTTGCTTCCAAGAAGACAAATGTCTCCATCCACAATAAGGGCTCAGTAAATGTAATGTAAAACTGATGTGAATCACATGACATGCACTTCACAGTGATCAAAAACAAGAAATGCTTCTCTGGGAATCTGTACTATGAAGACTTAAAGCAGTTGTAAAGTCAAAAATGGCGACGACCTGTTGCTCACAAAGTATGCCTAATAAAGTGGCAGTTTAGCATTGTTACGGCCCTGGGCCTTGGAGAGAGTGAGACTACCCTTTTGTGCTTATGCAAATCTAAGTGTGCCAGGACTCGTAGATGACTGGCTGCTGGGAGTCCTGTGCCAGCCTTCTTTCATGCAGATCACAGCATGCCAGACCTCGTGGACGATTGGCTGCCTGGAGATCCCATGACCACTCCATGACCAATTGACTGGCTGATTGTCTGCACCTGGGAGTATAAAAGGCTGAAGAGCCTTCAGACTATGGTGAACTGCTGCTCTGAAGTGAACATGCAGTGTCTTCCTTGGCTGCGGTGCATGTGAAGCTTGTTTGTTAAACCTGTTTGCTGTGTTGCTCTTTGTTTAACCCTTAGCTTTTACTCTTGCCTGTTCTTTTCATTGTGTATTAATTGTTTCCCCGGTGGTCTGTTGAACAGCCCCGTCGGTTTTCAGTTTAATGTTTGTAATAAAACCCCTTATTAACTCAGATTTCGTGAGAGGGCTTGTGTATGTTTCTCCCCTCCTGTCGCCTAGCAGAGGGGGTCGTAACAAGCATATATTATAATGGATCAAATGGCTCTTTAATGTGAAAGGCCTCAGTTGTAGTGATAAATCTAAGGGAGAATTACAAACCAACACTGCGTTGTACCTCCTGTCCTTGGAGCTTTTCCCCTGTTTTAACTCAGAGTTTTGTTTTTCTTGTCTCTTTACACCAACTTTGTTTCTAGTAGCAGCGAGCAGGTGGTTTAAACAAAGCTCTGGATCTGTTTTACACAGCTTGCACTGCACTAATAAACAGAATGACAAAGTACAATGATGAGTGAGTATTGAGCTTTATTCATCAAACAACAAGAGAGGACGGCTCCAAATAAATGCTAATGTTGCTGTGCATCTGTTAGATGAATAAACTTACATTTCACCTAACTACATAGATAACAGAAGATAACAGTGTGCCATATGTTATTCTGCTGCCCTCAAGAGAACATAAAATTAATTAAGGCTGCTTAAAGAAGGAACCAAACAACAAACTTTAAGCAGGAAAAAAAGGAAAGTCATCCCACATATTGTGATTTATTATGCTCTGATGCATCCATTCGGCTGGCGTTTCTTTAATTATGTTTGTGAGGGCTATGGTATGTTGTGCACTGTCCCGTTGAGGCTTTTAAGATGGAGAAGGAAAGGAAACACCTGTGCCTCATCTGAAAGACTCTTCAGGAGAAGCTCCTATCCAGCATGTTTTCTTTCATTACCAGCATTGGTTTTTTATGTCACATATGAAATAGGCATGACTTTGGACCTTTGGGGCTCACTCCAGGTGATTTCACTGATTTACATGGCTTCACCTGGAGAGGTGAACTAATCAGTGAAATTACCTTGGAAGAATAGCAAATCCATCAGTCCTGCATCAATACTTCTGTGCCTAGATACAATGGAGAAAAATTTCCCCCCAGATGTCTAGAAAATAAGTATTTCCTCAAAAGATGGATCAAAAAGAGGTTTGAGATGCACTGAGTGCTTGGTGTTACACGCACAATCAAGTGTGCAGCTCTTCATTTCCCCATCTGTTAAAACTGGCTCAGTAAAACACAGCACTCACTGAGAGTCTCAATGATTACCATTCAGTCAAGATAAAATCTATTGCATTTCATATTGGCAGTTCTTTATTTTTATGTTGGTTTGGCTCCTTAGCTTTGGCAATACTTGAGATAAGTGAACACTGAAAAATTTTTATCTGACTTGACCTTTCCTTCTTTTGACCTCTCCCGTATATGGTGTACAGTTTATCTGCATTGCCATGATAATCTGCTTTTTTGAAGCAGCCAGATCACAGAGGCTGCAGAACTTGGAAAGACTCTGGCCTGCATTAGGCTTAAACACAAATCAGGTGTAGTTGGACTAATATTTGTTGAGAATTGGTTAACTGGAATAATAAAAATAATGAATAATATGACAGCACACTCAGTGTCTTTCACATGCACACAGGTATACACACTAGCCAGCCATTTTACACCATACTTGTAATGGGTTGGACCCCTTTTGCATCCATGGCACAGATTTGAAAAGCTGCTGGAAACTCTGGAATCTCTGGAGAGAGATCCAAACACATCCCATAGGTGATCTGTTTGGGATCTGGTGATTGTAAAGGGTGGTTGGGTACAGTTTTTGTGACATGATGTGTTATCCTGCTGGAAGTGGCCATCAGAAGATGCGTAGGCTGTGGTCATAGACATGATCAACAACAATACTCATGTAGATAGTAGATGTTGGCATTTAAACCGTGCATGTTTAAGGGGGCCAAAAGTATGCCAGGAAAATGTCCTTCTTACCATTAAACCACCACCAGCAGCCTGAAGTGTTGATAGACAGGATGGCTCAAATGCTTTCATGTTGTTTACACTAACATTGAGATGTTGAGGTAGTAACTGACCTCGGGCATCAACTGCTCACTGGATATTTTCTTTTTCCAGCCACTCAGTAAATCCTAGACTTTAATCTTAAGTTGTGTAGACCAGTAAAACTCTTCTTTCTACTAGCCAGTGTTCTGGTAGGTAACAGGAGGCTAACAGGGGTTACAGGGACTGTTCTGCCATTAAATTGTTTATCTAACATTCAATTATGGTATAATATGAATGGCCATAGGGGCAGGAAAATCTGTAAAAACACATTAAAATACAGTTAAAAGTCTAAATGTTCACATTTTCTGAAGATGTCTGATGAGCCACATAAAAGTCTTTGCCGGGGCCCCGGGCCTCATGTTTGACATTCCTGCAGTACATCAGCATTCTGAAATACTTAGAAAACTCCTCTGGCACCAACAATTGTCTCACATTGAAAGTCACCTAAATCACCTTTCTTCCTTTTTCTGTTCCCTTCCTTCTTCTTCTTCTTCTTCTTCTTCTTCTTCTTCTTCTTCTTCTTCTTCTTCTTCTTATTATTATTATTATTATTATTATTATTATTATTATTATTATTATTATCTGCTATCACTCTCATCAGTACAGCTCTGCTTTGAAAACGGTTATTAATTAAGTAACTTCTGTCGGTGCTGTGCTTTGGAAACCGAATTTCCCAGAGGAACCCACCCGAGGGATTAATAAAGTTTTATCTTATCTTATCTTATCTTATCTTATCCTATCTTATCTTATCATCTTATCTTAATTATTAATATTCTGTTTTTCTTATGTTTTGCTTGATTGTTTGTGTTTTTTTTTTTTAAATTTTATTATTTTAACATGTTCAAAATAAAGCTGCATAATGAAAAAGTATAAATACAACATAAAAATTAACTAATGAATAAAAGCCCCAGGTCTCTTTAATTCTTTTCATTTATTGCATGTTTATTACTTTTTACTTTCTCCCCAAATTTTTGGGATACTTATTTTATTTATGTATTTAATTTTATCTTGTTGAATGAGAGAATTTTATATAATTTATAAAACCGAATTTTATTCAATTAGAAATAAGAAGTTTGTTGCATAGTATAAACCACCTGTATTTATGTATATGTGTATGTGATAATAAAACTACCGCTGCTTCTGAAATATAAATTATTATACATTATACAGATAATGTATAAAGAATCGTTTCCAACACCTTGTTGAATCTATTCCAATATTATTATATTGCAGGTATATAACATTGTCACAAACAGCAAGGAGATTACACTATTCCATTTCCGGTAGACATCTTTGAACGTGAGTTAGACCAACTGCACTTTTCTTAAAAGCTCAGTTATTTTTCTACGGTCTCGATTTTGCTGTATTTTTGGAGGGGAGTGAGGTTTTTGTGGATACAGGAAACGTGTTAAAAACTCCGGTGAGTTATTTTTTAAGCACACTGTTGTGGATTTTAAACGCTTACCTCAGAAAAAAACAGATGCTGTGATGTTCATTGATTGCGCACGCGGGGCTGCTAGCTTCTGAGCTATCTGTGCACAGGTGCTGTGGAGCACTTCATGAGGCAGGTGAGCAGATGTGAGAACAAGTTGACCCACAGGACTTTTGATATTTGCCCAAAGCTTATTTAATTGGCACTTTTTTGCTCTGCAGCTGTAAAGATAAAACACTCCAGGGGCTGCTGTGTTTGTTTTGGGATGGTAAATATCAGAAACGGGCTGCATATGGTGAATCACGAGCCCAGTCATCTTTATCTGCTCAGTCGGTAAGGCCAAGTTAGCTAACAGCTAACGAGCCTGCTCAGTCTGCTGTAAATCTAGGGATAGCGTTTTGATTACTGTTAATTGCCCTGGGTAGCCAAAAGACTTTCTTAGAAGAAGTATGTATCTCAAGTGCTTTGCAGTGTTTACAGGTGTTGGTATGCTGGGATAAATGATTTTGCCCATTTTTTTTTTGTTTTTGCTGACAGTGCTGGTTAATGTTTAAATAATAATCACATCTTTTTCACCCTCTAGTAAGATTTTTATTTTTAATTTTTTGGTATATGCTGCATTTAAAGTAGAAATGGCAAAAGCCCACAAGGCCAAATAAATATCTAAAATACAGTTGAATTCACAACTGTAAATGCTTTTTTTCTGTTGGTGTCTAAGCAGTAGGAAAACAAAGTGTTTTTTTTTAAAATTCAAATATTTTAAATGTCAGCATTTTGGATCCATTTAAACAGATTATATTGCAGTACATCAAATCTTTGGATTAGGTTAATTAACTGGGCACTCATAAAAATACTGAAATAGAGGCTACAGCAAGTAATATGGTTAGTGAGACTTGCTATGATATATGATTTGGAGATAGTGATGCTGACAAAAAGACAGCAGGCAGTGCTGGAGGTGGAAGAGGTGAAGATTTCCACCAGGAGTGACCAGCATGACAGGATTAGAAGTGCATCAGAGGGACACCTCCGATCGAGGAGTTTGGAGACAAAGTTAGAGAGACAAGGTTGAGATGGTTTGGACATGAGTAGAAGAAGGATAGTGGATATACTTGACAAAGGATGTTGAATACGGAGCTACCAGGCAGGGGAAAAATACGAAGATATCAGAGGAGGTTCATGGATGTACAGAGGACTGGTGTGACAGAGGCGAGTGCTATGGACAGGGTGAGACACATTCAGATGGGCGCCGCAGAGATATTTATAAAAGTTTTGCATTCATTTCTTCTTTCTCTTTCATTTGATGTATTTTGGCATTTTTTTTAATACTGCAAGTTTTGTAAATTTTGTAAAAGTGATTATTGATATTATTACCACATTTAAGAAAAGGCCTATGCACTTTTTTCTGACATTCTGCCTTGGCTATTATGTGGCTGTAGTTTAATCATAAAAAACAACAACAACATTGTGCTTTAGTCAGAGCCTACACGTAAAGGAGGCTCTGAAATATTAAACAAGTTAACAAAGTCGGCACAGATCATAGTCTGTGATACTTCAGCTTTCAGCCAGTTTCACCAGATATTTCACCTTTCTTTCTTTCTTTCTTTCTTTCTTTCTTTCTTTCTTGTGATAACTTCTTCGGAGTATTTTTAGTTGCTGCTTTTAACCAGCTGCTGAGCCTTTTCACATTATACACAGTTGCTGGTTTAGTACAAGATTTATGGCTGGGCAAATTCAGCCCTTGATGCTTTTTAGCAATAAGAATGATAACATTTTCATCCCTTGGTTTGCAGAGAAAAAAACTGCACATCTCTTCACACGGTGGTGATTTAAAAAAAAAAAAAATCTGATAACCCTGGATTTTCTACAGGTGTTGTGCAACTTAGCTGCTGTAACTCTGAAGTAGTGACATAATCTCAGTGTTGAAGCAAACAAAGTGCATGTTAGTAGTAGTGATATGATGGAAGTGATGCAGAATTTAAGAACTAGCAGTGACAAATATATTTTGTCTCCAAAAGCGGTCTGTTTTATTCATTACAAAAATTTGAACCAGATCACAAAGCTCCACTAAAAATCTTTGTCAATAATCATGTGAAGACAAGTTTGACAAGCCAGCAAGAAGTAGATATTCAGAAATGTTCTTTATGATTGGTTTAACAAGTCTGTTGGGATAATGTTGGAGAGAGTGCCCAAGTACAGGACTCAAAGGCTGTTGGTTCATGCAATGTTCATTGCTGATGCCAAAAAAATGGAGCACTGAGTTTCAACGGGCAAGTAAACCAAAACAGGAATCCACAAAAAGGGCAGAAAAGACACATGGAACTTAAAAGCAAAGAAAAAGATGAGGCTATATATCCACCATTTGGGGTGACTGGAATAAGGCTTGAAAGACATACAGGTGCAAAGAGTTAGACGAAGGTAAATGTATTGAGGGTGCAGGAAATAACATTAATTCTGGATGCAAGAGAACATTAACCTTCAAAGGAAATGTTAAGTAACTAAAGATAGGAGAGAAGAAGGTAAAAATTAAAACTGGAAAATATAAGAACTGAAAAACAATAAGTGTGTTACAGACACCCAGGACCACAACAACATTGGCAGTTACGGTATATCCATATTTTGTTGAACAAAGACACAATTTCTTTAATTTTGCTGCTGTACACAACCTCAGTGGATTTTAAATCCGTCAATATGAGATTGAGATGCGGACATTCAGCTTTAACTCGAGGGCTTTTACTGCAGCTGCTTTCAGTTGGTTCTTCTTTGGAAGTCCTTTTGCTTTTAGTTTTGTATTTCATGACTGAGAAGCTGCTATATTAGTTTGAGCTCAGGTGTCTGAGTTGGCCATACTGAAGAGCACCCCATTGCTTTGTGTTGAGAATCTCTTGGGTTATGGCTGTGCGATATGACCAAAATCTCATATCCCAATATAAGACATATCATCCTGATAACAATATATATCCCACAATAGTGCATTTTCTGTAAATTCTGTGAATCTCGGGCAACAAATAATAGTACATACGGTTATGGGGTAAGATTCAAAATAAAACAAAATTATCCATAAAAGAAAAACGACTTCTTCCACCTCGTACGATTAGCTTAGCTTTTGTGGGCTAAATAACAGCCATTTCTCCCACCTTTTCTCTCCCACCTCTTTTTGAAGTGTTATTGCATATGTCAGCTGTTCATAAGCATGTAGATTTTTAACAGTGTGTCTGAACAAGGTGTTCGTGGGTCGGTTGCTCTGGGGCCAGCACTCAGTGATGGCTTTTTTGCTCGCTTCTTTCCGCCTATCTTTTTGTCTGTGTGAATTATTTCATTTGGAAAGTGTCCAAGATAGTGTCCTGTTCTTGAGTGAGTCCAGCAGTTTGCACCTTTTTGTAAACTCTCTGTATTTACATTTATGAAGATGTCTCTTGATTGTAGACCCTGACTTCTTGAGAGTGTCCTTGAGAGGGTAAAATATTATGATTTTTTTTTTCTCTTAACCATGGAAAGAATTCTGTCATGGTGTACAGCAGACAAAATACGTCTTTCTGAAAGTGGAACAACATTTAATTTATTCCTTTGTTATGTTCTGCCGTGTGCAGCTACCAAAACTCCCATAGAGGTTCATTATCTTGTTAATAGTGTTAGCTCCTCTTTGTGTATGATGCTGGCTTGTGGGCTTCTCTGAGAAAGAAACAAATCATATAGGTTTGGCTTCCTAGTATAACTCATAAACGTACACCTTGAAGCAAATGATTCATAAGCTGGAGAGAAAATGGAGTGGGGAAAGGAAAATTTGCTGCTCCATTAAAAAAAAGCTAGGACATGTTACTGGGAACAACCCCCAGTGTTTTTTCAGCACTGCAACTGGGCTGACAAAGAAACAGAGTTTGGTTAAGCCACTTTAAGTAGACATTACTTGATGAACTTATTTACAAATAATATTGTAACTGCAAACTACCAACCCACAAATAAAGCTGTCAGATAAACAAATAAAGCAAATAAATAAGAATAAATTTAAATAACAATAATCAAATCAAAATAATTCACGGCTGTCCCACCTACTTATGATTAAGTAGAGCAACTTCAGTAACTGCTGATATTATTTAAGACTCTTTCTCTCCAGTCAGTTTTTCTATACTAACTTCATTAATTCTTCCTCCAGTGCAGATTCAACGTGTCTACCAAACCCTGTTCCTACTAGACTGTTCAAATAAGACATAATTAATGGTAAGACTTAAGTTTTAAATATGATAATTTTATCTCAATTAAGAGGATATGTTGAGACATTCCCTAATCTACTGCTGCTACACACCCACTCCGACACACAATGAATAAGCAGTGCAGATTCAAACTTTAGAGTTAGTTAAACTTGCACACAAAAACGATCAACTTCAGTACAAGGACACACAAATACAGAGCCAAGATTAAACCTTAGGGCGTCTCTTTAAGTAAGAGTTCAATTATCAGAGCACCAATCAACTGATAAACAGTGGACATTAGGTTTGCTTCTAGAACAGCTTAATTACTATAAACTCAACTAAATTCAGCATCATTATACAGAGAGCTATCACAGCCTCCTCTGTCCAGGTCAGGTATCTATGCAGTCAGAGCATTACTTGCCTTTGAGATCCAGCCGAGGTTGATCAAAGTAACTGAGCTCACCTACATGTATGTGGGTGTACAGAGCTTTGAAAATGCTGGAATAAAAAAAAACAAAAAAAAACGTCCGCTCTAGAAGCACAGTGTGCCTTTATTATATGGCTACTGCTAACCCCAAATGATAGTGAAAGTTATTCTCATTATGATTTAATGTTATGTGAAATTATTATATTTATAGCACATATAATTGCAGTTTATTCTTGCATGGATTTTCTTTTTGGATTTGTTTAGTGGAAAGATAGTCCCGCTCTCTGGCTGGAGACTCCTGCAGGACTCAGTCCCATAAATCTGTAGATATACATTTACTTCGTGTGTGCAGAATTACTGGGAGCATAAATCCCTGTGATAAGCTTCCTCCCCGATGGCCTGTGCTGCTGCTTTTTTAAGGAGATTGTTTTTCAAAAATGCTGACACATGACAGGGTACAGTGGTATTACCAGATTGAACAAAATATTAGCCTCAGAAATACAATACTTACAGGAAGGATTTCTAACCATTCATCATATTTCTGTATGGTTTTAAATAAGATTGTGTGGGATGAGCGCAAACAGGCAGACGTATTGATATCGTAACTGTAGTCTCAGCACTATATTAGCATGCCAGTAGCAATCAATTGATGTGATGTTCCACCTGAACTTATTACCATTACTGTTAATTATTGTTTTTATTGTTGTACCCACTGTCTGAAGAAAGAAGAAGGAAAAAAAAAAACCTATTGGAGGATAGTAGATAAATAACATTTGTACTCTTAGAGACTCGTTCAATAAAAATCTGACATCAGTGCAACAATATACTCCTTTCTGTTGCAGAACTTCAATATTACTCTGCAGTGAAGATTAGTATCTGAAGAGGCCCCGTAACTTTCAGTAGTTTTTCAAAATATTTTATAATAAGAATTTGATTTTTATGCTGTCTGCATCAGATTGCACGTTTCTCTACTGATTGACAAACTAAACGATATCACGATACGGCTTAGCTCACGTTGATAAACTAAAAATTAATTTTTCTGAAAAGGTGACTTCATGGGAATTTTTAAAAGTGATAAACGATGCTGTGATCAAAGTTAGATTTGGTCACAGATTTGATGTCATCTTCTATCTCAAACTATAAAATGGTAAATGGACTGGTTCTTATATAGCGCTTTTCTACTCTTCTGAGCACTCAAAGCGCTTTATACAACTTGTGCATTCATCCATTCACACCCATTCGCACAAGCACATTGTTCTAGGTGCTTTCTAAGTAACATTCACACACATTCATACTCTGATGGATGCATCGGAGAGCAATTTGGGGTTAATATCTTGCCCAAGGATATTTGGCATGCAGACTGGGGGAAGCCAGGAATCGAACCACCAACCTTCCGATCAGTAGATGACCTGCTCTACCGCCTGAGCTACAGCCACCCAAGGACATAATTAAAAGAGATAATAAAATGCGCATTTAGATAGAATATGGATTACTTCAGCAGACTTGGCAGTGCTTTTTGACATACCATCTTTAATAATTTTACATTATTAAATAAACTGGCAGATGCATCTGCAGCTGTCTGGCTTATTATGAGCATTTAAGAATAAATTTAGTCATTTGGAAATGGAATCACAAGTGTTTTCTGCACGAATATCCAGACAAACGTAAAACTTTAATTGATTTTAGAAGAATACTACTTGCAGCCTTCTTGCGATGCATATTAGGGTAAAGGAAAAATGAAAAAAAAAATAAAGTGAGACAGTTTTCACCCTCTGACTGGGACTACGTGAGAGAAGCCTATATGTGTGTCATCTTACATGAGCTGATCCACATTTCAAGTGGCTGCATGTGTACAGGGCTGTTCAGCGACAGTTGGTAATGAATTGGATTACCTTCATTAAAACAGTAATGTCCAGCTGTATACAGTTTGCTTATATCATGGTAAAAAGAATATAGTGTTCGTTCACTGCAATCAATTGAGCTCTTAGTCAGAGGATTTCTCTTCCTCTCACATCTTATCCCTCTCCTGTCTCATTTGTCTTCACTCACTGCATTGATGTCTTCCTATTACCACTGATTTGACTTGTCTGTTAGTGAATACCTAATCACAGTGAAGATGCCACGCTTTCATTCCTTGAAGGCTTTCTCCTTTGCTCTCATTTCATCGTTGGGGTGACAACTGTTCCTTGCTGGAAGGGGAGATGTGCCACATTCAGTTTACACAGCCATAAAAGAAGCCTGTGCGTGGCATGACCTGCTTTGCACACCTGCCTACACACAGACGCCCATGCGCATGCATGTATTGTTTGAAATGTAATGTTAAAGGATTTCTTTATGCACCCAAGGACAGTTCTGTAGGTAGCTTTGGGGGTGCCTTCGGGGTTGATCTCAAGGTCTTGGTCAGCAGTGCACAGCTATGCTATGGAAAAATTTATGAATAAGTGATGTAGTGCTGTCCTGTCTAGAAAATTCATTTTAACCTTATCTCTTCACTAACTCAGTCTTGGTGTCACTTAATTATGGGTAAAGTTAAAGCTTTTCTTTCTGGCTCATGTCGCTAAGAAACATATTTTGTAGTGATAATTTGACAGTACCAAGACTTTGTGTCATATTTGTTGATATTTTTTAAATTTGATCTCATCTTACTTAATGATCCTAACAAGTATTTTTGATTCTTTCAAGACAGCGCTGAGCGTCCATTCTCCAGTGGTCTTCACCTGACAAACCCTGTTGCCGCTTCAGCTTAAGGTAGGACAGATTCTGTCTTTGCCATCATAGTCTTATGAATATGTTGGCACATTTGAGTCCATTGTTTTAAGTCACTTCCAGTAAATGCACTGGAGGGTCAGCTGTCTTTGAGATGTTAATGTCTTGGTCAGTGATCTGAAACTGTTCTGAATAGGTAACTTAGTTGCCATGTTAAAAGTGACCATAGCAACAGGAAGTTGTGGTCACTATTACAAGTATTTTTGTTAACAGTGGCAAAAAGAAATGTTGTTTGAACTTTGAATGTGGTGTTTCGAGAGGAATTTAAAATAAATGAAATTTCTCTGATCAAAAATAAATTGTTATCATATAGAAAAGATGTCTTTGTAAAAAAAGAAAGTTTTGCAACTTTTTGACACCCCTCATACATATTTTATAGCAAAACAAAATTGGCCAGCCATACTCTGTAAACACTATGATACATTCAAAATTTATCTTTACATTTCAAAGCCTGTGCACGTCTACTCCTATTTTAAATGCAGTAGTGCTACAAAAGAGCATGAATATGTCAAGTCTTAGGATTTTTTTTTTTTTTTAAAGAAAAGGACACAAACTTTTTTTTTTTAAATTTAACAAGTTTTATCTCGTGTTTATGTGTTGCTCTGCACAGCACTACAGAGGTGCAGCAGTTATCTCCGTCTCCTCACAACAAGAACGTCTTGGTGTCTAATCCACAAGCTGGCTGGAGTCTTTGTTTGTAGAGCTTGCATGTTCTCCCTGTGCCTGTGTAGGTTTTTTCTTGGTACTCTGGCTTCCTCCTATAGTCCAAACACATACATGTTAGGTTAATTGGTGACTAAACTTGCCTGTGGGTGTGAATGGTTGTCTGTCTTTCAGTTTTAACAGTCCAGGTTGTACCTTGCTTCTAGGATAGATTACAGCCCTCCTGTGACCCTGAACTGAAAAGGCAGTTAAGAAGATAGATGGATAGATTTTTTTTAACGCTTTATTTTTGGAAGTGTGGTTAGTGAGTGTGCTAAGTTCTGTTCAGCCTGAGATCAATCATTTGTAACACAAAGATGAAAAAGAAGATGTCAAGAGTAAGAAAAATAAATTACCGGAATAATAAACATGGGGAAGGTGTGTTGGTAACAGACTTGTTAAATATTTGTGCGTCCGCTCAGAGTCACTGGCACTGGAGCGATATAAAGACAAATCACCATTCTGGACCTGGGCGAGAATATAGCCTATTTGATTTGCATTTGAGTTTTAGAAGTGTTGTGAAACTCGATCCATCTCTCCATTCTGCTCTGCTTTTTCACAGCATGTCATAGTAGCAGTGCAGCTAAGCGAGTTAGTGCAGATGTCTCTCTCGGGATTGTTTTCCAACTCCTGCTGCGGGATCCTTAAATGCTCCCTCGGACAACAAAAATATCTAATCTCTAGTGTTTCTGCCCCAGGGCCTCTTACCATTTGGGCCGACCTGAGAGGCCTGTGATGTATGTGCCTAAGAGCTAGGGCTGGGCAATATGGCCTAAAATCCAGATTGCGGTATAATTTGAAGCATGTGCGGTAACGATATATATCATGATATATTCTTTTCTTCTGTATATTTTCCACACTATAAGGCACACTTAAAATCCTTTAATTTTCTCAAAAAACGAGAGTGTGCCTTATGTATGAATTCTGGTTGTGCTTACTGACCTTGAACCGATTTGGGCGTGCAGAAATCTGTTAAAAAATGTTTTAGTACAACTTTGGTAAGCTGCACAGCTTGATTGATTGTCAGAGCATTACGGCTGCCATAGTGAGGAGCTTCGCAGAGTAATCTGGGTCCAAAACTCCATCCACTTCAGGTCCCAAAGTCAAACGAACACTGAGAGTCAAAAACGGTCTAAATTCTTCCATCTTTAATAAAATCATCAGCGTTGCTGCTTTACCATGTGTAACAATTTAACATCCAGGCATCCATGAAAACAGAATTTATTAAATTTAACGGAGTTAGAAGTTAACAGGAAGTTAGCTCGCTAGTTTCCACCTAAACATTTCATACCATGTTCTGACAGAGATTTTTGAAACTAATTAAAACGTACAGCTTGCTATTATTATGAAAATAAGAACCAAGGTTCAAACGTACCAAAACTAAACTGAGACAAGCAAACCAGCTCTGGGGATTATATTGGAAGAGCAGTGTTTCATCTTAGCTTACATCTGTATGTTTGCACAAGGGTAAGCCTGACTTCCTTACACATATCAGAGCAGGATTTTCATAGTTACTAAAATTGAAGTTATATCAGATTTTTGGTTACTAAAGTAAAAAGTAAACTATATTATGTCTTTGTAAAACTAAAAAGAGAGACATATTTAAGAGATGTCTTTAGTTTCGGTCTTTTGTCAATTTGGTCAACACAATAAGTATTGTGTACAAGTATTGATACTTTTACACTGAATACTAATCAAACTACTGAAATTAAACAGATTAAAAACAATATTTAAAAACTGAAAATGCAAACTAACAAAATAAAACAAAACAAAGCTTTTATAAAACAAGTTTTAACAAATCAGTCAGTACAAACAGTGCTACTCCTTGACAGCTTCCCCTATGTAGCACAGACTGTTACACAGTGCTACTATGTTTTAGACATCACGTTGTCACAGAAAAGCCAGTTGATGTTTTAGACCACATAGCTGAATTCTTATATACTTTGGAAATGTTAATATCAGTCTCATTCTTCTAATAATATTTGTATGTTTGAGGAAAGAAACAATAATGAGAGGATAAAGTTATGCACAAGTTTGTTAAATGGAAAATTAAATTAACAATTATTATTTTGTAAACATATTTCTTATTTTTACATTTTCATATTTTAAAGTATGTCATTAGTAGTAGTCATATCTACAGCAGACAAATAATTATTGGAAATTAATAACAGCCCTCGAAGTACTACTCATGTCTCAATTTTTTCTTTTCTTAAAATTGTTATTAAATCTCAAGTCCCTGGCTCTTCAGTCTCTAACACTTCTAAATATTCTTACGGAGCTTATTGTACTTCTGTCCATTTTTGTCTCCAGTCAACTGACAAACTAACCTCATACCGTCTCTTATTTCTCCTGAGATGTCACTGACTTCTGAGCCACAGGAATAGGCTTGAGGGAGGCTTTAAATACTGTTGATCTCTTTTTTACTTTTGTCCGTGTTTTGTGCTCTCCTGAAGCATATGCTCTCACACAAAGCCGGTATTCTCTCCCTTAACTGCGCATCGTGTCACACTTTTTCTTGCCAGGAGACAGAGGGTGGGCATCTACAGCCTTGTGGGTGTAAATGTATCTATAAGTATCTTTTTATCTTAACACCCAAACCACCACTTCCACCACGTGCGATCAGCCATCCCTCGTTCTGGCCAAACTTGTAAACAACTTTTCATCTGAACTCATGCTGGTGGTATAAAGGGCTCTTTTAAATTTAAAAAAAAAAAAAGAACAAAACTTTTGCTTCAGTTTCTTACTTTACTAGGTCATGTGTGGGGATTAGGATGGAGGGGGGAAAAACCCAAATTACAAAAACAGTTACTGAGAGTGTTCTAGATTGATCATATTATTCAAAAGGAAAAAAATGCATCGGTAAGTCTTGATGGTAATAAATAATATGTAATTCTGTCACACACACAAATATCCTAAATATCTTTTGTAGGCAAAAGAGAACTTAACATTGAAGTTTGCTGTTCGTTCATAGGCAGGGACCAGACTCTCATTAGCAGTGATGGTACTTGAGAGAGCCTCTTCCTAGTTGGACATAACGAGAAACATTTCACCACCGAGGAGTAGCAGCTTTACTTCACCCTATCTCTAAGACTGAGAACAGACGCAGTTCAGAGAAAGTCCATTACTGCTGTTTGTATCCTGAATCTAATTCTTTGGATCACTACCCACAGCTTCGGGCCATAGGTGAGTTTAACCTTGGGACTTCTCCTTTTCTGGCTTAAAGCCATACTTTAAGACCCAGAGAGGGTAATTCTGATACTAGCAGCTCCGCACTCTGTTTAATCAATAGAGTCACATCATCTGCAAAAAGAAGTATTGAGACCTCTGAACTTTGCTGCCTCTCAAGTTCCACAAACTAAGCAAGTTCAATAGGACTTAATGGCTATCTACATCTCTGGTGTCCACAATTTGGTTCAGGAGTTGCTACAGTGATGGACATCAAGCTTAAATCCATAACTCTGTATAGCCACTTCAGCACTGGAAGTTGATTATCTCCTAGACCAGGGATGTCAAACTCCAGGACTCGACGGCCGGTGTCCTGCAGGTTTTAGATGACTCCCTGGAAATAACACACTTGAATCAAATGATTAGTTCATTACCAGGCTTCTGGAGAACTTCAAGACATGTTGAGGAGGTCATTTAGCCAGTTAAATCAGCTGTGTTGGATCAAGGACATGTCTAAAACCTGCAGGACACTGGTCCTCAAGGCCTGGAGTTCGACACCTGTGTCCTAGACTGAGCTGCTGCCAGATGCTCCCAATACACCCGCACAGTGCATGTAGTCCAGCCAGGCCTTTCCAGCAACTTCCCCTGATGCCTTTTCTAGCTCACCCAAAGGTAGTGATCTACAGATCAGATGATCATAATTACAGGGTCAACGATGAACCCGAGGCTTGAGGTCTTCAGGTGCCAAGTGAACTTGCAACGTTATGTTTGAAAGTATTATCAGATATGAGCAATTTATGATAATCACAGAAGCCACCACCTGGTTTCAGCTCAGCTCAGCTGTTCCTCCAGTCATGCCCCTTCGGGTTTCACGAGCTTTGAGAGTCCCCAGATGGCTCAAATAAAGTTGGGTACCTTGAGTGCTGAATGTTTGGTGCATAAGTGCAAATGACAGTCAGGGCCTGATCCTCAGGAATATTGCAATGTATAAGCACTAAACCAGGGGGGAGATAGCAGTTCATTTATATCCATATCCATTTTTTTGTGTGTTTTATTTCACTTATTATATTATTAAAGCCAGTAAAGGTTCTAGGTAAACTAGAACACATTTTGATTGTTCTGCCAGTGCCTTGAACTGTATTGCAATTTGTTGGAGCCTATAAATAATGTAGTTAGCACTGTGAGGTTTACTGATTCTTAAAACGTATGTAGAGAGGAAAAAAGCACAGAAAAGATCAAAGGGAAACCACCGGCACATAGCAACGTCAGTTTTGCAGCATGAGGCTAAACAACTGATTTAAAAAGGTCACTGTTACAGCATGTATAAAATAAAATAAATACAATTTGCTGTATAAAGAACTGCAAGACAATGTTTCAGTAGATTTAGCAAGGACATTGTAATTTTTATTTTCTCCATGACTCCTGCCTTGCTTGCAGTGGACTTTGATGGACATAAATTGAATGCTTTCTACAGTCACATTACATTTTTCTGCAACATGGTAATGTAACTGTACTAAATTCAGTAATCACATTACAGTTGTGTTACTTCAGTTTAATACGTTTCTTCAGTTATCTGTCTGACGGGCAAGTAGAAATGAAAAATGTCCCTTTTGTTCTTGCTACACACAGCTAGCATGAAGTTAGAGTGATGTCAAGCTGAATACATGCTAACCAGCTGGGCAGTCAGAGCCTGATCTTTGGTAGTAACAAAAGCAGTGATGAGCAGATACCGTCTCGTAGCATCATAGAATTCATTTCTACCCAAACATGGTTCCCCAGTAGAATAACCAGTATTCACAGTGAAGATCTTTTTGAGCTGGTTTCAACTTTGTTGTTGGCTTGGTTGCTATACTTGGACATTGAAAGATTCAATGTGTGCCCTTGTTAGGATAGGAATTCGTACCAGTGTGTGGGACTGTAGCCTAAGTTTAATATTGTTAAGTGGTAATTACGTGACAGTGCATTTCAGGGCATGTTATTGAGTAATGTGAAAGTAATTGAAAAACAAGTACAGCAAATTACTTTTCCCTGGGAGTAATTAAGGTAATGCTTTACTTTTACAAAAGTATCAAGTAATATGTAACACATTACTTTTTATGTGGAGTGGAGTTGCTTACATTTGAAGTACATTTGTTTTTAGACTCTTAGCTGGCTCTCAGAAGCTGTCTCAGAGTGCATTTGATACGAGCACAATCAGTTGTGCATCAAGGACTTGCTGACGTAAATTCATTTCCATACCGTTGGCCTCTGTGTACCAAAGTCCTTTGTGGAGCTTTGTTTGTACATTGTTTATGCCACTTCACATTGTAGTGCCTGCAGGACCATCACATCTGCATGATGTGGAGAGGCTTGTGGAGTGTTTATTTGTTTCAATATCCCTGCAGGAGTCTGCTTTTTAATAGTGCATGAGCAGCTTCATACCTCTACCAAATTAACACTCTTGTGATGTTTTTGTAATGTCTCATTCCTGTTTGTATTTCAATTTCACTGTCCTCCTCTAACACCACTTTTTCCCCCCATTTATCAATTTGTTGATTTTCTTCTCTCTCACTCCCCATTTCTGTGAAACTCTTCTCAACCTCTCCCCCTTCTGTCACTATGCCAGTCACCTGGGAGTTGGGGTGCATTTGCTTGGATGTTTACCCTTATCAGTGATAAACTGTTTGGCTTGATCTGAGAGAACAGGCCTGTCATTAAGAACGGTTTATCGGATTTGGTGTTTGGGGAAGCAAATTTGTTATTATTTTTATGTAATTAAGATTCCTGTGGGTTGGCTTTTCATTCAGTGTTCTCGAAAGTATTTGTGTTGTAGTTTCTATACTCTTTCTCATAACTGTCTTCATTCTGCCTCATTAGGGTTCCCTGACTAATTGAGATTATTCTTTAAGGCTGTATATTAGAGTGAATTTGCACTGATATGCCTATCCATTTTATACTGGTTAACTGCATCTGGATTGTGGGTATAGAGCTGCCCAGATCTTACTTTTTCCTCATCATTGCCTCCAGCTCTTCTGGGGGGGATACTGAAGCATTTCCAAGAGCTGTGATCTCCTCAGATCATGGCTAAGCTCCCGTTGCCTCCATCCCTTAAACACCTAAACACCTTACCTGTCGAAGAGGCAGAAAAGAGCAGTGCAGAAGACAACACACTGAACTTGCCGTCTATTGATGTGGCAGGGTAGCAATATGGAAAAACTGTAATTAGCATAGAGGTTCAATAACTGACCATCTCTCAGATCAGCCAGGCAATTATTCGTAATCACATCCTCAAGTCCCCCAGTGGAACAATATAGTCCACAGAAGATGATGGCCTCTGTAGATGGTGGACCCACACAAAGATGGCTCCACATAGTTTTTCCTGTTCACCGGGTGATACTTCCATCCTTGGTGAGGTAACTGGAGTTTGTGATGCTATAAAAGTTGTCTTTGGAGTCACACCCGTACTCGAACTAGACACTTTTCTGTGTATCGCACCAGAAAACATTTGTCCTTCCTCCCCAAGAGTCCATTGGCCTGGACTGACATAATGATTAGCACACTAGGCTTCAGTTTGTCTTTTTTGCTTTCCCTGTTTTATTCCACAGAAAGGGGCTTTCTAAGTCTCTCTCTCCCTGGCCCACTTCCAGTCTAGCCCCTGCACACTGTAACTCTGTTTTTGTGCTCCCATGGAGTTGCCTCCAAATTAAGTTCTGTTCCAAACAAACTAGCCATAAGCAGAAGTGGCCCTCCAACACAAAGTCTGCATCAGCCAGGTTTACAAAACACACACACACACACAGTGAAGGTGCAACACCTGTTTTTGTTCGAGTCAGCTCCACACACGTGCAGATATTAGTGTGTTAAAACTGATTATCCTTTCAGAAGAACACACAGAATTGAACCGTGCCAGTGTTCAATGTTCAATTACAATGCTTCCCTAAATCCTAAATGGGGCCTAATCATTGCAGAGTGTTTTTAGTCTTAAGGATTTTTTGAATGACGACAGATAGTAGGATTTTGTAAACAACAATAAAATTAAAACAGACCAGGCACATTTTGAACATGTAACAGGCATCTTAATTGTTCTATTTGATAGTATTGTGCATCCCTTTAGATACCAAAGTTTCTGTTGTTCTTCAGAGAAAGGTGAAAGTGTCCAAAAGGTCATACAAGTAAATTCCCTCTTATTGTGAATTCAATTAGCAGCTACAGTAAGACTCCACATGCAATTACACTTGTCATGGTGGGTGTATAGGCTGGATTGGACACGCACGCACGCACGCACGCACGCACGCACACACACACACACACACACACACACAGAGCCACTCTTCATCACAAAGTGACTGTTTGTGTTTTGACTGGCCACCATCCTGCATCGCACAAACATGGTCATGATTTCTCTCAGTTTTCAGTGGGCTGCATGGAGGCAGCTGACACAGTCCAGCTGAATTCTGCCTGAGCCCGACCCTTAAAGCGGGCCAGGGTATAAAAATCAAACACACTGGACTTAAGGGATCAGATATGCTTTTGCACATCACGGATGCGTGTCAAGCCCCTCATTTAGGCTCAAGTTACCTTGGAAAGTCCTAGCAGGGGAATCTTGCCCCTGATATTCTAGGTGTCTGAGCCCATCCAACGTGGTAAGGGACACAGATGTATTTTTCACAGATGAATACCCAGAATTGCTGAAACTAGCATTGACTTGAATATCTTATAATCTTAGTCGCCACATGTCCTTACAGGCTAGTTCAATGTAAAGATGTGTTTCTCTAACAGTTTTTAACCTTAATTGTACCTAAGATGAAACATACTCTAACATACACTGGTCCTCATTTGTAGCTGGATAAAAGAGCAGCACTCCACTAGCCCGCAGAAGCTGGATTATTACAAAACCACCTAATTTTTCATTCTGCATGTAATGTGGCCCAGTTACTGTTGTTTACATTCTTTCACTGACAATTAGCATTATTTGCTGCCCTCACGTTGACATGTTATCCTTTTGTGGACATTTTTGCTGCATTCCCATGACATTAATCAGCTGCTCTACAGGGCTCTCAACTTTTTGTTAGCATGTGTGCATGCTTTAGTGGATACTTGTTTAAGTGCGCTAATGGCATAGTGCTGTGTGTCATGTCCAACCCCAGTGGCTGTTTTTCGTCTGTTTTTTATGCGTTTTTTCCAGCGTAGGGCTTTCTTTCCTCTAATCAAGCTACAGTAGAGTGAAAGGCTAGTTTTCCTTAGACTTTATTCAAATCACTGTCGGTGATATGAAATGTAGCTTTCCATGTATAAATTGTTACTCTAAATACATTTTGCCATTTGTCTTTTATTTTATGACTTTTACATTTTTTTTAATGGATTGGTGACTGTGTACTTTGATTTTTAAACTGTCTATGTTATTTTAACTCTTTTTAATTAACATGTAAAACATTGTTCACATTTGACATCAGTTATGACTATTTGTATATGGAATGCAGGAGTAGATTATCCTTATGCTTTTGGGTATAAGCAGTCAAACTACTTCTTCTGCAGGATACCACTGCTCACCTTTATGGATCGGGTGAGTAGTGTATAGGAATTTCTTTTACTTATGTATTAATCACATTATTTTATTGTTTAATGCCTTGGTGCCACTGGATTTTAACAAGTCTCACACTCATACATTAAGACAAATGGTGGGGGTGTAGTAAGGAAGTTGGGGGAAGCAGACAACTCCACAGGAAGAGTCTTTTGCCTCTTTGAGGACTCTGGTAGGTAGCAAGGGAGTGTGAACCTTAAGGTGTGAAACAGCTGTGTACTGCCTTTTGTTCCTGAAGAAGGTATTTAACTGAGAGCCATGCTAGGCTCAGGGAGAACTCTGCTGACCGTCTGCCCCGCGGTCATGTAGGCTCTCCACAAGCTTGGTTGCCTGTTCTTTGTGTGTTTTAATTAAAGGATGTTAGCTACTGCTCACCGCTCGTCTGCAGGCTTTATTTAATGGAAAACTTCCACAACAGTAGTAAACATTTAAAGCAGCCACAGTTGTGGTACTGAATCAACTTGCTTCTTGGATGCCCCACTGTGGGATTATGCTGGAGAGATTGCGTATCATTTCTGCCCTGAGCTCAAAACAAAAGCTGCAGGTAGAGGCTGGGCAGAAGGACCTGCAGCTCCCATGGCCTGGACCTGGATAAGCAGGAGAAAATGAATAGTTGGGTGGACTGATAGATGGATAGCACAGTTATTTTGTTCCAAAGCCTGTGCTGGCAGGTTAAGAATGCTTATCATTGCCTTTTTTAGATGAGGAAGCACAACCGAAAGAAAAAAAGAACAAACAAAGCCAGTAAATGGTTTGCTTATCTTTGTGCTTTTGTGCACCATAATTACATTTTGTAGCAGTTCTTTGGAGTGACTTTTCCTGCTGTTTACATCAAAATATAGGCAAAGTCTTGGAGTGAATTCAGAAACATGCAGGAGATAAACACCTTAATGAGAGGACAGACACAACAAATGCAGTTGGTTCTGTGGGCATGAGCACACTAAGTAATTTGGTGATTGTGAAAATGACGTTAATTGTATGCTGTGGTCTTCTCAGTGTCACGCAGAAGAGTAATTTGAATGGAATAAGTCATAAAAGACAAGAAAGCACGAATAAAGCCATGGGACCCTTAAAAGGAATAAAGGCAGATATTAAAACTGTAGGAGTGGTAATATTTCTGTATTGCATTATATTTTAAGATGTTCCACGTAGGATTGTCCACCCCCATGCAGATATGACATTGAGAATTATTCCTTCCAGTCTAATTCTTAGAGTCCTTACAGTCTAAGGAGCACAGGAATCAGTCACAAAATGACTCTCTTGTCACACATTTTGTAGCAACTACAATATCACTTTTATAACCAACACAAGGTTGTGTTGATTAATGTGGTACTAAAGCATCCGAATTAAATAAAGTCACTGACGTAGTTCTGAATTGCAAAGCATTATTGGAATCAAAGTAAATTAAAGTGATTTTTATTGTATTAACACCGATGTTCATAACCGATTCAATCACTAGCTATGCGTCATTTTACGTCATTACTTGCCTGGAAGCTTGGAAGGCAGAAATCTAGCTCTCATTAAGCTTGTCATTATCTGATGTTCTATAAATTTTAAATGAGCTTTTTCAGCATGTTAGTTAAAAAAAAATATTACTAGTCCAAATAAATGAGAAGTAAAATTAAAGTCTTCAATGCAGCAAGGTTATTTAACAAGCTTACATTGGCTTTTGCAAGCCAGGATGTTAGTGTGCTTGAAAAAAGACCCAAAAACACAATTTAAATGTACTTTTACCTTCCTGCTATGCATGGCATTGTTGCATTGAAAACAGATTTTTATAGAAATTGGGCTGTTGTTAAACTTAATTGGTTCTCTTTCTACAACCCCTGGAAATAAACTTGAGCAGTAGCCTCAGTGAGGGTGATAAACAGAGCAAGGTTTTAGACAGGATTGTTGTGTTGTCCTACACAGAGCGTGTTGAAGAGGCAGAAAAGCTGTGCTTGCTGTAGAAAATCCTCCAGAAAGATATAGGTTTTTCCAATTACTTGCTGTTGTCTTTCCTTTCTCGCTCTCTCTTCCCCTTGTGCAGCAGTGATTAAATTGGCTCAGAAATGTAATATCAGAAGTTTTAGTTAATTCAATTCTTTTGAAACAGAGGCTGTAGGCTAAATCCACTTTCTTTCAAATAGTAAATTGATGATTGTTTTTGGCATTTTTCATCCCAATGAATTTTTAAAAACATATATAATGGAGGAGACATGGTGCAGTATGAACAGCGCAAGGTAGCAGATTGGTCTGTAATGGCATTATTTATGCTACGTTGTTGTTGTTGTTGTTAAAATATTTTTGTTTTTGCATGTAGTAGTTATTATGCAGCCTTTTGAGGGGAAATGTTTATTCATAATATGCACAGGGTTTTATTTGTTGCTTAATTCCCCTCTTTATTGGATTTCCATTGTATTGATAGTTAAGGTGGTATTTAATATGCATGAACAATTCTCAGTTGGAAGAGTAGTTTATTGAAATTTTAGTTAAATTAGAGTTCCTTTTTCTCCTGCAGAGAAACGGGTGCAAAAGAGGGTTATTTATGTGGGATGGTGGCTGAAGAGCTAAAACGGAAGTGTTTTTCAGATTAAGGGAGAGAGAAGCTGACACAGCACAGACTTAGTGAGGGGAGAAAGCTGCGAGGAGAGAATAAGCCAGCGCAGAGAGTGAGGAAGGGAGTAAATCTGACCTCAAGAGGACTGAGAAATTGCAAAGCCTCTGAGGCTCAGAGTAGGGATGGAGGGATGTTGATTGATGGGGGAATGGCTAGTCTGTTGTTTATCACTGGAGTTAAGATCCTGTTAAGTAGCCTTATGCTGTGATGCGGGAGAAGAAAGAAGCAGGCAGAAGAGGGATGGGGAGGGTGTATGAGAGGAAAAATAATAGTAAGGTGGAGATTTAGAAGCTTACAGGCACATGATATTAAGAATATTGACAATATAAGGTCATATGGCAGAAATAAAGTTGATGTGAGACTTGGCACAAAGATTTTGTGGCTTTGTGTTTTTTTTATACGATATAATTTCACTTCTAGAAATTGTATTAAGCTGCCAAAGGTTTGGCCAGTTGCTTCTATTATATTCATTCAGACACAGTGGGCATATTTCATTTTCACTGCCATGCCAATCCTTTTTCAGGATCTACATAGTTATTTATTTTTTCTTTCGTTTTTTTTTTTTT
>NW_024582395.1:3170248-3216525 GCF_018398535.1 Haplochromis burtoni
TTTTTTTTTTAACTTTGTTGCAACCAATACTATATTTAAGGGGCTGCTGAAAAAGGGTTTTATTTTTCCTGCATGGGCACCACTGATGGGATTTATTACATAATTTACCTGATTTAAAATACAGAAGATTTGAGAAATGGCTTCATATTTTTGAAAATATTGCTTCGAGGAGGCATGTTTGTTAAGCTATACAGCCAGCAAAGTACAGCATGGTTATAAAGTAGTGCAATTTTTAAAAAAAAAAACCCAAAAAAACCAAACTGAATTTCTCTTACATATTGCTTCCTTGGCTGTCTTATGGGGCACATAATAGTTTTCATAACTGAAGCCATGGTAATATGTTTTTGTGCTTTTTTTTTCACATGAATGCCATATAGGAAGAGGCCGCATTTTTTGGTACACCTGTTCAGCTGCTACAGATCGAAGCAACTCATTGATTTAGTCATGTAGATGTGGTCAACAGGACCTGCTGAAGTTTAAAATGAGGGTCAGAATGGTAAAGAAATTTGAAGGTTTGGTTGTTGATCACACACATTTTTTTTTTCTCCCCCAGAAACTGCTGATCTACTGGGATTTTCCTGCAGAACAACTTGTAGGTTTGATTTCTGTAGATTCTCAGTCCGCCCAGAAAAGGTAGCCTAAAAAGCTTAAAAACAAAAGCAGCTGGTCTTCAGCAACCTTGTCTCAGGTGACCTCAATAGGTCACATGATAGGTTGTCTGAGGGGTTTCACCATTAACTTGGGTTATGATAATGTCCCATGCCTTATGTTTTTTCATACTTTGGCTCATGTGGTGACTCACATGATCGGCACCATGAGGAAATCTCTAAAAAAAAAATTTGAAAATTTGTTTTTAGAACTGAAGAAGTCTCTTAGATAATAGAAGTCCAGCTGCCTCTTCTTTAAGCCCTTAAGACATGTCTAGGTTTTACAGAGAAAATATAGTGGCAGTTCATTGGGCATGTTTTTGGTACCAAAGGTCAGGTCAGAGGCGAATGGCCAGACTGCTTTTGAGCTGACAGAAAGGCAACAGTAACATAAAATAACCACTTATTACAAATAAATTATCCAGATGAGCATCTCTGTATGCAGATTTGTTGAAGCAGATTGGCTACAGCAGCAAAAGACTACACCAGGTTAGGGCTGGGCCATATCATACCGTTCACGGTAATACAGTTGTATGTTGGGCAATGATAAGAAAATGAAATATCGCTATAGAATATGGGTAAAACGTGCATGTGCAGTGCCTTTGTTTTCATAAGCACATGGCGGAAAAGCATGGCGGCGACAGAGAATGAGAAGGGCGAAAGTGGATCGTTGAATGAAACAGATGAACCAGAATTGGTTTGTAAAAATGCTGCAACTTCAGTGGTGTGGAACTGGTTTAGCTTTCATCCGTCAGATATGATTTTTGGTCATATCGCCCTGCTTTACACCAGGTGCCACTCTTGTTAGCTGAGAACAGGAAACCTGGCCTTGAGTCCAGCATCTTTTCCAACATAGGATTATATTATGTCTTGATTTAAAATTAAACCAGCAGGCAGAATGAAGATGTTTGTTTTCTTTTCTTTTCTTTTTTGTTTTTTTTGACCAATCTCTCCAGCTTCTTTCAACGCAGACATTCATTTCAAAGTTTGCAGTGGGGCAAGCGTGGCCCAAAAGCAGCATGAAGGGATACTTAACCCTCTGGGGTCGCTGGACGCGCCGGCGCGTCAAAATCACTTGACCAATTTAAGACAACACAGCTACAAGATGCAGCATGTCAGAGTCTCCATTTCAACTTGGGTCGAAAGTGCGGACTTCAAACTATATACCAGTTTTTGAATTGTGTTGATGGGCCACGTAAAACCAGAGTTATGATAAAAAATGCATGCAATGTTTTTTTCTGAACAAAACTGTGGTGTTTACAGCGGGAAGAACGGTAAAAACTGTGTTTTCTACAGACAGCGCTAGCAAACACTCTCCGCTTGCGAGTGAAAAAAGAAAAAGGAAAAACACCCCTTCCCTATTGGTGTTAGAGTTTACCATGTCAACCAATCAAAAAAATGATAAGGCAACATGTGACATTTTGTTGTTTAGGGAGAAGGGGGAAGTTTTTAGGAGTGACACCCGCGACAGAAAGCGGGCGAGCGAAAGACAGAGAGAGAGCGAGTTTTCATATGTGAGACATTAGTGACGTTTAGCGTGTTTGGAGGCTGTAGTTAGTTTGTTGTGTAGTTATTGTCTTGTATTGTGTGTCAGTTATACTGCTGAATTTCATATTTGCTCTAAAAAAGCCGTCAAAGGCAGATTCCAGTGTAAACGCTGTTCCCACACGGAAAACTGGACTGATGCAACTGCTGTCAGACCTGCAGGGTTTGGGCCTTTGGTGTTCTCCTCTGTCTTATACTGAACACAAACTACATTTTTTGGACTGGCACAAATAATTTGTGTGCCTTCTTATTTGATGCAGCACACCTGATTGTTCTGTAAATAGATTTAAATGGTTATATAAAAAACGCCTGAGGCCTTGGCTGCATTTTTAGGTAAATAGTACCATATAACTTTGTTGTTTGCAAAACTTGTGCATAATTTTTAGAAATGTACAATTTCTATTTGCATTTCAAGTTATGAAAATGATTCGTTAAACATGTTTGTAGGTTTTACAGTAAAAAATATAACTTTTTTCTACTCGGATTTTGAATTTTTTGTCTGAATTTAGATCAACTGTGCTAATATAGTATACCAAAATGAAAAAATAACTCAAATTTCAGATATTTGAGGTTGTGCTGGAAATAATGATACCAAACAAGGCAAGAAAAACATATTTTAAAAGTGAAATATAGAGGTAAAATCAAAAGTAGTCAAAAACGGCCAATTATACCCTGGACCCCAGAGGGTTAATTAGGGGGTATGAATGGATATTAGGTTGATCAATTTCCTGTGTTCAGCAGGCCTACGTTGAGAGTTAATGATTGCTCATTAAATGTGACTCTTTTCTCAGTGTTTTCATTTTAGTAGATGCAAATCTGATGCTGTTTATCTCCATGAATTTTATCGCCTATAACTTAGTTTCCAAAGTCAATAAAAGTGACAGAGTGTGTGGGAGGTTTCATTCCTTTGAGTTCATGACTAAACAAACATTCTCAGCAGTTATTTTCTTAGTTATGACCTCTGTGGTTTCAAACTTTAAATGTCTCAACAAATTTTGTATAAAGTGCCATAAAATATTCTGACACAATTAAAATTCCAACAAAACCAATCAACTGTAAAAGTTTTCATCGCATGTTTCCCCATAGCACCGAGATGAAGTTTTGTCTTCTGTGACATTTTGACAGCTATTTGATAGCCATGGAGTTTAGTATGGATATTCTTTGCGTTAAGCAATCTCCAAACAGTACTGTGGGCTCCCCAAGGGGAACTAACCACTGGGGAGCTCCTTCAAAAACAAACTACCTTCTTTTTCTGTGTTCACAGTCACACTATGCAATAACAAGTAAAGTGAAGTTTAATGATGGATCGCAGGATGTGAATTACAAGTAACCATACTACTTGATATTCTTAGTTTCTGGGTACTATTCAGCTATCCTTCAAGGAGCTCACCCCACTTAAACAACTCTGAAATGACTTCACCTACAGTACCTGAAACAGAATTGTGACCCTGCAGACCCTGTTTTTGTTAGGTTGAGCATGTATCATACAGAATTGCAGTCGTTTGATGTGTTTGCAAGTTTGTCCTGTTTGTGGAGTACTATGTTTTCTCACAGCGCCACACATCTTTTACACAATGCCTTTTACTTAGCATGTTTTCTAAGTTTGTTGTTTTTAACAGTAGTTGTTGCACATCATGTTCTTGTAGATGCTGGTAAAAACAAGTGAAAATATATACTTTAAGAAAAAGCTGCATACATTTTTAAGGATCCTTGAAGAAAATCAGAGGTTGGCATAAATAGTCATGTTATAATTTCCTTAGTCTAATTAAACTGAGTTCTCCATCAGTCCAGTGGTCTTTGTTTTGTTCTGTATCTGTATTAGTGCTTTGTGGAGATGACATATTGGCTTATTTTTCTCAACCAAGTAATGAGAATGACTGATATCATTCTGTTTGTTTAATTGGGTTCTTTTTATCTAATTTTCCGACATGCTAAAATTGTCTTTTTATAGAAATACAGAAATCTCAGTCACAAACTTTTATGTATATTCTTAGTGTTGCACTCAGTGTGACCCATTGCCCGATCTTTTCTAGTTCTCTTAAACTGATGAGGTAATCTTGCTTTTACTGGACTCTTTATTTACCTTTTTGTTTTCCAGTAGGGCTGCCACAAATGATTATTTTGATGGTCGACTAGTCACCGATTATTTTTGCGATTAGTCGACTAATCAGATCATGCATCCAATGGACGTAAAACGTA
Organism: Haplochromis burtoni; assembly: GCF_018398535.1. Lineage (NCBI taxonomy): Eukaryota > Metazoa > Chordata > Actinopteri > Cichliformes > Cichlidae > Haplochromis > Haplochromis burtoni. The sequence continues at coordinate 3,174,640 of NW_024582395.1, forward strand.
CAGCGTATTGCATCTGCTCTTATATAACTATCATTAGCTTACAGCTTTAAGTGTTTAAGGTATGTGCTAACTAAAAATAAAGACAAGATGATAGTTTATTAAATTTTAATGAAATTTGCAGATTGTTTCGGTGAAGTTTAATAAACTCCTTGCTATCTAAAATATAACAGGACACCGGAGTATATTCTCCAGCATCTCACACTTCTGATAATCAGCTGTCTGCTTGACGTTTATTCAGCTGTGTAAAAACTATAACTTTAATCTCAGCCAAACCGATTTACTCAGGAACAAATAAAATACTAAAAAAGCCAAACAATAACATTTTTAAGTTATCTAAGTGACTATATATCATGTTTAACCTGAGTAGCGAAAGACGGCGGTGGGTTTGAAAACGATTTGCCGGGAGTCCGGTGTTCTCACGGCGCTAGTGAGCCTAGCCCCCGGCTAGCTATCGAGCTAGTGGGTAACAGACGTCTCCGAAAACGTCGGAGCGCTTTTGAAAATATGTGGTGTCCTGATAAACTGAGCAGATATTTGAGGTTTACACAGCTACATTCTCGCCTGAAAATATGTTAAATGTTTATTTTGTGACCCAGAAAGAATAATAAGAGTAATATTAAAACTATGCTCCGCCATTGTTGGAAACTGAGCAGGGCCGCGCTATGAATTCTGGGAAACAGCTTCTTCTTCTTCTTCTTCTTCTTCAATTAGTCATCGACGTAATCGTGACTAGTCGACTAATTGTGGCAGCCCTATTTTCCAGTCATCGTTATCTTCCAGTAATTGAGATCAGTTAGGGCTTCACAATGGATTCCTTAGGGCGTGTTTATTCCCTGAACATCGTACTGCTGTGTGTTACTTAAATGTTTATTCTGAACCAAACCAAATTTGGTACACACATGTAACAAGCCAAGACTGACAAATAAGTCCACGGGACCCAATGACGCAAATCCAAGACGTAGTCTGCCATTTTAAGTTAAAAATGTCATGTTTTACACTGGTACAGCTTCAAGGTGGTTGACCCCAGCAAGCTCAAATTGGTGAAGGAAAGCCTTAAGAAGTTGGTCTTACATTACACTGAAAAACTGGGTACTGCTCCTCCCAGGTTGACGCCATCCACCTCGAAAATGTTGAGAATATACATCAGACCCTGATGATTCTTCAGCACTTTTTGCTATTTTCAGACGTTTTTGAAGTTCAGAGTTTGTTTTTGGTTTTTATGGTGGGTTTTTGTGCTTTTGAGCGCTGCATAGTGGGAAGAAGAAATATGGACGAAATAGGTTATAATTATAATTCGATTGAGATGTGACATTTGGCCAGATGGTATTCTCCATCGCCACCTAGTGGCCATATAATGTGTTCAGCAGGGCTCAATGCGCCGGGGTGTGAGGGGCCTTTCATCACAGCTTGCAGCTTTAATTTATACACAGATGTTTCAGAGAATGCATGGTTGCATAAATTTACATATGTATATAAACTGTGATTATATCAAGATAAGGAATCTTGCTGATATTTCAAAGCATCCGTATCCAAAATGTGCTGGCCACAAACAGAACATGCCAAATGTACTCTTGTTTGCCGAAGGGCGCAAACAGAAGAATATCCCTGTAATTCTGAGACTGCTGACCCTGCATGGTCAGATGGATCAGCCAGAGTTTATGTTTAGGGACGGTCACAGATTGTAGAAACATAGTTTATTTGTGTCAAATTAAAGAGCGATTGGTTTTTCATGTCAGATTTTGTGGTTTATAGTTTTTTAGCATTGCTTTAATGGTAGAAATGTGAAAAAGGAATGATTATAATACGAATAACTTAAAAGAAATGGTAATGCCATTATGCTTGCCTAAAGTGTATATACGTTATATGTATACTTTTAGAGCCTTTTTCTAAAAGTCAAAAACAGTCTATGGAATTTATCATGTTTTTAGTTGTGTTAAAAAAAAATACAAATATAGTTTTACATTGTGTCAGTCAATAACTAAAGATACATTATTTTTTCCCACAAATGCTAGAAATTCAATGGAATTGGTCCTGCGATCTATTTCCAACACTCTGAGAAGCTTTAACTTTGTGATCGTTGAGATAACAGCTCACTCTCTCTCTCTCCACAGAATACCAATGTCATACTTACTCTCGTCACTGCAGCACTTCTACACTGATTCGTTTGAGGCACAGAAGCTTTTCCTTTTTTCTTTTTCTGCTGCTTGAGAAAAAATGTGAGTTAGGCGGGCAGTGCCAGAACCTGGGAGGAAGGACAAAGTCTTCAAATGTATCTGAAAATCCCAGAGGTTTTCCCTCTTTGTGGGTTTTCTAATAAAACAGGTGTTATCCATATCCGTCTGATATGAGAGCTGGAAATTGAGATTACCATTGCTTTGTTCGATGTGAATATAAATGAGGCAGGAGTAGGGATGGGTATCGTTTATCCGATACCGGTGCCAAACCGGTACTTTTGAAACTGTGCCGGTGCTTAAACGGTGCTCAAACCGGTGCTTAAAGAATGGAGAACACAAAATTGGTCCAAAAACCTCTCATGTTCAGCTGTTTTTTGTAAAAAGATAACAATGTTAGCCTTTTCTGCAGCTATGGGGCATATATGGTATCACTCTTGGCTGGAAGCAGTGCTTAAACAATAGAAAAAAACACAAACTTTGTCCAAAAACCTCTCATGTTTAACAGTTTTCCACTTTTTCTTTGGTCATTTTAGCCTTTTTTGCCAGGGTGAAGGGAGTATCTGCCATCAAACAAGAAGACAGCCGCATGTAGCTATGATGATGTTTGCTAGTTCACCTTACATGCATTAATTTAATAACGTGGTTAGCCTACTCAACGTAAATTACACGCGAACAACATGAAGCTACTCACGCAGAGAAGAACGGCTGCTGCTGCATCATCATCCGTCATCATTTCTGCTATGCGTCGCCAGGTGTTTCATCGGATTTGAGGTGTTACTTCCTTTGACAGTATCACCTTAAAGCACTTGTTGCAGGCTGCTGACTTTGCATCTTTTGCTGTGAAGTACAGCCAGACTTTGACCCCTTCGCTTGGGCATTTTTAATCTGTAGCTCTGCTCTAAAAGAACGTACGTACCTGGACCCGCCTACTATCCTCGGAAACGTAAAATGATTGGCTAGAATTCAAAGTGTATGACATCTCGGGGGAAAAAAGGCACCGAAATGTGTGCTGCTTTTTGGTCTGGTTACTACCGTTTATGTCAGAACCACATACCGGTACCCATCCCTAGGCAGGAGTAAAGTAACAAGACTTTTTATCCCATCTCCTGTAATTTGACTTGGAACACTGTGGTTTCCCTGGCCATCAAGATACACATTTAATCATCTTTGGCCTGCTGACACGGATAATTTAACAACTGAATGAGTGTAATTAGGTGTCACACTTAAAGTTATCGTGTCACTCTAAAGCATCGTGTTAACTGACATTAAAAGATTAGGCAAGAAGCCTGTGATACTTTAGCCTGTGATACATTAATTAGAATGTAGATTGCATTCATATTAATGTCGTATCAATGTGTGTATGATATAGCGGTTAAAATCAGGATTCCTGATGAATTACAATAAAATTCTGACAAACAGTTTACCTTATAGCTAATCAATATCTGTATTATTTAACATTGGGATTGTGACAAAATATCAACAAGGCTGCATATTTTATTGGTTTACTTACCAATACACGCTTGCCAAAAACAGGTATTTTTATGTAAACGTGGTTTTTATTGGTTTTGGAATTTGTAGATGTTCCCTGTGCTCATTTCTGCACATAGAGATGTGTGTTATTTGTTCAGCTTACAGGACATTTTGTTCTGATTAAAATTAAGTTATGGCCTGTTAAACATAAAGGTTAAAATAAACAGAATATGCAGATTCTCATAACCATTAATCAACAACCACTGATCCAAGGTCAGCACTAATGATCAAGGAACTGACCTCCCACCCCATTGTTCCCTCGGTGGTGCTAGTTTCAGTCTTTATGCAAATGTACTGTTTTTTAACATTGGGGAAACCTTCAGGTGAGACTGAAGAAGTCACTTGGGTGAGTGACGAAATGTTTTTCCCACTGAAAACGCTGAGCAGAATAAACTTTTGGGGATTTACTAGAGCATACATCAAGACGTCCTATCTGATAAGTAGGAAGAAAATGAGTTTAACACGGAACCAGATATATCTGCCAAAACCTTCAGCCTGTTATGTAGGGCTTTGTGGTCAATGGTATTGAAGGCTGCACTGAGATCAAGCAAATGATCACAGAACAATTCCCTGCATCATTATAGACCCTTAAGAGAGGGGTTTCAGTGGAGTGCTGCTTTTGAAAGCCGAACTGAAAAGGGTCAGAAATCTGTAATCTGCATAATAAAGACCTGAAAAAATTCTAGTAATTTTCTTATAAATGGCAATTTTGAAATAGGCCAATAATTACTAGTAGAGCCAGGATCTACAGGGTGGGCCATTTATATGGATACACCGTAATAAAATGGGAATGGTTGGTGATATTAAAGTCCTGTTTGTGGCACATTAGTATATGTGAGGGGAAAAACTCCTCAAGATGGGTGGTGACCATGGTGGCCATTTAGAAGTTGGCCATCTTGGATACAACTTTTGTTTTTTCAATAGGAAGAGGGCCATGTGACACATCAAATTTATTGGAAATGTCACAAGAAAAACAATGGTGTGCTTGGTTTCAATGTAACTTTATTCTTTCATGAGCATGATGACGATTTTACCTATTACTGTAATTAAGTCAATTGGAGAAAAAGAAATAAATGACCCAGGACACCAAGAGCCATCTTCATAAGAGGACGCACTTGAGGAGATTTTGGATCTCAAGCCCATCACCTTATTTATAAAGTGATTGAGAAAAATATTACAGTCTTCATCAGAAAGCAACACAGCATTCTGAGATGGAGGAGAAACAATACTGTTGATGGTCTCAAACAGAACTCTAGGATTATTCTTATGACGATTTATAAGATTATTGAAATAAGAGGATTTAGCCTCTTTCACTGACTCATTATATACACAGCAAAATCTCCAGTGTTAAATTAACACTGGAGAGTGTCTATATGGGTCCACACCTCTGAGTGTTAAATACAACTGATTTTCTAACACTGGAAAATAACTCAAAATGTTAGAAATATTCCAGTGTTAGAAAATAAGCACTGCTCAGTGTTAGCCTTTGTTAATCTTCAAAACTGACTAGGTTACTTTTAAACATATAACACTGTCAAAAGTGTTAATTTAACACTCAACAGTGTTGTATTTAACACTCAGAGGTGTGGACCCATATAGACACTCTCCAGTGTTAATTTAACACTGGAGATTTTGCTGTGTAGGTGAAGAAGTTCTTTGAAATCTTCACGATGGACATCAGACCAGTGGACTTCCACAGACGTTGTGCTTTTTCACAGGAATGTCAAAGACCACGAGTTTGCTTATTTAACCAGGGTGTGCGGGATCTAACAGAGAGATTCCTAGTTTTGAAAGGCACACCCTGATTGAGAATGGCAAGACAGTGTTCATTAAGAGTTGATAAGGAGCTCCGCGCACAGCAAATCAGGATTCCTGCTGCAATGAGCTGTGGCTTTCCTCGCTTTGAGATGACAGCCTAGGTAGTAAACATAAGGACTTGAGGGGATTAATCCAGCTCCCACAAGTCTCAGGCGTATCTTACCAGCATCAGCCCAGTAATGAAGCTCAAGAAGATTAACTTCTCTCCGAAGCCGACGAAGCAGCACAAGAAAACAGACTCCCGCTTCCTCCAATGAGACCTCTGAAGCAACAACCAGCTGACTGGCAAGAATGGAAAGGTAAACTGGGTGCTACGCCGTGCTCAAGTGGAAAACAACCTCGTTTCGTTGACTCTGGAAATTATCCATAGCAGATTTGATCGCCAATAACGCATGGCGATCATATATCCGAAGGGAGATGACACCAAACAGATCTGTAGCAAAAACACTTGCACAACATGTAACGTAAACAAACACATGGATAAAGCCAAAGGCACAGCCAAACACAGGTGCCATCTTGCAAGCAGCCATCCCACTTTCTATCACAGTGAGCTGTGACACCTGCAAGAAAGTGTGTGTAAAAGGGGGGCATGGAGTGTACTAGACCACATTGCATTAAAAAACAAACAAACATTATTTTTCAGATTCAAAGTGAAACATTTTGTTTGTTAATAAAATTGTGTTTACACACATACACACACCAGTTTGTTTTTTTTCCCCACAGACCAATAAAAATGCACATGGACCAGCCAAGCTCTTAGGTTAGACACTGAGTTTTTACTAACATTAATTATTTACGTTGTAACGTCTGTTTTCAGCAGCATAAAATTTAGCATCATAGCACAGGATGCAAACTTCAGAATGCTGATATCCTTGCTTTTCTTCATTGGAGCCACCACATATTTTTAATGGCTTATAGATACGCAAACATGCTCATTCACTTGCACACTTAAACGTGAAGACACACATGCACAAAAACACATAAATGAATAGACACCAAATCCATGTCACCCAGGAGATAAAAAACACCGTCAGAACTCTTTTTGCCTCCAAATAATGTCAGAAGCCTTCCAACAAGTCAGAGTATGGGGATTATTATTTTATGCCTTAGTTTGGGTTGCATGTGTCCCTTATTTTATTTGACATTACTGTACTTGAGATAATTTAGATGCACAATAGATGCTCTGTCATGGTTTGTGGTTGTTTCATCCAGAGGTGTTTGGGATCTTGTTAAAATTGATGGATTTAAGGGCACAGGAAAGATACCATCAGATGATGCAGTGCCATTATAGTGTTCCATAATATGTTTTTCTATCAGTCATGGATTGGCTTGACCTCAACGTTATTGAAGCAGTATGGGATCAACATCCTAAGAAGAGCTTTGAATGTCCTTGACAAAGCCTGGAGAACTATTCACTGAAGACTACTTAAAAAAAATTAAACCAAATATTGACTTTCATGCGTGTCAGAACTGTAGAAACTAAGAATTGTTTCTGCTTTTTACATACTGTATTTCTATATGTTTCAATAAATTGCTGTACCTATTTCCTATTTTCCAAGCAAAATGTAAAGAAATAGATGGTTCAAGACTTTTGCACAGTGCTTTATGTCCCTGTACTTTTAGACTGAGTGGTGATATGTGTTATATATCTCAATATTTTCTGCATGCGAGCTATCACAACCACTTTTATTCAAACAATTTAAAATATAAAATGTATGAATTTTTTCGTAGCCTGTATTTCAAAGCAGTCAGTTTCTCAGTCAGGAGCTGCTGCAGTTTTCAGGAAACGTTGGAAAATCATATTGCATATTTCATTATAATGTTTAATATAATAGCAGTTTTGCTGGGGAAAAATGTTTTTACTCAGTATGGGGTATTTTCGTTTCTTTGAAGTGAGGTTGTATGAGATACTTAAATGCTTGGTGTATTAATTACGCTGGATTGCGGCACACCACCAAACAGGACTGCCAGCTGGCACAATGTTTTAGGTTTGATCAACAGCAAAACACATTACAGTCACCTAAAACAAATTAAAAGCCGTTTAAGAGTCCTTTATATTAATTTTCAGTGCTTCAAGTGCCAGCAGACCCCTTTCATCAGACTGTAGCCATTACACTCTCTTCAAAGCCGCTGCAGTCCATTGCCAAAAACAGTAATTTTACCTTGCAAAACGTAGAACCTTTACATGTTCTGTGTCGTTATAGGTAATAAGCATCATATTTTTCATAGGATAGTTTCCTTTCCACTACAAAATATTATGCTATGTCTGTCTCTATACTGCATGTTAAATTTGAGAGCAAGCTTTAAATTGTATATGTATAGTGGAGGAGGGGCTATTCTGTGTTAGATGTTATTGATGTATATTGACATAAATGGTGGTGTCTCATTTGAAAATATAATATCTTAAAAAGTATATTATCCACCACAGATACAGTACTACAGCACTGTGCAAAAGTCTTGAGCCATCACTCTGTTCTTTATATTGTGCTAGGAAAATTAGAAATTGTTGGAGGATTTACAAATTTATATACAAATACAGCATATAAAGCAAAAACATTTTCTGATATATTTCTGATGAGCTTGAATGATTATATTTGGTATGACCACCTTTATTATTTAACATAGTCTGAACTCTCTTAAACAAGCTTTGTTTAAATTTTAGGATTAGTTCTCCAGGCTTCTTAAATCATATTTCATTATATGTCAAGATGATACCACATTGCTTCTTTAATATTGAGTTGCTGTCTCTGGGGAGCCCAGTCCATGACTGATAGTGTTCCACTGTGTGTCTTTGTACCAAGCTGTGCTTCTACTGCATTGGTTGTGTGTTTGGGGTCATTGTGATGCTGAAAAATTAAACTGTTGCCAGTTAGATGCTTTGCTGATATAGTACTGCATAATTAAAATCTGACTGTACCTTTCTGCATTAATAATTTTGACAATTTTGACAAGATTCCCAACACCACTGGCTGAAATGCAGCTCTAAATGATGACAGAGCCTCCACTGTTCTATACAGATGGCTGTAGACATGCTGAAATTCTCTCCTGACCTTCTCCATACATACTGAGGACAGCTTATACAAAAAAAAGTCAAACTTGGGTTTGCCGTTCCATGAGTTGTTTTGTAATTTGGCATACCTCAGCCTTTTCTTGCTGTTTCATAACAATGACTTCTTGACAAACTCTTTCAGGTATTGTTCATAGCTAGTTGTTTAGGCCAGCCACTTCTTTTGTCCTGCACTTTTCCACTTTCCTCAGATTTATTTGTAAGGACACCCTGCACACTATACTGAGATTTCGTAAATCACCTTGTTGATGCAAAAATATATATATTGTTCCTGTCAAACTATGTCGTCTTTGGCATTTTTCATAGATACAGCTAAAGAAATATGAACCAGTTATGTGATGTTTACATTTTACTAAAAACAATGTGCCTAAATATACAGTTTAAAATTGGTGCTTTCCAAAATGTTGCCTATTATGTATAGGTGCATCACCAATTCATCCCTTGAGGTAGTGTTTATTTGTGTTGCTTAACAAACACTGAAACCTTCTGATAAAGGTCAGGTACAAGGACTGGATTGAAAATGAGTGAAAATGCATCCATTGCCCAAAGAAAACCTGAAAAAGTTTCAGAAAGCCTGGAGAACTATTGCTCAAGAGCAATTATAAAATACAAGAAAGCCTGGCATCTTAAAAGCAAAGTATAATGAAATAAGGAGTGGCTCAAAACTGTTGAAAAGTACTGTATAATACACTTTAATCTGAGTCTTCTTTTTTGGATTTATCGTGTTTCATTGTAGATATTGGATGTAAAGGACTTTTGTTCTTTTGCTGCTTTTAAAACCAGGGGTTGAACCAGGTTGTTAAAGTGCAATGCCTAGTCATCTTAGTTAGTTCATTGTGCTTAATATGGATACTATTCCTTGGATCTCTCACTTATAAGTGTTGGTTAATTTGTTAAGCTATTTAAACAGATCATAAGTGATAGGTCTTTTAGTCTTTTCCTCCTCACAAAGGATGTGAAAGAAGTCTGAATACTGCATGGAAAAAAGGATGCTTTAGAAAGAGAGAAGACCTTTTATGCTTGATGTTTAATTAGCAATAATTTGAGAATTTTGTCCGTCTTAATTTGCAATAAAGCTTAAAGTTGGTAAATATCTCCTTGTTTAGAGACCTTTTGCTTAAGAGTATGCAGCATTACACTGGCACGTACAATAGGAATGTCATGCCAGAGTTAGTGTCTTTATTTATGTGGGACATTGCGGTGTAGTTATCAGGTCACATTCTCTAACTCTGTCAGCTACTCGGGCCTGTGTGTCGTCTGCAGCACCTGCTGTGTATCCCAATCCCAAGGCTGCGCACGGCTCTGCTTATCTGCAACCTCTGTGACAGTGTCAGTCTCTTTGTGGCTCTGTACTAATGGTTTCCTTTGAAACATAAATTAGACTTGAAAGAAGGGAGAGAACGAACACATGATTGAGGACTGAAAGGTACAGAGAGAGCTTGATAGATTTTTCCGTCATTAATAATACAGATTGTCTTACCACAGAGCCTCTATCATTTAGTCTAATTACATTGATTTTGTATGTCAGTCAAGTATTTTACCAGAGTGTAGCCTTCATTCAGTATGCATGTGTGTGCCTGTTGTAGAGAATTAGCCAGGTCAAGCAAAGGGCTGTCAGAGGACTTTGTAATTAAGGACTGTGTGGCAGCAGCATGTTTCCCATTAGGGCACCAGTATCACATCCCAGCCATGTGAGTCAGCCTTGGCAGTCTTGCCCTGTTTAATAGAGTTAAACAGAAACGCTTAGGCTAATTATCTACATCACTGATAGGATTTGCCTGTAGCAGTCACAGTATAAAGCAGCAACAGCTATCAATTGAACAGAAATGATTGGGAAGAGTGTAAGTTTTAGTCATGTGTACCTTTTTTTTGCACATTAATGTTCACAAAATGTAATTAAATTATTTCCAATTTTTTTTTTTAAATATGCAGACTGCACTGTTATTAGTTGCATTTTGAGAGACTCTGAAAAAAAAACTATCTCCGGTCTAAATTAAATCAACAGCGATCTGATTTCAGAAATACTACTCTGAAAGAACATTTCCTTCTCCTCATTTTTTTTTGTTGGTGTTTTTTTAATATGTCCAGTTGTGCTCCTCCATTCTCTCGGTCTGTCTTTTTGTCATTCAGCTTGCTGTGTTGTCTCCAAACCCTAGTTTTTCCTCCACCATTGTCTGTAATGTTCCCAACAGGCCTTGAGTAACTTTTTTCAAAAAACGTCTTACAACAGAGAACATAATAATTAGAGATGCAACCTCAGATATGTCTGAGTTTTGTGCAGGCTGATGTTCACCTATCCAGTAATGTCATTGCACAATGTAGCAATGCAGAACAATTATGATTGTTCTGTTTGGTAACAATATGCGCGACATATTGATTGGCATGAGGATATTTCTTCTGTGATGCAAAATTTAAATGGGATGGGCTGCAATTGTGACTGGCTTGCTAATAATGCCAGTGTTAACAATAATGCATTAGCTGGCAACCAACAAGTGTAGTCTGCCGTTTTCTAGTTTTGAGAATCCTGCAAGTCCATATGGGAAGTCTTTCTCTTTTCCTTTAATAACCCTGGGGCCATCTGGCATTTTGAAGAAGTATTTACAGAGACATTTAGATGGGGATTCCATACTGTAGCAGTTTACTCATTTACTTAGCATGTGAAAGTTCATTGGTTCAATTCCAGTTGGAAACACAAATTCCTTTTGGGGTTAGTGTCCGGACCGCTGCCAAATAAAACAGAGTTCCCCACCTGTAACGAACCCCCTTTGGCAAGAGGATGGAAATGTTTTGTGTAGTTGAATCCTATTTATTCTTCAATGTGACATATGTTTTTATGAAAATGACAAAAGGACCTACAACTTGGTGCAGATCTGGAAAAAACTGTCAAGTGTTTTATGAATGTGCATTGAATTCTTAAACTTTGTAGGAAGAAATGTACAAAATGAACCATGTAAACTGTTAATTATATTCTGAATTAAATTTGCAGTTGGCTAAAATCTAAATGACCAAGACTAAATCAGAATAGGATGGAAACATGGCAGTCTGACTCTGAAAATGCATCCATACAGGAATAGACTAGCAGTGATATAGTGACCAGGAACTGAGGAATGCTAGTGAAATTCAGCTACTTGCACCAATCACAGGTGACATACAACCCTGTGGAAATGGAGTACAAAGCATGATGTAATAGCTTGTAGAGTCACCTTTAGCAGCAGTTACTGAAGTAGTCATTTTCTGTATTACTTAATCAGACTCTTAATCAGACCGCATTCTTGTGGAGGAATTTTCGCTTACTCTTCTTTTAATCAGGTTGACATCTGGACTTTGATTCTTTTCTTTAGTCCGTGACTCTGTGGTAGATTTGTGCTGTGCTTGAGGTCACTGTCCTGCTGCATGACCCAATTTTACACTGTGGCTGTATAACATGCCCAAATCATCATCCATCCTCTACTGTGCTTGACAGTTGATGTGAGATATTTGTGCTGATCTGCTGTTTGTTTTTCACTTACTGTGGCATTGTACATTATAGCCAGAATTCTTCATTTTGGACTCGTCTCTGCAAAGGAAAGATGTAGCTTTTGGGGTTTTTCCAGTTTCTCTGAGCATTCCACAGTCTGTATGGGGTGAATTTAACGAGATGTGTTCTCCTGGGAAGATTGTGGCATTCTATTAACACATACCTAAATGTGCCAGAACAGCAAATTGCAAAAAGTTCTGCTTTTATAGAGGTGGTCACAATTTTCTGTAAGGAATAAAGATATACTTAAATTTCCACAGGACTGTGAATTGTACCCTTTCACTAGACAGGGATATCTATCCAACTCAAGACTGGGTATCTGTGATCAAAAAACCATCAGCTAAAAAGTGATATGCAATGAGTAGTGGTGCAACGGATCACGGTTGATCCGTAATCCGAATCGATCCCACTCCATGGTTCGGCATGCACGTGATCCGAAGATTCGAAAAAGAAGGAAAAAAAAGTATCTGTATGGTGCGCGTGGTCGGTCTGTCAAGCAATAGTTATGGCCAGTGCTAGCGATCCAAGTGGAGGAGCAGAGGAGTTTGCAGCATTTAAGCAGCCCTTTGCTCCCCAATCCGACCGGGCTAAAGCTACTACAAAAGCTACTGGGGTGTTTAGCTGCAGACTGGAGGCCGTATTCCCTTGTGCAAAACAAGGGGTTTAAACTATGATGAACGTGCTTAAGCCACGCTATGATATCCCGTTGCGCATCCACTTCAGTGACAAGATCGTACCCAGGCATGTATGAGCAGGAAAAGTTTAAAGTTATGGCTGAACTGTCCAAGGCATCTTCTGTTGCCGAACTACAAATGGGTGGACCTCTAGGTCAACGGAAAGCTACGTGACCATGACCACTCATTATATCACAGCGGCGTGTAGATACAAAGCCCTGTACTGCCCTATATTGCACCTTAATTTCTTTTTATATAATTGCGTGGAATGAGTCTTAAGTTGAATGTTTTTTTTTCCCAACAATATCTTTATTTATTTTTTTACATTTTAATGACTTACAAACAGTCCAGCATTCTAAATACTACATGAACATACACTCCTCTCAGACAGCAAAAAGAAAACAAAAAAGTCATCAGATTTGTCACTCCGTTAAAGGCCTAAATTTATCATTATCCCAAATCAAATGTCATTGCCCTCAGTCCTCGTCCTCCTCAGATAATACAAATCCTTCTACAAAATTCACAAATGGTCTCCACACCTTCTCAAAAACATCCAATTTCCTTTTCAGTATACATGTTATCCGCTCCAATGGCAAAGCCACCATCATTTGTTTTATCCACTGTGTGATACTCGGTTCCCTTGTTCTTTTCCATTTTAGTGCGATTAATCTTTTTGCTTGTAACAAACCCATATCAATAAACATTCTGTCACTTTTTGTGTACCTCATGTTTTCTGGGTACAATCCCAGAATAAGGAAGCCAGGATCCAAAACAACCTCTTTGGATAATATTTGTTTCATAGTAGGGCTGAACGATTATGGAAAATAATCTAATTGCGATTTTTTGCCCCAATATTGCGATTGCGATGCGATATGCGATTATTTTTTAAGGTCTTTGTCTTCTGTATTATTAAACAAAGACAAGCAATACATCATATAGTATGGCCAATACTATATTACATTAATTTTAAACTGTTCTTTCCTGGAAGACAGACCTCTGTTATGATGACATGAGGTGATGCATGAATTGATGACTGACATTTTTATTTAACTTCTTCAATCACAACAGTATATTTGAACATACACAATAGTTTATTTTTAGCTTACAAACATCTGAGCATAAAGTGCTGACAAGGAACCCTGGTGTAAACATTAAAATGAAAGTCAGTACAATGTGCAGATTGCAGAAATATACATAAAAAAAATCAGTGGCTTTACCACACTCAGTTTTTCGACATCTGTGAACTACTAGACAGTCATTCAATTAAAAAATAATATTAAATAAATAAAACTAATAAATAAAAAATACACACATCTTACTGATCTCTGCAGTCAGTAACATTACACATAAAGTGCAAACATAATAGCAATTGTATAAACACACACACAAACACGCCTTTAAAACTTAAAGGCGTGAAATTGGACGGTCTAGCCTTCTGACTAGTTCTGATTAGCGTCACCGCTGTCTCGGTGGAGTTTAATAAACTCGGCCGTCTGCTTCTTGCTATCTAAAATATAACCAGACACTGGTGTAAATTCTCGACTGTCTCATACTTCTGTTTAATCAGTTTTCTGTTTGACGTTTAGTCAGCTGTGTGAAAACCAAGGAGGAACCCACCCGGGGGATTAATAAAGTTTTATTTTATCTAATCTAATAACTTTAATCTCAGCCAAACCGATTTACTCACGAACAAACAAAACACTGAAAAAAGCCCAACAATAACATTTTTAGGTTGTCTAAGTGACTTATATATTACGTTTAACCCGAGCAGCGAAACTCCGCGGTGATCTGAAAATGATGTGCCGGGAGTTGTGCCGTTCTCGGCCGCATCAGTAACCCTCGAGCTCCCGGCTAGCTGTCGAGCTGGTGGGTAGCAGACGCCTCTGAAAACGTCGAAGCACTTTTGCAAATATGGGATATCTTGATAAACCGAGCAGATATTTGATGTTTACACAACTACTTTCTCGCCTGAAAATATGTTAAAAGTTTATTTTGTGACCCAGAAAGATTAGTATGAGTAATTTTAAAACTTAGTAGCGGCCGCCATTGCTGGAAACTGGAGTTTGGCTGGGCCGCGCTATGAATTCTGGGATATGGTAGTAATTTGGACAGCCTTCGGCGCGTCGCTGTGACGTAATCGGTCTACAAATGCGGCCTCAGGAGGATGCAGCCCATGAATTTGGACATGTCCAGAGTATAATCGCAGCCTTTGCGGTTAGAAAATTGCACTTGATCATGTCGCGATATTATCGCAAATGCGATATATCGTTCAGCCCTATTTCATAGTTTGTGTTACTGCAACCCAAAAAGAGCCTATCTTCCTGCAATCCCAAATACAATGCCAAAAGTTACCTTTATCTTCATTACATTTATTACAAGTGTCTGGAATATTAGAGTTGTACTTATTAAATTTTTCCGGAGTAACATATATTTGCATTAACCATTTGTATTGCAACAACCTTAGTCTAGAATTAATAGTTTGTTTATGAGCTTTTGCGCAAACCAATGCCCATTGTTCCATGGATATGTCCTTCTTTAAATCATTTTTCCAGGCGTTCAACCTTCCCAAAGAATTGTCAGATGTTTTGGACCTAATCAATTTATATATTTCTGATATTGCCCCTTTTTTTTGAACTGCTTTTGCTAATTATGTCTTCCAATTCCGATTTTGGTGGTTTGGTGCAGGTATTATTTTGATTTGCTCGAATGTAACTTCTAATTTGGAGATATTTGAAAAATTGCTTTCTATCTATATTATATTTATGTCTAAGCATATCAAAGGACATCATATCTTGAGAATCTGTTGCATACAAATCTTGGATTTTTTGGAGTCCTTTAATTGACCATTGTCTAAAAACTTCATCCTCTCTTCCTGGTCTGAAATCCTGGTTTCCCCACATCGGTGTAAACTGTGACAATACAACAGGTTCCTTCATATATCTTTTTACATCATACAACACTTTGACCATGTTCTTTACCACTGGATTTTTCGCCTTTTTAATCAAGTTTATTGCTGTGTCTGAGAAAAAACTATAAAGGTAAAGGTGGATGCAAATTAATACTTTCCATCTCTGACCATTGCGCGGCGTTATTTAAGTCAAAATAGTATCTTCAAGGTTCAAGGTTCTTTATTTGTCACATGCATAGTTATACAAGTATAACACACAGTGAAATGTAGCCTGACACGCTCCTCGACATGTGCAAAAATGGGGGGGGGCTGTAGAGGAAGAACATTTTATTTATATATATATATATATATAATTGTATCCATCTTCGAAACACATCTCCATAACCAAATCTAGTCAGAACATCAAAAAGATAAGGTCACTCGACCCTATCGAATGCTTTTTCAGCATCCAGTGAGAGAAAGGCCCTCTCTGAAGAATTGTTTAGTCCGTCTATAATGTTAAAGACTCTTCTTACATTATGTAGACCTTGACGCCCCAATATAAAACCGTTTTGATCTCTATGAATTACTGAGGGGAGAGTATCTTGCAGACGTGTTGCTAATATAAGTTGAATGTTTTTAATAGGCAAAAAATACTTAAATAAGTTAATACGTAAATGTTAAAATCTTTGTCTTTTTCTTTTTTTGCTGATCCGAAAATTGATCCGATCCGTGACTTAAAACCGTGATCCGATCCGAACCGTGAGAGTTTTGATCCGTTGCACCACTAGCAATGAGCAAATCGCTTTATGTGTGGATGGTATTTAAGGGTATTATCAGATTGGGCATAATTGCCTTGTACCTTTGCTGAGAACGATTGTTCCCTTTTCCCTCTCGCCCACTGGCCTGCACACATTGTATTTAAAGATCTGAGTGCTTCAGTTTGGCTCAGCATCTCTTCTCTCTGCCATGTAGAGTATTCATGATTTAATGTGTTTTGTGTGCGATTTTGGAAACAATAACACGGTGTCCTCTTATCTATCTGTTAATTAACCCAGTGATTTTTTTCTTTCTTTTTTTTTGTTACCAGAGAGAGCTGTTGTTGAAAAAGCACTGTAGTTCAGTAACATGTTTACTGATCATGAATCCAACTGAACCAATCCCACCACCTCAAGAGGCCAGGCCATGGTACGCAATGATTTTGTGTGGATTTTGGAGGTCAGAGGTGCTCAGACATGATATCAGTTGCCAAGTGTGAGCACTCCCTAATGTTGCCTACAGTATGACATTGTTGGGTGTGTTGTGAACTCGCTGTGAGCAAACAGGAAAGATTTCCCGTAGAAATGATTTGCACACCTGTTCAAAGGGAAGGTTAATTGACTCAGGACATGCTGAGTCACTGATGCAGCATGATGTGCAACAGGAAGAGGTGCTCGGTTCCTTTATGCCATGCCAATTGGCACATGAAGGCCAAATCAGGTTAACTGGACAGGTTAAAGTGTGATTACTCAATGACACATAGATGGAGTCAGAGGGAGAAAGAGAAAGACAGACATATGTTGGAGATAAACAGCCTCTCTCCCAGGGCGGCCTGTTTGTTTTCTATTTTACATTTTACCAAACAAACAGTCTATAAATGGCATTTTTTGTTTCTTTCTCTGTCTTAGAATATCTGGTGAAAAGCCACTTTTGCCAAAAATACTTTTGACCTCATGCTGCACAATTTATGGCATTTTAGTGAGGCTGCAATGGTACTTGTATCCTCTTTCGAGGTTGAAGTAGAGCTCTCTGAAAAAGTGAAGTTAAACTCATTCATCATGTTCGGTAAATCATTCTTCATTTATCACTCAAAAAAACCCTTTATCATATGTGTAATTCAGAGAGAACATGGTTATCTTTATTGCCAGACTAGAAAGTCTCATTGAGCACTCGAAGTGCCTTAACTGCAAGTCATATTTAACTATATCGTGCATCATACAGTTGCTTCATGCAATACACTTTATCAATATCATCCCTGGCTAATTTTAAATCACCGGTTAACCTAACATGTGTGTCTTTAGACTTTGGGAGGAAGTCAAAGTACCTGGGGGAAACCCACAGAGGCATGAAGAATTTGCACACTTGCTGTGAGGCCACAATGCTAACCCCCGCACCACAACTCCATCCAATGTCTCTACAATGTCTCCTTAAACAGCATTAAATAACACTATATAATTAGTCCAGTTAAAATGACCAGATGATTGGTGGACAGATTTAACAGCTGGTTTGAAGTCTGTTTCTTTAAAAATGAATTTGAAATTTCTTTAAAGGTAAATAACAAGGTGCTTGAATTTGACTTAAAAAAAAGAAGCTTTTAGTAAGAAACTAAAACTGTTATAGTTGCTGCATTTGAATTATTGGGTTAAATATATGAACAAGGCTTTATGTTATCTCTGCATCCTAATTAAACAGCTCTTAGGATACATTACAGTTTAGTTCATTTACTTTCAATAAAATTCCCACCATAAATGTGTATGAGGTTGTAAAAAATATTGTCTTACTCTAAAAATTAACGATTACCCCCACCCCGCCACCCTGAAACAAATTCTAAACAATAAAAACAGGAAGAAATCCACTAAAAAACAGTTTGCACTGTTCAATGAAAAACTTTCAAGCAAGTTTATTTTTCTGTCTGTATTATGTTTGGTTGGCTGCTTGAAACTTGAACTCACAAACATGCAAACATGTGTGTATGAGTTATTGCTAAAATTTCAGTTAAATGCCTGCAAAGAGACATCCTGTTTGTTGCTTGTAATCTGGTTATGTCAATTGACTGACCAGCAGATCCTTTAAAGAGGGCTGCAGAAAGACTGGAGACAGAGCATTGTTATCTTTTGGTTTCTTTTTTACACTCACACACAGTAAGAGAAAGATTCACATTACATGGCTTATATTACATAATATTGTTCTCCACTGGAAAGCAACCCCATAAATCATTGGTCCTTATGTCCATGTCACCCTGTTATCCTAGAAAATAGAGTTTAACATGTTTCTACATTGTGAATGTTTTAAACCATCATCTTTTTTGTTGTTGTTGCCGTCGTCGTAGTCGTCGTCATTTGTTGCAACTGAAAACTTGTTCAGTACTAGTCAGGCCTGGTGACGTTGTCCCTCTTTTAAAGTGGAACCAATCCTACATATTTTTTAAAAATACTTTCATGGGTCATTTCAAATGCTGGGGACAAACAACTGATATGATCTTTTGGTTGTGGAACTTGTCTTATACAAAGGACAGGGCCTGTGTTCAGATGTTATTGATATGTGTAATCATGGAGTGTCCTACTCTAATAGAAGAAAAGTCAGTGCCTCTCAGGAAGTCTGGCCTTTTGAAATGTCACAGCTGTTTCAGAAGACTATCCTTTAAAAGACAAGATTTTAGTCCTTCGTCTTCCATTTGTCTTTCCTCTCCCTTAGTCATGTTCTTTCTTTTTGCACTCCAGTTTCCATTGTTCGTCCTCTCTCTTTGAAGACTTTAAAGCTTTGAAGAATGGCACAGTGTGCTTCTTGATTCAGGAGCAGGTAATGGGGAACAGGACTGTCCTGTTGCATTTAAAGGTGCTGTGTCACACCTTAATAGGTTATTCAGCTTGAGCTTGGTGTGCATATAGATGGATTGTAAAATGAAATGCTCTGTATAATCTTCCCTGGGGATTTCCCTTTGGAGGAGACTGCCATATTTTGAGCTGTTATTCAAATCCCTTTATATTGGAGACATTCACCTTTTCAATGAGACTATTGTTGGTGTTTTAACCTGACAGTGCAGGAATTTGAGCATTGGTCAAAGTCCAGACAGAAAACTAGTTAAACCTTTTAATTAACAAAAAGGAAAAGTAGGCAAACTGTTGCAGCAAGTAAAGCTTGTGTTTTCAGCATTTAAAAAAATCCTACATTTTTCATTTTAATTTCAATTTAATCCTTAACCCGTTACCTAAAATCTCAAAACTTGTAGATTAACATGCAAAAAACAGATATATTTATCTGTCTTTGACTTGTTTCTATGAATTTTTAACTTGAAAATGTCAAACTGCCTCCCCTTTGTGGTTCAGTAATGATACAGACATAGTTTTGAGAGACAGGCAGTGTGGTGGTTGGTTTTGTCACCTCCCAGCAGGGACCTTTATTTGTGTAGATCGTTCTCTCTGTGTCTGAATGTATTCTCACATGTTTTCCGGCCTTCTGCCACAGTCCGCACACATGCATGGTGTAAATCGACAGTTTTGAGAGATATTGAAGTCAAGTTAAAATAACAAACATCAGAAATATTGGAGAATTGGGTTGTTCTTGATTGCATTATTGTTTGGCTGCGTTTGTCTATGTAATAAATACAGTTTAGACAAGTGACCCGCCACGTGTAAGCATTAAGGGATTTGATAATGATGGTAACATAAGACTTAGGATACATGTTACAAGCTCTAGATCTTTCCATCCGTACATCTGTCCATCATCAGGCATGTAACAAGAAATGTTGCATTTGACCTTCACTGTTAAGTGGCATAAAATGGACCCTTCATCTTTCTAATGTATATTATTAGCTTTCTTTTGTTATTAGCCTTTTTACACATTTAAAAGAGTGCCCTAAAAAATTAGCTTAACTATATACATTTTTAAAAAGAAAAGGGGGAAAAAAAAAAACATCAAATGTTGTGACTTTGCTGTGATACCGTTATGTCCTGATGATGAAGCCTATGATACTTTCACTTCATGCTGGAAGTGAAGAGATCAGCTTCCTCTCTCTTTCTGTCTTCTGCTGTTTGGACAGAGTTACACTTATGCAGCTCTGATATTTGTTTCGGTTTTGTCTCGCAAGAAAAAAATAGAAAACAAAACATAATCTCAGAAAAAATTTTACACATGAAAATCTATTTGTCCTCCTTTTCGGATCTTTTTTCTAGGGGTATAGCCCTCCCACCCCCTGCCAGTAGGACCCAGCTGATATGAGTCTCAATCACTTGACCTTAACATAAAACCTTTACACACTCAGACAGGGAGTGAAGTGCTTTGCTTTACCAAAGGTCACTCCCACAGATTTCTCCCACTCTGCTGCAGAGCTTGGCAGCAAGGAGGAAAAGGGTGAACCCAGCAGGCTGCCGTTTTAGGACCTCAGGCTGAATACATTCCTGGACAAATATACCCTTGATCTGTCTTTACACTACAGTTTTAGGCTTTTAAACACCAACCTCTCAAGCTTAAGGCTGACACTGGGTATTTCCGCCTTAGCTCTCAATTTGGTCAACCAACAAGAGTCTGGTTTTATAAGCATGGCAAAATACCCATACACAAGACTTCCAGACATATGTGCAGGGATTTTTTAGCTCCATTTGGATGTGAAATGATGACTCGAAGAGAAAGTTAGGAGTAGAAAGTCTTACTTTTTTTTCTCTTTCAGTGCACCACTTACTCTCTGTCACACAGCAGTGTGAGAGAGAGAGCAGGAAAGCTGCAGGAAAGCAAGACTTTATTGCAAAGCAGTTCTGTTCATAGATTTTCATCAAGATGCTTTTTTAATGGAAAAAAGACACTTACAATGCACTAAAAGTCTAGTAAATCTAGTGGCAGTTGATAAGTTGGCAAATTAGGTGAACTTGAGTGTGAAAAGTGAATGCTAGAATTCCCAACAAATTAATAACCAAAATATTCAATAGTTAAGCTACCCTTAACGTTTATCGCACCCCATGTTTTTAAACAATGAATGCTAGTGAAAAAATTCCTATGTTTGAAAAACTCTGATTACTGCCAAGATTATGTCATTAGCCTGTTAATTAGAGCTGCGACAGTTGTTTTGTTTCTCGTGTTATAGATCAGGCACATCCCTTTGCTTTAAGACAGTGTGCTTTCACCCCTCCAAAAGCAAGCCAAGATGACTAAAAGAGAACCTTTGGCCAACAAGATTTTTCTAGAGTAAGCACAACTCCCAAGGTTTTCAAAGGTGAACCTGTGAAAGGACTATTAATGGTTGCCTGCAGCTCCCTTTGCCTACAGATCACTAGGTATGAGATCAGGGTCTGTCACCTGGTATGCATTCGGCAGCACACGACAGTTTTTTGTCGCGCTAACTCTGTCTTGCCCGGGGCTAATGTGCAGTCTCCTGAGGAGCCCAAGTCAGCTGCCACCTCTGTATCTTGGTGACTCCCATGCTGGAGATGGCTGCAACCTGTCAGGGACCAGTGGCTCCCCTTGCAAGATGAGCTTTGAAAAAAGTCCTCAGAGTTCATCATTTGAATAAAATTAAAAGTTCGAGTTCAGTAAATTCTTGTTTGCTAAGTTACTTTTGTGTTAAATAATCAAGATTTACAATATAATTATTGATCAAAATAGCCCTGAACACAGCTCACAGGTTCTTCTCTTCATCATGTTCTCTGTGCAAGTACTGATAATTCAATTTAAATTAAATTGCATTTTATTTGTGTAGTACCAGGTCTTGGAATGTGTGCGGGTAGCCAACAAATATTCTAATTGTTAACATAACGGATACCGAATGCCGGCAAATTGTTGTGTCCTAAATAGAGATGGACCGATCCGATATTACGTATCGTATCGGTCCGATACTGACCTAAATTACTGGATCGGATATCGGAGAGAAATAAAAAATGTAATCTGATCCATTAAATATCAGAAAAGCACCTCACAAAACTTGCCAACTCATTAAACAGTCCTCAAATTGAACTTTATACGTTTCTTAGTTTTACAATGATGATGCTTTATATTGTATGGCAAAGACCTTACAATAACAGAGAAAACCCCAACATTCAGACGATCCCATAAAAGCAAGCACTTTGCGACAGTGGTAAGGAAAAACTCGCTTCCAACAGGAAGAAACCTACGGCAGAACCAGGGTCAGGGAGGGGGGAAGACATCTGCTGCTCCAAAAGACACGATACATTGTGACACATGTTCATCGTATGTGCTTTAAATATAGTCCCTAATTCTGAAAATTTGAAGCATATAAACAGAATCATTGGAAACAGGACTGTTCTAAGTTCCTAACAAGCTTTATGATATTAGATTTCATGTAAATGTGTTCTTTGTTTCTGCCAGTGAGCCTCATGGGCTTAGGTGTTAACAACATTAAGAGAGCTGAATATTGACACAGCGCCTTTCCTGGCGTCTCAAATTCATTTATACTCTGGTCTGTTGGCCTTTGAGATTCTGCTGTTTCTGATCTCTAGCGTTTATAATCTGTATGACCTCAAATGTGACTGAGTCAGTCACTCCTCGTCTGTCTTTGATTCAGTCAAACACACACTATGCGCCTCTTTCATCTCTCTTCCCATCGTTTGCTTGTTTTTTTCCTTCCAGCCATAGCAGTGTGATGAGATGAGGACACTCAGTGTCGCTGTTTACAAAAATGACTGCCAACCTGACATTCAACTGTCCATCAGCTGCCTACATGAATTCATATTACCCACCGTGTCTTCGTGCCTGTCATTTTCTCTCTCCATCTCCAACATAACATGCCTTTCTTCAACACTATCTCAACTCCTCATTCTTTCTTTATTTCCATTCTTTCCTCAAATCACTCCTCCTCAATCTTCCACAGCTAGCCAAGGTGTCAGCTTTAACCTTTCCTCCTTTTCTGGCTATTTTTGCTTCCCTTTACCCCTTTACTTCTTACCTCTCCACTTTGCATTTGTTCATCTCACTTTCCTTTTTAGAGTAAACACAGCAGCCTTCTCACATCTCGCAATGTATCAGTTTGTTTGAACTGGAAACAGCTCGTTCTCCCTCACTTGGGTTTCCTCCCACCACCCTATCACATTTATCTTCATCCCCTCACTCTTCACATCTTCCCTGTGTGCTTTTCTGTGTCTTCTTCTGCCTGTTTAATGTTGTTCCATCTCCTCTGTATCATTTATCTTCCTCAATTTCTCCTACTTTAAAAAACTTGCCTTGCCCTGTAGTTATTTGAGATTAATGTACCTGTCCATATGTCAGGATTTTCTACTAGGCTTGAGGAAGTGTATATATTCCAGGAAACTAGAAAATCTGTCCCAGCCAATCAAAAAGTTATCTCAATTGGCTATTCGCTCATTCGTATTTCACTTCCCTGGCAGTTTAAAGTATCTTTTAGTTGATGTATTATGATTGTAGTGCACCAAAAGAGTTGATGCTGTCGAATTTTATTTTATTTTATTTTATTTTTTTGGTTGTTCAGATTTGGTCCCTTTCTGTGAGCTGCTCTGCAGAGTTGAAAGACCTTGCCTGTGGGGTCCGCGTTCAGAGTGGTGGAAATGACCTCTTCTGATTTTTTTGATTTTTTTTTTTTTAATCGACAGAAACCTTGCTGATCTCACAGCTCCCCCTCTCTTCCCCTACTGGGCAGATGAAGACCTTTATCCCTCTATCTCTCTGTGACACAG
Organism: Haplochromis burtoni; assembly: GCF_018398535.1. Lineage (NCBI taxonomy): Eukaryota > Metazoa > Chordata > Actinopteri > Cichliformes > Cichlidae > Haplochromis > Haplochromis burtoni. Next base: position 3,198,703 of record NW_024582395.1, read on the forward strand.
CAAGACTCTGTATTTTCCTGCTTTGCTCTTCATCCACCTCTCCTTTATATTCCTCATATATTTTCTCACCTTTAACCTGCCACGACCGTTTATCCCGCACACCATTATTCCTTCCGGGACCCCCAAAAAATCAAAATGTCACTGCAAAGACTCATCCTGTGCTTTCCCATTCAAAACACATAATTTACACACATTATGCTTTTTAGATTTTTGCTTTGTTTGCATATAAAATTTTGCAAAGTCCACCGATAAAAGGATTTAATGTGTCCACCAATAAAACCCTGCTGTTTTAGCCACCTGCAATGCTTCATTTGTAGTCGAGGCTTTTCTTCCCTGAGTTCTATACCTCACTATATAACACACTGCCAAGCAGCTAGCTGTCAAACAAAAACTTACTTCAGATGAAATCATCTGTATCACAGCCAACTATTATTTCTTGTTCTAAACTCTAAAATATCTCAACTGTGCCTCAGCGAACCATGCCAAATCCTCCAACTGTTACAAGATTAAATGTGTGTTGATGCACTTGCAGGATTTGACAAAAATGAAGAGCCCACAATAGGTGAATACCTGTCTGTTTAGTCTCTGTGCAAAACAAAGCTAATATAGCTAACACTACCATCTTGTCTTCTTTGTGCTGCCACATGTGCGACAGCCACAGTCGCCATTAACACCTGTTGCTAGGGTATACAAGGGTCATGCTAATAGATGATGACATTAGAAATTGACAATGGTCAAAGTGATTGGTGAAGGCTTGTCAGACAGGGTGATTTTTAGCTAATTTCCCTATTGAGTTATTAAATTAATATCATTATCATGGTTATGGTGATGCTACAGCGGGCGATAGGATGATTGGACCAAACCTAATGTATATATGTAAAATGATAATTGAAGGAAACTTAGAAGAAACAGGACATATTAACAGTATGCCTGAAGTGGTTAACATTAGTATTAACTCTGACTGAATGCCGACAGTTTGGACCTGTGATGTAAAACTGAATGCTAATTATTAGTGCATGTGTATTGTAGTGACTTCTCATGAATCTCTCCTTTCTAGGTTTACATACCAAGCCTGTTTCAGAAGGTTATCATTGAGCTCCTGTCTTTTTAGCCAGTAGCTACACTGGGCTTTTTAAGAGGAGAACCTTAAAGAGATAGAGGAGCTAAAATGGAGCATGAAAGCAGGTGATCCGGCAATGTGCATGATTAGCGCACTCCCTAAAACATAACCTATAAATAAGGTTAGTAAGCACTTCAAAAACAGTGAATGCTGGAACACACCAAATAGTAATTATTGTGATTAGTACAAAATGTCCTATTTAGAAAAAACTGCAATGTATTGATTGACTCAGTGTGTGTCTCTCTCCAGGGTAATAATTTCATAAGAAGAAGCTCGTTAAGAAATGGGTATTTGGTGTTTTATTGTATTTATTTTTAATGTGGAAACGTAGACCATCTCAGCTTGGGTGCCAGACATCTCTGTCACTACATTTAGTGATTTCTTTTTTGCATATGCCTTAAGCTACTTTTTTCTAACTGAAAACCACCTACCATGAAAATCTATGGGCAGCTTTGCTCCAAGGAATTCAACATCTTTGTTAAGTGGGAGAACAGCAAACGGCAGCATCCAAAATGAGGCTGCACACTATGTGAGAGACAAAAGTAAGACGTCTATGTTAATTCTAACTTTACCTTTGAGTGACCGTTTTATATGTAACTAGAGTGGAAATCCCGGAACAGAACTTTAACTTATTCGATACATAGGCTGTATGTAAAAGATGGACATAGACGGATGTGATTGTGCTGACCTGTTATGAAGCCTTCACTTGAGTGAGAATTCACTGCAAGCTGATAAGGAAGCGACCTGTCAATCACAAGCTAGGCCCACCCTAAGCACATCCTCTTTTATCCCCCCCTTTGACTCTAATTACAAGTTATTTATAAAATGATTAGTGTATTATGCTAAACAAGATGTAAACCTAGCTAATTAGACCATAATCCTTTTGAGGTTAAGACATTAGCCAAGAGTTCAAGCTCATTCCATCATGTCAGCTGAATATTTGATTTGTTGTAAATGTTTAGATTTTTTTTTGTGGCATTTTGCTAAAAGAAATGGTGACTTTTTACTTTTATTGGCAGGTGCCCTTTAATTTTGCTCATGGTTTGAATGTACAAATGTTTGCTTGTATTTGTGTATGCACAGCAAGCTAGGATATGTACACTTCATTTTGAATTCAAATTTTTATCATTTTAGGGAGCACAGTGGTGCAGTGGTTAGCACTGTTACCTCACAGACAGAAGGTCCAGAGACATGAATTTTAGGTTAACTGGTGATTCTTATGTGTGTTGATGCATACTCAATCATCCAGGTAAGGGAATCCCAGAATTCTGAATTCTGCTGATTCTGTTCATTTGGCCATTGAGTTTTCAATGTCTAGATGAATACTAACATTGGAGTGACTTGAACATCTGAATTCAGTAATCTGGATGGATGAGTGGATACTTTTGGTAATATACCGTATTCATTATAGATTTTTCAACTGGGGAAACATCCAAGTGTATGTCTGTCTACTTCATTCTTTTTTCCTTCCGAAGGAAACCTATTCAACCTTGGCACTGTTTTTTTCATAATTGCTGACTTTCTAAATATGTTGCCAGGCTAGCTTTGCACTTTACTCCTCTGTTGTAGATAGTTGGAAATGCAGTTCCAGCAGTTAAAATTGACTGTGAGGCAATAAAGTAAGACCAGAAAGTAATACCCAGAATTTTGCCTCTGTCACACTTTCGGATCCTCTGTAGTTAAGGTGTTGAATTCAAGTGGAAAAGCTGTTTTGTGCCATAGTTGGCACAGTCAGTCTAAGACAATAAGGTGCAGATTTTCTATTCAAAGAGGAAAGTGAAGCACTGGAGTAGTGGAAAACATCAAGGAGCTATGTGAAGTTGCGCCGTAGTTGGTCCAGAGGTCAGACATTTCTTCGTGTGGCTGTTCTGATAGAAAAGAGATGGCAGTGCTGTTGTTCTGATCTGCTTTACCCTCTCTCTCACTATCATATTTCTCCAAATTGCTTATCCCTTACTCACCAAATGCATTTTTTTTCTGTCTCTTATTTCCCTCCCTTCCTGTCCCTCTCCAGTTCAAAAAGTGCTGCTTTGTCATACATCAGCTGAGCTTCCTCTTCATATTTACTTTGTAGCACTTTGCAGTGGCAATGGGAGTAGTGTCATCATCACTGAGATGAGTAGAGGCACAGGCATCAGCAGATTTATCACAGTTTTCTCCAGGCACATTTAAGCATTAGTGGGAGAGAAAGAGGATCAGGGTGATGAAAGCATGACTAGTGGGCTGTAGTGCAGTGTGGAAGAGGTCATTATGATACTTTGTGTTCATCTTTCTGAAAAGTCTTTATTTGTCCACCATGTGGAGCTTTGATCACCCTTTGTCCTCCCTGCTCTCATCTAAAAGCTGAAAAGCACTACTGTTAACCTGTGCTCATAGCAATTAAACAACTCCCTAAACTCTGAATCCATAATTAAGCAAATCACTTGTCTGATTGAGTAATTAAAATGGGCCGTGTTGTTCCTATTCCCCAGAAGAATTCAAAAAGAATTAACTAGCGTGGGCCTCTGTAATCAAAATAAACATATTCACTGCATTAGACTGTATAATGCTGAGTGAATTTCTGTGTCATATAGTTCAATGCAATATGTAAATATCCCCTTTGCAAAGCTTTTAATGGTCAGTTTGTGTTGAGAGCTGTTGAGGGGCTGGAGTGAGTGCGCTACTTTGTGTGATGCTCTTGTTATGATGAATAATAAAAACAAATGCCTCTTAAGATATCATATACTATTTGTATTTCATATCATTTATATTTTTGGTACTAATGTAATGAAGTCTAATGCAAAGTAAACACTTCACTCTTACAGGTGGTAACAAGTACTTAGTGGATGTACAGTCGTACTTATAGGTTGTTGTACATGTTCTTTTTTTGACAATATCAGATTAGTTATTACATACTGTGTAGCAATTTCTATCGATCTTATGATACTTTTAAGTGTCAAGATATGAAAAGGTGCATTTTGTAGGAGCATACATGAACTGACTCAACCATCCACCTTCAAACAATGGAAGCTGATTCGTTTAAATGCATGCATTGATGCCAGGCTATTACCATTTCCCTCCTGTCCTAATTAATTGCACTGTGAAAATTTCCCCTCAAACTCTTGTCTTGAGCTTGACAGTTTGTTTGATGTGTGTGACTTTCCATTGTTCTCTGTTGGATCCCGTCCGTTGCCGTGCACCGTGACTCCTGGGCAGAGTGAGAGCTACCCCACACACAACGCGCACACACACACACACACACACACACACACACACACACACATGGATGTTCCTGGCCTTCCCTGTGCTACTAATTACCTTGTTTCCCATCTGGACTATCTGGCACTAGTGGCGCTCTTTCTTTTCTTTATACATCTCCTAATTGTCTTTTCTTCACTTTTTCAGCCACCTGCCTGATCAGAAAGTGATCCAGCTTTACAAACTCATATGAGAGCAATTTTCATTTGTTATAATTATTAATGTAGAAAATATCAGCTAATCACCTAATTTAAACAAGCAAATAGAAGATATTTTCTTTAGTTTATTTTGTGTAATAAACTGTTCCTAACAAAGTACAACAGAAAAGTAATTATAAATATTGTAATATTAAATCTTAAGTCTTGGGAGGACTGGAAAAGGTTTTCACTGAGAACACTGAGATTATTTTTCTCTATCTGTCTTTCCCTTCATCTAGTCCCTGTTGCAGAAAATAACTACCACAGCATGATGCTGTGGCCTCTGTGTGGCCACTGGACTGTAAATAAAAGAACAAAGCTTCTGGGTCTGAAAGATGAGGGCAGTTCGGAAGTATTTTAAATGTGTATTCTTTTTACTAACCAGCAGTTGGAGGCTCCTCTGGTTGGCTAAAGAACGCTAACTGTGCAGAAGCCTATGGGGCAACAACCACATGGTTAATACTTGAGTTGTGACCTCAGGAAGCACTTTCCCATTGCTTGTTTTATTTATTTTTGTTGACTGTAACATGCGGCTAATTTTGTAAATTAGAGACAAAAACAACTTTGCTTACCTTGTATTCTATAAATTCTATAAAATACTTCTCCTGCCAAGACCTTGTATAAGTGCTTGTTTGTAAGTGCACTTGAAGTTTTAGTGTTTTAGTGAACCATGGTATAAGGATGCACCAGAGCTAATATAGCATATAAAGCAGAGTTCATGGTACCTATTTTGTGTTTGTTTGCCTGTGAAGGATGTGGACTGTGCAACTAATGTAGCCATGTCTCCTCCAAAAAAAACAATCGTGTGTAGCCTGATTGAGATGAAGCTACGTGTAGGTAGAAGGCTGATTGGTTGGACCTGAACATAAAAGAGAGCAATGAGCAGAGTTCAGCATGAAGAAAAGTAAACACAAAAAAAGTTTTTTTTGTGTGATGTTGGATGTTTTTCTCCAAAAATGAGATTTTTAAATCTTAAAAAAATACACTCCGCCTGCTCTTTTAAATATTAATGAAAGATTAATAGGTTGTTTATACATAATAAATTAATCAGTATCTTAAAATTTGTTGTAGACGCTCATTATGACGGAATTCTTGGCCCAGTTTAACCTGAACCATACTATATGAACAGTATGTAAGGGTTAAATAAGACAAGACAGTGTTTTATTGTCAGTAATTGTGTAACACTACAAAAGCCTGTTTTTCCTCCGTCATTGTGGAATATTAACAATGATGAGAAAACAATAAACTCACTGTGCATTTTAGGATCAGTCAAAACAAAATGTGGAAAACTTGAAAACTTCAGAATCCTCTTTAGATAATTACTTTGCTTAGAATCTTTTACCTCCATCACTGACGATGTTACAAGGCAGCACAACATTTTCTCATTTTTCCCTTTTTTTTTCAAAACGTCTCGTTGACTGCTTGGCAGCAAATCAGACAGCTCTGCTCCATATTAAGCACTTCTGTGTCAGTATCTGTTTCTCATATTTATTTGCCTTTTGTAGATGTTCCAAAAAGTTAATGTTTCTGTTCAGTCCGATATTAATTTATGGTTTTTGACAGATGTGACTGCCCTTTCAGGTGGTGATTCTGAGGAATAAGGTGCTTTATTTGAGGTGCCCCTCAACACTTTGTCAGTTGCTGTGAGTTCACTGAGAGTTCAGTAGAAGTTATTACACAATAGTCTTTATAATCTAAGTTTTCATTAATCAGCAGATACTTTTTTTTCTCCGCAGGCCAAATCCCTGTGTCATTTAGAATTCATGGACAGAGAAACAAGGTTAGCCTTTTATTTAGTGACTCTGATGATTTGTGACAGGCAGAAAATTAGATCATTAAGACCAGCAATGAAAATAATCCTCACAGCATGTTATTATGTGTTACTGGCAACATCTTTGTATTCGATTTTATTCATGTTCAATAAGTTCCAGATATCTGCTCCAATATTTATGATTCTGTGGTCAAATGAAATGTTATAGCCTGGGTGCATTGTAGTGTTTTATCTTTTTAAACAGAGTAGCTCAGGCTGAAATTGGTGGAATAACATAAATATTCATGTATTGTGAGATTTTGATTTGGATGTATGACATCAAGAAGAAAGATCAGTCACAATATGTGGCTGTCCCCCCCAAAAATTTGTTAATGATAATATTTTGTTTTATAAACAGAGTGTTTACGTTTTCTAATTAATCAGAATATCTTAAAACAGACATAATATTAAAACAAAATATACTTTATAAAAAACTACTAAGGTTTCAGTCTTAGTAGGCCTAGAGACCGACCCCTGATTGTGGGGGGGAAATGTATATTCTCCAACTATTCAGTGATTGGTTGCTGGTAATCTCTGTGTGACATCAATTGCAAAGAGAGGTGTTTCACAAAAAACGTTGTAATTAAATAGTTGATTCTGTTCATCTGGACGTAGCGTTTTTGGGAGAAACGTCTCATCACTCATCCAAATGACTTCTTCGGTCTCAACTGAATGTGGCAGAATAAATGTGGTTATTTAGACATTTGTCAAAGCTGGAAAGGCACCTAAAGGATGCTCCAGGCGATCCAGAAGAGAAGATGGACAACTGCTGCCTAAGCAAAAACCCTTAGTGTGATCCCTTGTGTGTCATGAGTATCGGAACAGCTAAGACACATTTTCTCAAACACTGCGTCTCTGTCTCTGACTCTGTGTTTGAGGACAAGGGAGCATCTTCAATTGGCGGTACCATTTATTCATTTTGTTTGCTTTGGTCTTGGTTGCCCACAATCAGAGCTACTGGCTGAGCAACGCTTTCTCCTGAATATACCAGAACTTGGTTTTGCTTGCCTTGTGATGGCCAAAGTGTCAAAAATAAAAGGTGTCAAAAATAAAGAAAATAAAAGGCTAATAATATATTTAAATACCTACCTAGGCTAGATTTACTTTCTTTGTGAAACTAGAGCATGCCTCGTCTTGGAACAAATAAAAATAAATGGAAAAAATTGATGTCCAATAAGAAAGATTGCATAATAATAATAATTGCCAAATAATAGTCTATTTCATGGCAGATGAACAACAGTTATTTCAGCATCAAGTCATCGTCACTGTGAAATGACACAATTTCCCAGATAATACGCAGTACAGTACATAATGCAACATTGTAAAGTCTTCTAATAAAGTTAAGCAACAAAATAAATAAATGTGGTATAAAATATAGCAATATACAACGAGAAGAGGAAAGCACAAACACAAATATTAAACAAAAATGTTTGGCTCAGATGCTCAAAAAGCAACAAAACATTTTTGTTTAATATTTGGTTTAAACTTTGCTGGCAGACTTAAAAAAATGGCAAGAAAGTAGACTAATGAGTGGGTAGGGGATAAATAAAACGCATCACAATATAAAACAACAACGATAATAAATGGTCCTAATAGATGATGATATTATTATTATTATTATTATTATTATTATTATTATATCGTGTAACCTTTACTATGGAAAATATTTTGGAACATATCCGCGCACATAATCAAACACATAATTTATCTGCTGCTGTCAACAACTTCAAGCAGAAGAAAGTATATTTTACTTTATGGTTTTGCCAAGTCAATAGAAATGATCACTACAGAGAAGCCTTTTGATTATATAAAATTGGGAAACATCTGTTTAGATTGCTGAAAATATTGAACAGATAGGCCTATATCATAGAAAAGAAGTTTACAGATTTTCTAATTATCTTATCAATGTAGGGCTCAGTAACAGCCCTAGACACTAGTTAGTCACCATCTGTCAGATGCTTGTCATTAGGGGAAAATGGGTGTTCCCTGACCGACCAGTAAACCCACCAAACAATCACCAGGTGATTGGTTTCTACAGGTTGCTTGCATAAAATTGGTATTAATTGGCGGTGTATATACTGCTTTGGTTACTACCTGGTTGTTATAGTTGCCTGAAGGTTGCATTGAAGACACGGCTGTTCTGCAAACACTTGTCAGCTGCTTGCCAAATAAGACTGTGAAAAGTGCAAAGTAGAAATAGAAATCATTTGCCTTTACGGTAAAAGTTTCACCATTTAAAATATGCTCTTTGCAACAGGCAGTTTTTACTTTAAAGTTTTCTCTTTCCAGTAGCAGCTTTAAATTTTACTACAGTTCAGAGAATAGTGTTTTTTGATCGACCTTTTTCATGTTAAATCAGGGTCAACCTCTAGGATTTACGTAACGTACAAAAACATTTGTTGTAAATTAAAAAAAAATGTTTAAAAAAGGTGTTTAGTGCAGAGCTGTCTTTGCAACTGATTTTACTCAACACCAGTCATCATCTTCCAGCAAACAGCTGAATTTGCATTCTTCCTAAGCAACCAGAGACTGCCAAAGGGTAACCGATTGGTCTCTAGGCCTGTATAATTTATAGGGAGACTCTAGAATATGAATAACTAGCAGAAAGCAAACCCAGATAAGTATAGACAGGTACAGCTTCTTATTAGACATAGTAATCATTTTTTTACTTTAATGGCCATTATAGCCAGTGTTTTAGAAGCTGGTACTCCTAACGTCTTTGCTAGTTAGATGACAAAACCAAAGACTAAAAAATTTGAAAATACGACGGATGTTGAGTCTTAAAGGCATTGTGTCATTCTGGCAAATGTCATTGCTTTTCATAGGTGTTCCAGAGGAATGACATGTAATACTCCAGGCCTTCCAAAACTGACATTCGGCATAGCAACCACAAGAACGTTTTAACATTAAAGCATGAATTACCTTGAAAAAATCCAAAAGGAAAACAAATTACCACAAAAGTAGTTTAAATATATCTTAATTTAAAAAAAAAAGAAAGAAAAGTTTTTGCTTTTTGGTAATTCAGTGCAACACCTGCTTCTAAGGCCTGATGGCTATCCCTCAAATGATCTGTAAAACTGAATGACACTGTTTTTTTGTTTTGTTTTTTTTGCCTATCAAAATTTCAATGTGTGCCAATGTTGACAACTGTTAAAACGCTTTGGGATACCGAGATATCCAGCCAATAAGATACCAGGCTTAAAACACCAGGTCTTAAAATAGTGTCGACTTGGTAGAATTTGCTCAGATGTTGCAGCCAAACACCAAAATGACAGCTTAATAAAAGACATAAGCTGACACGGCTAAAACAGTTTCTGGCAGCTCCCACTTAATACACTGAATTATATGGTGGGTTTCTTTTAGTAAACAACCCAAAGCGTTCCACACATTTTGGCTTATTTATCATGTATTTTCAGCTGCTGAGCAAAATCGGTGAGGCTAAATTTAAATCAGAGTAGTAAACAAGGTCATGTTTGTTTATTATTTGAACAATACATTTAAAAATGAAACTACTATGGAATTGTGTTAGTGGAAACAGGTTGGCTCCTATGAATAAAATGTAAAAACTATTAATGCTATGAAATTTTAAAAATTTAAATCCATTCAGAATGGAGTTAAAACATAGAAGGCCTATAACACAAAGATAAAATGTTGTCAGTCCAATTGTGCCTCTAAAGTAAGACAAGTATTTGTTATACAAGGTGAATGCAACTTTATCAGTTAATGTGTTAGAAGCTTCCTTACAAGTGCTCTTCAAATATATTCCTGATTTGTCTTAAGAAAAAACAGTAAAACCTAAACAAAGGGGTTGATTGAAGGGGAAAAACTGGAAGCTGTTAGAGAAGATGGATACGCCTGTGTTTCAGCTTATACTGATTGGCAAATTTTTCAGGAAACTTTATTTGTATACTTGTTCAACTACTCTTCAACACAAATATCTAATCAGCTAATCATGTGGCATCAACTCACTAAATTTAGACATGTAGACAGAGTGAGGTTCAAACTGAGCATTTGAATGGGAAAGAAAAGTGATTTAAAGGCCTTTTAATAAGGCATGGTTGTTGTCTGATGGGTTTGTGTAAGTATTTCTAAACGTATCTCTAAACTACTGATCTACTGGCATTTTCCCAAATGATTAGCTCAGGTTGTACAGTATGTAGGGTTTACAAAGAATATTTTAAAAAAGAGAAAATATCCAGTAAGCTGCTGTTTTCTGAGTGAAAATGTCTTGTTGATGTTAGAATGGTAAAGCTGATATAGGAAGGTAACAGTATCTCAGTTAACCACTTGTTACAACCAAGGCATGCAGAAGAGAATCTCTGAACCTTGAAGCAGATAGACCATACCAGGTGCAACTCCTGTCAGCTGAGAACAGGGCATTGAGGATAAAGTTCACACGGGCTCACCAAAATTGGACAGTAGAAGACTGTAAAAATGTTCCTTGGTCTGATGAGTCATTACCTACTACAATGTTGATGGTAGGGAAACAATATAAAAGCAAGGATCCATCTTGCCATACATCAACACATCAGACTGTTGATGGTTGGGGATCTTTTCTTGGCACACTTTGGTCCCCTTAGTTCCAACTGATCATTGTTTAAGTGCTACACTTTGCTTGAGTATGGGTGCAGACCATATATTTCCCTTTAAAACCACAGTATACCCACTTTGTATGCGGCTGACAAATCTTCAGCAAATGTGTGATGCTGTCATGTCAACATGGATCAAAATCTGAAGAATATTTTCAGCACCTAATTGAAATTTATGTCACAGGAATTAAAGCAGGTCTGAAAGTAAAAAGGGGATCCCAACTGTTACTAGCAAGGTGTAAGTAATCAAGTGGTCAGTGAGTGCATATATCAGTTGATAATCTAATATCTAATCTGATATCTACCATGTTGACTGACTTTGGCATATTTGCTATTAAGAGCACATGGAAACACATGACTTAAGCAAAGACTTCTTAGATGGTCCATACCTCATTGCAAGTCACATTATTTGTCAAGTAACTCCATTAAACACAGTCACATAGTCCAATTCAGTGATGTGTACTGGTTGTACACGTCACTGAAGCTGAAGCTGGTTGTTAGATAGCGTTTTAAAACCAACAGTAGCTTAGCAGTATCCAAATGAAGGAGTTATGTAATATTCAGTTATTAAGAAGGGAGAAATTATCTGTAGATACCAAAACAGTTTGTGTCCCTGATTACTAATGCTGTTAAGGCATTTTATCATGGGACTATATGGGAATTAGCTTTCCCTAAGAGCCAGACTCTAGTGGCCACCCGACTTACTGCGGTTTTTTTTATCTCTTTCATGTTGGCTTAACTTGTCAACCCCAGAGGTGCCCATTTTCTAGAGCAAGTTATATTTCACAGTGTTAGAGAGAATAAATAACAAAAAAAACAACATTTTAAAGCTTTCTGATATTTAAATCCTATAATTTTATAATGGTTGTAATATATAGGGTTGTGTTTAAATACTTTCAACACTAACATTCAGAGTTGAGTGGGGGGTTCATTTTCAACCCAGATGCTTTTTGCAGGATAAAACCCTTCCCATTAAACTATTGTGCAACAAAATGTTTTGTTTGTAGGAAATGTAAACAACAGGTAGATCATTGGCTTTAATTTAGTCTTTTTATCACCACAGACAGGGTCAGAGGAGGTCTTTGAATAAATGGATTGGAAGTTCAGAGACACAGATGCTTGCTCAAGTTAAATGGAGTTGTTTGTAAAATCCACTCCACCCCTACAGTCGTATTGGCATCCATTGCTCTGACAGCTTGTATTTTTCATCAGGACTAAATTGTATATGTTTGCCCTTTAATACATTAGCTGGACGAAGATAAAACGGTGGACTGGGGTCAAGCATTTGAGGGCACAAATGCATGGAAAATTCCATTTAGCGAAGACAAAGTGCTGGGAGGGGTCTAACAGAAGAGGAGGGTGGCAAGGATGCCCACACCTTGGGTTAAGCGACTGTCCACCCACTCTGCTTTTTAATTTTGTCTAAAAACATTTCGTTGTGTCTCAGTTTGATAGAACACGTTTTGAAATTGCTGTCTTTAAAATATATTATGAGTGTTGCTGTGAAAGGATTTGTCACCATGATAATCTGTCAAAACAGGCTCGTCTGTGTGCTGTTTGTTTTGAGTTCATTAGTGAGATCGACAGGGTTTCCTGTCAGGGCTTATTCTCAGGACTTCACCGTTTTGATTCATTGCAATTTAATTTTCATGTGACACTGATTCTGTTGTTGTTACCAGGAGATCCCGTTGACTGTTAAGTGTTCCTGTTTTTGCCCAATAAATGATTGATTATATGACAAGCTTATGCCGACGGGGGAAAAAAAGAACAAAAGGGAAAATCTAACATGACAGACACGGCCTTGTCTGCCATGTTAGAATGAACAGAATTAGCAATATGTGAAACATATGTGTTAAATGCACCTTAGAACACACATGCATCGACACTACATATGAGCGGGCAGAGGGAGGTTTGGAGTCTTCACACACCCCCGTTCTCTGTTGCCTGTTGGGGCCCTCCAAGGTATGGAACCGATCTCCCCCCACCACTCCCCCTGCCAGTGGCCGACGCCCTCAGACGTCGGTGCATTGGTGGGTTTTTTGTGTCCGGGGATGGGCGTCCAGGTACGCACCAGCTCATTCCTGGTGGCTGCTTGTCGGGGCCTGGAGCCTGGAGCTCACTTGGGCCCCTTCGGGGGTGGGGTGCCCTCAGCCTCTCGGCCTGGGGCTCGGTCAATCTGGCACAGCTGGCTGCCGGCGGAACTCACGGGCTCGTCACTGCAACCCCCCCTGGTTTCTGCTCCGCAGCTGCTGAGTGACCCCTCATCTGGGGCTCTCCTCAGCTCTTTCCGGGATAGTGGTGCGGCTGCCCCTCCGTTGGTCTTCCTTGGTCTCTTGTGCTCTGAGGGCCTCTGGTTGTCTGGGGCCTGGATCTCCTCCATACCTGCTTCATGCCCTGGAGGACGGGGCTATGGCTCCCCACACCCTCTAGCAGATCATTACATGAAGGAATCTTTTACATACAAGCGCACTCACGCTCACAGGTGTACACACGAGTGCTCACACAAACAAACTACACCCTTTTTGGCTCCAACCTCAAAGCACACTGTGTGCTGTAAGTCTTACGTGCTGCATAATAATCAATATTTAATATTTACTGCTATATACACATAGAGTATTGCGATGGTGTTGTGTTTATTATATTTCTGTTTTTGTTTGCATGTTTTCTCTTTTTTCTCTCTCAACAGGTGATCCAGGTGATATATATAAAAATCCTTCTTCTTTGCCCATCGTCACTATTCCTCTTCCCCACTGTCTTTGTTTCCCTCCCTCTCCCCGGTCATGTCTGTCCCGTCTGTAACAACTGAAAATAAAATAAATAATAACAACAAAGGTCAATCAAATGGACCAATACGGCAAGGCAGGGATGGTCCACTTGGTAAAGTAATTCCGTTGGGCTTCTCTCTTTGCCTCCAGACAATTATACTGATGGCAGAAGAACCAAACGGGACAGGCGGGCGGGGGTGGAACAACAATATGTGAAAACAAAACAATTCAATTCAACATGGTTTATTTATATAGTGCCAGTTCACAACAACAGTCACCTAAAGACACTTTGTGATGTAAAGACTACAATATTCAAAAGAAACCCCAACAACCACGCCATGAGCAATAGGAAGGAAAAACTCCCTTTTGACAGGAAGAAACAATACAGTGCAATCCCAAATCATGATTTTATGAATGAGAAATATCTACCAACATATTTGATGGAGTTCATGCAAGTGAGAAAAGATAAACGGGAAGAACACAAAGAAAACAACATGGGATCATCTGACCGAAAAGTTCAATCTGGCTCAACATCAGCCATTCAAAGCAAGAACAACTCGTTGTTCAGCATCTCAGGTACCATTGAAATCAAGGAAGACCAGAATCACAGATTGTCAGACTTATTATTGACCACAGCACAGATGTTTTTAATATCACATTTTCAGACTCTGAAGCTCCTATTAAGTTAGAAATTAATCTTTCTAGCTCCAAATGAAAATTAAATGGTAGAAATAAGGAGTTCATGTTACACATTTGACAGAAATTAAACACATTTGCTTTGCCACTGCTGTGTCCTGCCCGATAATAATGAACGGTGAAACACAAACTCTGTGAAATAAGAAAGGAACAGTTAAAATATATCAGTTCAGTGGTGATGGTAAGGAACACCCAGCCCTAGAAGAAAGGAGAAAGTGACAAAGCTGCAAATGTGTTTTCTTGGAAATTAAATTGGGTTGTTGAAATTACATGAAATGCTTCACCGGATTACGGGAACTGTAGTTTGGACAAAATTACCTCTCTCCCTCTGTGTGTGTGTGTGTGTGTGTGTGTGTGTGTGTGTGTGTGTGTGTGTGTGTGTGTGTGTGTGTCTCTCTCTCTCTCTGTGTGTCTATAGATATAGATATAGTGAGTACAAGAAAACAATGATTAGAATATAATGTGCTTAAGTTTGATTAGATGAGAGGGTCCAGCTGTAGATCAGGTTGGTTTAGCTATAGGCCTGAGTGTGTGTGTAATTGTATAGAGAGTGAGAGGAATTTATTGACACTGGGGGTCTGCCTGTCATAAAAGGAAATAGGAAGTCACAGTTAGGAGATGCTAGGACTGTATGGAACAGATAGGAAAGAGAGGAGAAGTCTGTTACCCTTGTCCCTGAATGTAATAAAGGCTCATAACTGTCACAACTTAGAAGTAGGTTTGCAGGAGACCCTCCACATGCTTAGCTGTAAGAGTAAGACAAACAAGAAGCCAACAGCTTAGTGGAAATTCCCCAAGGGATACCTGAGTGGGGGTCTCAGTGCTTGTGACCTGATAACCATGTTTTGTTTGGTGTAGCTTGGGTGAGGGGAGATGGACTTTTATGACCGGCAGGAAGTCACATATACACACCCAGTGCTGTAACTGTTACGACGCACACATACTCACTCACGTCGCACACTCACAGGTACGCGCACACGCAGGCACTCACGTGCTCGCACATACATACACAAACACAGTGTTTTGGGTTTATAACACACCATGTGGGTTTTACGCTGGGGGGTCGCTTCTATAAAACTGGTTGTAACAGACAAAGAAGTTGAGATCTGCAGAGAAATTGCCAGGCCCTGTATATCTCCCCTTCTAGAAGGTGCATGAGTGACTGAAGATGAATAAAGGTTTTGTGAAATAACTACTGATTTCCGGTGTCGTCTCTGGAGGCCTGAGGAATAAAAAGAACTGGGGTGAAACTGAAAACCCAACAATATATAGGATAATCTCTTACACACTCTTAGACACAAGGCTTTTATTTATCACAAATTGTGAGGAAAAAGTTGTGGTGTCACTTTTGACTGAAAAAGTCAATAACTGTAAAAAAGGGCCACTTAGAAATGAGTTCACCTGAATAATATGGGTGCTGTGTTTGTAACTTATGTAGTTTATGAATATTCTTAGCTGTTTAAATGCTTGGATAGCTGTTATCGGCAATGTTATAAAAAGGAATCGTTTATCTATGTCAGTCTGCCTGATTGACAAGTGTAAAGATTACAATACAACATATTTAATGTGGCTGGAGAAGGTCTCCAGAAGTGTTGATAACCTTATCTGGCTTGTGCGGTCACACCGTATGTGCTGCACAATGTCAGGCTGCGAAGGTCAAAGGCAGCTTTGTTGAAGTCAGCTTGACAGATCAATAATAAATCATAGCTTCTGTAATATTGCAGATGTTGACTGTTTCCTGTTGTTTTTCACCTTCAGGTGACAGAACTGTATATATGTTTAAGCCGTTGTGATGTGTTTAATCATAAAAATGTTTCCCACTATCAATCTGCTTCGGATCGGATTTTTCAGACTTGCCCTGGAAATAAATTTTTTTAAGTTAAAGGCTTTAATTTTATTGGAAGTTTTCACTTCCATCGTGCCATGTATTGCAGACCTAGAACAAGATTCAGACATCCTGAAGTGCATGCTTTCACAGACATTTGAACAGTGGTTGTAGCCTGGTTACCAGTGCTATATCCTGGTACTGATCTCTGTGTGGGTGAACTGTTAATAGCTTTTAAAGGCAGGTGCAGTTTCTGTGATATCATTCCTTTTTAAACCAGCCAAGTGTAAAGCTCTGGTGAAACTGTGATGCCAGGATCCCTTTTTGCTTAAAAATGGCTAAAAACAATTATTAATAGAGGAGTTGTTGTGGTTAAAGAAGGCAAAAGGAACATTTTCCTGTATAAATAGGGCCATAACTGATGCCACTAAGTTTCTAAAGAAGTTTGGTCACTTGAGGGTTAAATGATGAATAAATATCAGGCTTTGCCACAGCTTTCAAAAGGGGATCAGGAAAGGTGGCAGCTTTACACGGTTACGTCTTTCAGTGTTCGTTTTGGTGTCTGGATCAGTTTGCAAGTCAATGTGCGTGAAAGGTTTCAAAAGGTTGGTTATAGGGACTGATTCCCTGCGAGTGTTTCTTACAGATAAAACCCATGGGCCTTCTTGCTGCAGCAAATAGTCCATCCGTGCTTGAAATCTTGTTGGAGCCAAGTCTTCCAGAGCTGCCAGCTCCCAGACAGTGGAGAATGATTACCAGAATGGGCATTAATATGCAGCATCCACCAATCAGGACAGTGCAGCTGGTATACAAATCAGCATTCCTGAGTGGTTGACTGCACTACTGTTATATTTGATAGTACTGCGTTGTGTGATACTTGTGAAGTGACACATCCGCTTCTTTTATGTTTCTGTGTAGTAAAAGCTTATTCGTGCTTTTTAACAGCATGTAAACCAGCTGAGGTTATTTATTTATGCATTTTTCTTTTTAAAATGTGGCTTTAAAACGAGGAAGATGACTGCTCTGTTTGACTCGATTTCATTGTTGCACCATAATTGCAACATTCTGCTACACACAGCATGCGTTGTTAGAGGACTCTGTGTGTGCATGTGTGCACGTCTGTGTTTCTGTATACCTCAAAGGAAATGTTCTTCTTGTTTTCTGTAGCCACACAACACCTTTAATTGCTTTCAAGGCAGCACATTTTGTTGTGTTCTTAGGAGTTCAGAAGAGTTCACAAGTACTTGGCAACACAATCTATGTTGACTTTACATAACTTTTTATAAGTTGTCAGCATGGAAAACAATCTCAAACTGACCCTGGTGTCAGACCTTTGAGTCAGAGTAAGGTATGAATAACTAGAGTTTCGTGCAGAATTTATATTGTATGGTCTTTCACTTCCTATTCTCTTTGGCATTGTAGAGCAAGATGCTGAAGTATGGAGTATTGCTGTCATGGAGCCTATGTCCAGAAGCTATCCACTAAATATTAATGTTCTGTGTGTGTGTATATGTGTGTGTGTGTGTGTGTGTATGTGTGTGTGTGTGTGTGTGTATATATATATATGTGTGTGTGTGTGTATAT
>NW_024582395.1:3216545-3219329 GCF_018398535.1 Haplochromis burtoni
ACACTGGAAGGTTCAGAGCATTCCTTTTCATCATATTATACCTAAACAGGACCTCTCTGTCTGTGTTCTTTGTAATACAGTTTCCGAGATATCTCTCAATTGAATGAAGGTGTGCACTCTGTATAGTGTTCCTGTTGCCTCTCTTATGGCAGATTTACTGAACACTTTGTCTGCTGTAGCCTGTCTGAGGCACTGATTCACAATGCTTTTGAACATTGCTTTCTAGTGTGCAACTATTGCCTGTACATTGCGTGTACATGATTTATCATGTGAGTATTAGAAGTTTCACCCTGAAGTGTGAACAAACCTCTCATTAACTTCAAATGCAAATTAGACTGTCTCTCTAGATTTTAGATCTAGATTTTTTTTGCCGCTGGAACACCTGGATAGGTTAATCTGAAACTTTCATTGCTAAGTAGCTGCACTATGTGGGCCAGTCTGTTAGGGTCAGACAATTGTATTTTTTTATTGTGATATTGTATATCATTTACATTATCAGACTGCTAATTGATGTGCTTATTACTGATGACTGGACAGAGGGTAACAGCTGGCATAATTCATAAATGTTAGCATAGCTCATCTAACAGCACATGTACTGTGTTTTTGGTCCATTTTGTCAGATGCATATACCTGAGAAGAACTATACAAGTGCATTAATTTCTCTGTTTTAAAACTGAGAATATTATATGTTATATTTAGGATTAAGAATGCCAGACTACAAATGTAGCTGCCAAAGGACTGGGAGGAAAAAGGAATACAACAAACATAAAACGCTGTGAAGTAATAAAAGGAGCATTAAAGTATTCCAGATAAAATGCTGTGACAGACCACAGGGTGATACTTTTTAAATCTCCCTTCAGGCATTGGGTGAATGGCTAGCCTGTCCAATGTGAATAAATTAGAGGATAGTTTTATATTTTATACTGAATGAGCCAAGATGAACTTGAAATAGGAAATCAAATGGCAAATCCCTTTGGCTGATGCAGAAAACAAAGAATACTGTGTGCATATTCTTTGACGTTTTTCTTTGAATATTTTTTAAGATTCCTGGAAGCACAATTAGACATATCCAGAATGGCTAACTGATGGTTGAACAATCCTGATCCCTAAGGATTCCCTGGTTCAACTAGGCCAATTATCTGCCTCAGCTCCTGTCAGGCGTCAGATACCCTACTGGGATTATAAACATAAGCGGACATATAAGCCAATGACATCTAAATATGAAAGCTCACAGCATGCATGGAGTCCAGCACCATGTAAGACTGTATGCTAAGCTGAAGGACTAGTGAGTTTCAGAACCTCGATCTAGGGTGAAACAACAAACAATGAATACATCTATAACATGACCAAAACTGATCACGTGCTTAGTGAATACCTAAGACAGCAGAAACCTGAGAAAGGAGCAAGAAGAGGAACAGACCCATGCACAGTATGTACCACTGTCAGACAAAAGAAAGTTTCTGATATCAAATATCTGTCATTAACTCTGTAATGTCACCACAGTGCTCCATGATCTCACTTAAGTGTAAACATGGGCCTAAATTTGAAAGTTTAAAAAATGTCATCTGGATGAGACAAACTGTATTACTGACACAGTCACAAATATTGTGCAGGATGAAAACATTCTGTAAGGACTAGGTGAGAAATGCTTCTTTAAACCTCATAATGTTAAGAGACTTTTAAAGCACAAATTTTCAGTAAATGTAAAATTTGCTCATGCTCGTCTGTCTATGTTTAAGAGATATGGTGGACTGTGGCAAAGTGTCTGAGTTCAAGTCTCAGTGGAGCCACCAAGGAAAGAAGTTTTTTTAGTAGAAAAAGAAAGAGATTAAACAAGAATTCTAGAAAAAAAAAAGCAAAAAAAAAAGCAAAGTGTCTGCAGATTTAAGGAGGGATTATGTTTTTTTTTAGACATTACTGTAATAACAGCATTTGGAATCAATCTTTTATTCAAACATGAGAGGTAACCTTGCCAAAGAAAAGCAATTAAATTGACAAAATTAAACTGTGACAGTAGGGTGTCTTGTAGCAACTATAAAATGAGTTTGGTTGTTGTTTTAAAAGCTGCCTCAGAATTTAGATGCTTAAGTTGCTTTGGGAGTTGCTAAGCACTTTACTGTGCAACGACAACATTGATGACTATATTAAAATCTTGGCAACTACAGTTCTCGGCATCATTCCTTGCTCTCTGTTCAAAGTTCTGATGGTTTATTCATTACAGCAAGTTTAATAACATATGTAAACATTCTATATCATGAATCGGTACACATACAGTCACTGGACACTTACTACTTCACTTTTTTACTACCTTCCCGGACATACCTGGATTTAATACCTGTTTTCCTTCAGAGTAGAAAACTCTTTTTGGAACAGATTCAACAAGGTGCAGGAAAAATTCCCCAGAGACTTTTTCCCTTATTGACATGATAACATAACACATTTGCTGCCACTGGACATCCATGATGGGAATCTCCTGTTACAGCATATCCCAGATATGCTCAGCTGGATTTAATTTTGTGACTTTGGGGGCTATCTGAGCACAGTGAACTGTTGAAAAAAACGAGTTCAAACTAAGATGATATGAGCTTTGCGACATGGTGTGTTATCCTGATGAAAGTAGAGGATGGATGAACTGTGGTTTTAAACAGATGCATTAGGTCAGCAGCAATACACAGGTAGGCTGTGGCATTTAAACACTACTCAGCTGGTAAGAAGCCCAGAGTGTACCAAGAAAATCTCCCACTCATCATTAAACCACAACCCTAGAAAGAGTCAGGATGGATC
>NW_024582395.1:3219349-3220755 GCF_018398535.1 Haplochromis burtoni
CCTTATTGACATGATAACATAACACATTTGCTGCCACTGGACATCCATGATGGGAATCTCCTGTTACAGCATATCCCAGATATGCTCAGCTGGATTTAATTTTGTGACTTTGGGGGCTATCTGAGCACAGTGAACTGTTGAAAAAAACGAGTTCAAACTAAGATGATATGAGCTTTGCGACATGGTGTGTTATCCTGATGAAAGTAGAGGATGGATGAACTGTGGTTTTAAACAGATGCATTAGGTCAGCAGCAATACACAGGTAGGCTGTGGCATTTAAACACTACTCAGCTGGTAAGAAGCCCAGAGTGTACCAAGAAAATCTCCCACTCATCATTAAACCACAACCCTAGAAAGAGTCAGGATGGATCGATGCGTTCATGTTGCTTTCAAATTCTCACCCTACCATCTGAATGTTGAAGCAGAAACCCAGGCTCTTCATATGTCTGTGACGGTTCTCAGTCATCCAGGTCATCGTAGTCTAAGGAACTTGGAAAGAAAAGCATCTGGACTTCTTTAAGTTGCTTGATACTTAAAGACGTTGCTTCTTCATACAAAGCACGATTTTTTGACAGTCTTTTATTGTCCAATTCTAGTGAGCCCAGACGAAGGAGATTCAGTTTCCTATTCGTAGCTGAGAGCAGTGACACTAAGTGTGCCTTCTGTTGTTGTTGCCATCAGTTTCAGGGTTCAACATGTGATGCATTCAAAGATGCTCTTCTACATAGCTTGGCTATAATGAATGGTCATTTGAGTTACTGTTGCTTTCCTCTCAAGTCTAAGCAGTCTGACCATTTTCTGCTGACCTCTGAGAATAACAGAGAACTGCAGCTCACTGGATATTTTCTCTATTTCAGACTTCTCTGAAATGCCCAAATGCACTGGGTTGCTTTGTTACCATATAGGCTGATTAGGTATTTGCACTAACAAGCAGTAAACAGGTATAGCTAACAAAACCGATCACTTTGTTAGGTCCAGAAAGACAACCGATAGATTACAAAACATGAAGTTAACTAGACTAGTGCTATAACATCAAAGGAGATTTTTTTTTTTTATCCCTACAAGAATTTTTTTAAGTTTTGCCTATGGGATCAATGCTTTGACTTGGACATCCCCCAAGTGTGTCTAAAATGATCAAAGGGCCAGAATTTTCAGATATTCAGATCAATATCACAAGAGTTATTGGATGTATTGGCACACAATTTAGTACAGATTTTGTACAGATATTTTAAGTGAATATTTTTAATTTGTCGAATTCAAAAACCATTTTCAAAAACCATTAAATGGATTTTAATGCTTTACAATAACCTGCAGTTATGATAAACGTATTGTGTGGCACAGGGACTATGCTGGAATCACCTTAAATAAGCGACATTCCCTTTTGCTCCAGCTCTGAACTGTATTTA
>NW_024582395.1:3220775-3236687 GCF_018398535.1 Haplochromis burtoni
CAGTTATGATAAACGTATTGTGTGGCACAGGGACTATGCTGGAATCACCTTAAATAAGCGACATTCCCTTTTGCTCCAGCTCTGAACTGTATTTATTAATTAAATGATTGCACGTTAATGAATATTGTATTATACTCCCTGAACATCATTTTGCTACAACTGTCCAGTTAGAGATAACTGAAAATTCAGTTGCTTGGGCTAGTGTAAAATTGACATTGGTTCTAGTGTTTATTGAGAGCAGATGGCCAATGAAAACTGAAACTTAGAAAAACACAAAAAGTGAGGTTTTTTTACCCTTTATCTTGGTGTTCTCAACTTTAGCTATTTTTAGTCTGATGGAAGACAAAATATGACATATTGGGTTAATGATCTGTGATAAAGGTATCAAATTTATTTGTTTTTAGACTGGGCCAAAAGTGTCACATAGCCACATAAATCTTGATAAAGTGACACAGGAGAAATTTAGCATTTGACTCCCTGGCAGCTGTAACTTCTTGATTCCAGTAGACTAAAACTAGTTGTAGCGTGAGTTAAAACTATTTGCCTTTCTACAAAATAAATGAGAGTAAATGTCTTAGAAAGTATGCTAAAGACACAGGTCACTCAAGTAAGGTCTGTAAATGATTTAGTAGTGGTACATAGGTCAGGTGTGGGTTGAAGACTTGCTCTTCCATCTCTTGGCAGTTGGGTTGTCTTTTGCTTTTAGGATGGATGGTAAAGAAAAAATCCTGAATTTGAGATTTTATGATTGGAAAGTCTGTGCAGCATACCACAAATTAACAGGACCTTTAATAATATCAGTTTCTCGCCTTCAAACTGAGCTTATGTTCACTGGTGTATCATTGCAGCACTGGTTTAACTAACAGTAAAATTA
This sequence comes from Haplochromis burtoni, assembly GCF_018398535.1. NCBI lineage: Eukaryota > Metazoa > Chordata > Actinopteri > Cichliformes > Cichlidae > Haplochromis > Haplochromis burtoni. The sequence continues at coordinate 3,221,650 of NW_024582395.1, forward strand.
GGAAAAGGGGTGCAGAGCTCCACACACATTGGATTCTTTATACAGGGAGTGCAGAATTATTAGGCAAATGAGTATTTTGTCCACATCATCCTCTTCATGCATGTTGTCTTACTCCAAGCTGTATAGGCTCGAAAGCCTACTACCAGTTAAGCATATTAGGTGATGTGCATCTCTGTAATGAGAAGGGGTGTGGTCTAATGACATCAACACCCTATATCAGGTGTGCATAATTATTAGGCAACGTCCTTTCCTTTGGCAAAATGGGTCAAAAGAAGGACTTGACAGGCTCAGAAAAGTCAAAAATAGTGAGAAATCTTGCAGAGGGATGCAGCAGTCTCAAAATTGCAAAGCTTCTGAAGTGTGATCATCGAACAATCAAGCGTTTCATTCAAAATAGTCAACAGGGTGGCAAGAAGCATGTGGAAAAACTAAGGCACCAAATAACTGCCCATGAACCGAGAAAAGGCAAGCGTGCAGCTGCCACTTGCCACCAGTTTGGCCATATTTCAGAGCTGCAACATCACTGGAGTGCCCAAAAGCACAAGGTGTGCAATATTCAGAGACATGGCCAAGGTAAGAAAGGCTGAAAGACGACCACCACTGAACAAGACACACAAGCTTAAACTTCAAGACTGGGCCAAGAAATATCTCAAGACTGATTTTTCTAAGGTTTTATGGACTGATGAAATGAGAGTGTGTCTTGATGGGCCAGATGGATGGGCCCGTGGCTGGATTGGTAAAGGGCAGAGAGCTCCAGTCCGACTCAGATGCCAGCAAGGTGGAGGTGGAGTACTGGTTTGGGCTGGTATCATCAAAGATGAGCTTGTGGGGCCTTTTCGGGTTGAAGATGGAGTCAAGCTCAACTCCCAGTCCTACTGCCAGGTTCTGGAAGACACCTTCTTCAAGCAGTGGTACAGGAAGAAGTCTGCATCCTTCAAGAAAAACGTGATTTTCATGAAGGACAATGCTCCATCACACGCGTCCAAGTACTCCACAGCGTGGCTGGCAAGAAAGGGTATAAAAGAAGAAAAACTAATGACATGGCCACCTTGTTCACCTGATCTGAACCCCATTGAGAACCTGTGGTCCATCATCAAATGTGAGATGTACAAGGAGGGAAAACAATACACCTCTCTGAACAGTGTCTGGGAGGCTGTGATTGCTGCTGCACGCAATGTTGATGGTGAACAGATCAAAACACTGACAGGATCCATGGATGGCAGGCTTTTGAGTGTCCTTGCAAAGAAAGGTGGCTATATTGGTCACTGATTTGTTTTTGTTTTGTTTTTGAATGTCAGAAATGTATATTTGTGAATGTGGAGATGTTATATTGGTTTCACTGGTAAAAATAAATAATTGAAATGGGTATATATTTGTTTTTTGTTCAGTTGCCTAATAATTATGCACAGTAATAGTCACCTGCACACACAGATATCCCCCTAAAATAGCTAAAACTAAAAACAAACTAAAAACTACTTCCAAAAACATTCAGCTTTGATATTAATGAGTTTTTTGGGTTCATTGAGAACATGGTTGTTGTTCAATAATAAAATTATTCCTCAAAAATACAACTTGCCTAATATTTCTGCACTCCCTGTATGGTTGACAGACTGCAATACACAGTGCACATGAAGGAGGTTTTGATTCATATTTGATATTTTACTGGCGAGACTTATTCTGACCTTATAAAATCCAGAGAGGCCTTTATTCTATTCTTGCTGACTGGATATGATATTTGTCCTCAAAGAAACCTATATTTTTAAAGTTTTTTACCCACTTTTTTGTGTAAGCTCTGGACAGAGCTTTTTTCTTCATTTCTTTGGTTTTGATGTGGCGGATCATCCTTGTTGATGAGAACTGGGTCGCTGACTTTGACATAGCAGTTGTTAGCAATTAACCTTTGAAGGGTCCGTAGTTTCCTAGGTGGCATGTCAGGTTGGCAACCAATAGCATACTTGTTGACAGTGTAGAGGTTATGCAAAATGAACTTGTACTCCAGAGTGAGAGTGTCAAAAGAAAAGATCTGCAATGCAAGATTTTTCTCCTTCATGAAAAAAAATCACTATAATGTTTTCAGTTTGCTACTGATGAAGTACGTATTCAAGAGAGAACATAATGGGACTTCATTAAAGCACGTCTGCCTGGCGTGGTGATGACAAATACCCCATGAAAAATCCAGTCCTAAAAATAAAAAAATGAAAAAGGACTTTCCATGCTTACTCTGTTGTGCCACATATTTCTGAAAGAGGTTAAAAATATCTTCCCAAAAACCCACAACCAGACACTTTCAACACACCATCACATTATGTTTCCATTATAACAGAAGTGGGATTCACATGGTGGTAAATTTTCAATAATCTAGAATCATATTGCTTTGCTGCGTTGAGCTTTATGAACATGTTTGATTGGGACCTCAGTGAATACAGTATCTATATTCTATGTCCTTTTGAGGATAACTCGCCATAATTCACAATACTTCCTCATTCAGTTCCTCATCCTCCTAAGCATCATTTAATCAGGTGGTTGGGGAACAGAAAATTTGCTGATAGGTTATTGTCAAGCCTTGAAAATATGGAGGCAAACAGGTGAAAAAAGGGAAGGCTGTATTGGATATCTTGGTGGTGTTTTTGTACGTGGATGTTCTAATAAGTGGTCTGTCAAAGAAAACACAAAATACTCTGTGCAATTAATTATTTTCTTTCCTTTTTTTCAGATGACCTACTGCCTTGACTTGATGCTGGTCTGATGATTTGAGCCACTTGTCACAATCAAGCTTCTGTATGATTTTTATTTCTTTCTAAGCACAGCTGCTACAAAGAGAATCATTATATATAATAACAGTATTAAGTTATGTTTTTAAAACATGAGCAATTCATCTTAGAGTGTTTGTAAACATTATTGAGTGGAGCTGCATGCTCTTTTCATTTTCACTTTATAGAAGCAGCGTAGTTACTGGTGGCTCTGCGTGGCACAAGCACTATATTGATATTTATGTAAATATAGCATAAACATGTATTTTGCCGACAACACTAAGCCAAAAAGTGTCCAGTTACAGTTACACTATATAATATTACTGTGATAAGGAAAAGTAGCATATCTGATAAGGTCTGTTGAGACAGAGGTCAAGGCAACAACAATACTGACAACATGAGAAATTTTATTGCTAGATTTTTGTGTCGGAGAGGTATTCACTTCTATAATTATGACCAACTATGGTTGTCAGTGAATACCCAATACTACACATACACAAATGAACAGAAACACACATAAATGCCTTGACACGTGCACACAGAAGATGAAAAATATGAGATAGAGCAGGTCCTGTTGCACTGTACTCGTGATGCTGTCAGATGCACTCAGTGTCTCATTTCAGGCTGCAAAAACTTGCTCTCTTGACTAGGCCAAATCAGCCAATCAGAAGAGGGATGGAGTGACCTCCTAAGCCCTAGATGAGGCACTTTTGTGATGGCAGCCACTGAAAGAGTAATTGAATGTCACAATAGCTGACAGCCCAAGTGACAACTTGGAAGAGCACCTGCTGGTGAGACATGTCTTGAAACGAGGATTTCTGAGGGTGAAAGGAGCACAGAGGGATTTCAGAATGAATCACACAGTCCTTGACAGGTTGCACTGTTAGGCAGTAAAATTCATGTCCAAATACATAGATGTAATCTTGTTCTTCTCTGAGGTGAAACAGAAACTGTGCATTGAATTTAATATACATCACATAAAGTTATTAATGTTGGTCACACCATTATTTGCCCCTTTCGTCATTTCTTAGTTTTTTTTGCATATTTACCACACTTATATATTTCAGATCATCAGTTTTGATATAAGATAGTGATAACCAGAGTGAATACAAAATACAGGTTTTAAATGAGGATTTCTTTATTTAAAACAACAACAACAACAACAACAACAACAACAACAACAACAACAACATCTATCTAAACCTACCTGGTCCTATGAAAAAGTAATTACCCCCAATCCTATAAACTGGTTATGCCAATCTTGGTTGGCAGTGAGAACTGCGTCAAGCAATGTTTCTTTGCAGAAGAATATCACAGTCCTGAAGCAACATCGTTCTGCCTCATACACAGACTGCCGCCACCGACTATAGGCAAGGCAAGGCAAGTTTATTTATATAGCACAATTCAACAATAAGGTGATTCAAAGCGACTATAGATGTCTCTTAGTGTGCATTAGCGTGCTGAGCTCTGTTAGCATTCAGCTATCAATCAACAAGTGCAACAGACCATCATACTAACACCACCATGTTTGGCGCTTTGGATGTTTTCTTTTTTTAAATTCCGAGTTAGTTTTACGCCAGATAAAACAGTCACTGCCAAAAGTTTTGGCAATCATCAAAATATTTTCTATTAAATGTGGGCCTTTGTATTATATTTGGTCAGCAGCGGCTTTCGCATGGGAACTCTGACATGGATGCCATTTTTGTCCAGACTCTGGTCAGTTTAAATTTAAATTATGAACACTGACCTTAACTAAAACAAGCGAGACCTTCAGTTCTTCAGATGTTGTTGTGTGTAGGGGCAGTTAGATTTGGATGGCTTTTTGTTACCTTAAATCAAAATATATGTTAAGTTTCGTATTTTATATTTCTTTCTTATCTTTGTCTAGTATAAAAATTTGTTTGATCTGAAAAATTTAAATGTAACACATATGCAAAAACAAAAAACAAACAAGAAACAAGAAATCAGAATGGGGGCAACTGCTTTTTTCACAGCACTGCCAGGTTGGTTATCAACATCACAGTATAACGTTCCATCTCAAGGACTCCCTGGAAAGACGCTGCTTAGAGAGTATAGTTAAAAGTGGATTAGCGTGGCTCAGTGAAGATGATGAATTAATGAAGGCTTGACATCAGCTATGTGACTTGAGTAAATTTCATTGATGCAGAAAATCTGTGATGCCACAGATGTGAAACAAAACTCAGTGAAAGAGACACATCTGCTGTCATTTGTCTTTTTTTATTTACTAATTAAAAAAAGCTAACTTTTGTACTTTGATTTCTAATCAGAGCATCTCTCTACCTGCTGTATATACTTATAATTCATTATGCTTCTTGTAACACTGCTTCTGTCATATTGTAGCATGTCATGAGATGCACTGACAGATAATTACAGTCCCACACACTGACACAAACCTCTATCCTAATGGGAACATACACAAGAAATTTCATTTAGTGTTTAAGTAGGAACACAAAGTCAACCAATAAAATAGTCAAAGCACTCGCCACAATGATTCTGATGCAGAAAAGGATACAAACAGAAATTAAGGCTACAATACTACGAGGTCTGACTGCTAATCACTGCCATTTTATCACCTGTTAATTGTGGTGCAAGAAGAAAAAGCATGTTTAACACTTTCTTTATTCACCCATTGAGCAGAGAGCCTTTGTAATTCACAAAACAACATACAGTGCTTTACAAGGTCCCCAATATAAGATTCATGCCAGAGTAATGATTTACCAAAACCCTTTTTTTATATTTGTACAGACTGTTTAACCTGTTATCACCAAGAGGCTTTCTGAGCTTCCTGCTAAAAAATGACATGCCCAAAGTGAACGGAGTATTTCTCTGCAGTTACAAACTCTTTATGATTTTTTGCTGTGTCAAAGTTACTGAGACTGGAATATAGAATAAGTAAGTAGATTTTTTCCTTGCCTCATTTATTTTTGGATTTTATTGCATACAGCCACTTTGAAAATATGACATTTAACTCCAGTAAACCAGTAATCACATGCAAGGATTTATGCTTTTGAAACGAAACAGTGAAAAACTACAGCACTTTTAATAACTGGATAGCCAGGCATGATATTTGATGACAATGATATTTTAACCCTCTCGAGGCAGGCGTTGTTGATTTGCAACAGTTAAAAACTAACAACCTGATTACCCCACATACATTTTTTTTTTTACTCAGAAGTACCACTGCAGGACTTGGTTGTGCATTAGCAACAAAAAGTTTAATATGAGCCTGAGAGGGTTAATGCTAAAACTGAATTATTCTTGAACTTTCAAATGTAGTAAACAAATAAAAAGAGAAAAAAAATGGTGAAGCACATTATTATTTTTAAGTTAAGATTACAGTTTACAGTTACAGATATGTATTTGCATTCCTGAACAGAATAATTAATTTTAGTGGTTGTATTGACTAAAAGAAGTCCAGAGTTCCTGCTCAAATTTGGGTATAAAAAATGAATTCAGTTCAATGAATACAGTAAATAATGTTTTGAAATATTTATTACATATTTTTGTTTTCTTACTTATATGACAAGTAATTGTATAAGGGTAAATATAATTGTTTGACAAGTGTGTAATGTGATTACTTAATTTCTTGCAGTAATTATTACACTACTGTCATAAAAATGTAATTTGATTACAGAAGCAAGTTACAGTATCACCACCAAGTATCACCCTGCACTGTGCATAATTATACTGACATAACTGCCCCTAACACTATAAAATATTACAAATCAATAAGTGTCAAGAGAGAAGGAATTACATGTAATCGCTCATAAGGCTACTGGGCTCTCTTTACCTACCTTGATGTGCTTGTCCCTGTGTGTCTGGCCAGTTACTGCATTGCTCTGTCAACACACCAGAGGCCCTAAATAAACAAGCATGGAAAGGCTCTGTAGTGCAGAATTGCGATCAATATAATGTAGTGATATTCTGCCGGTTCAGCAACACCTTCTAGTCAAAGGCCATTTCACGAGAATCGATAGCTGTACGCTCCGGACAGGAACACAAGTACTGACAGTGAGACGTAGGAAATGATCTCTAAGAATTCTCAAAATTCTTTCAGCTTTACTTTGGAATATGTGCTAGAATCACTTACCAGCCTTTTTGACATCATTTGTCAAAAATATTGGTTTTAGTCTTGCTTTCTTAAAATTATACAGCTAAAACATCACAATTTGCAGAATGAGACTGGATAAAAAAAAGAATGAGAGAAAATTTTCATGCCATAACCTTTTCTCAGTCGGTTACTCGTGCATGAATAAGACAGTTTTGTCTTGTTCATGCATGAGTGTCTTGGCTCAACAGTAATGGATCCCCATCCTACTTATCCATAGTCAAGGCACGGGCAGCAATTAAGTAGTCTAAAGTGGAGAAGGCAAGGTGATGCAATTGCAGTAACATACAGGGCTATAAAACACTAACAGTGTTTTATAGCCCTCCCGAGCTTAATATGATGAGTGTGTTTTCTGCCTAGTTCAAAGTAGACAATCTGAAGACCATCTTAAAGATGCTGACATACAGTATGAAGCAAAACAGCATGCCCCAAACCTAATGAAGAGAAATCTGAAGACTTTATCTGATGAAACACACAGGAAATAGTGGAGTCCATGTGGAACATGAACCTTTTGAAGTTTATGAGTTCTAAAACAGTCTTGTCACTGTCTTATACAGAAGAGAGTCCAGGCTACCCAATGTATATTCATGATTCCAAATCCCTTTTCAATAATAGTGCTGATCTTTATCAGCTAAGGCATTTTTTTGCTGCTTGGCTTTTTTGAGTCACTGAACTTCAAACAGAATGCTCTCGCATACACAAACTTTCTCTTCTGTAATTACTTGCTGCCAACTATTTTTATTTCAAGGCAGGCCTTCTTTTGCTTGTAATTATATGCAGCAGGGCAGCTGCTATTATGCTTTAATTCAGTGGGGGTGGATACAGGTCATTCATTCTGCAAGCTGGCCTCACTAATGGAAACGCAGATTGCTAGAGTCAATAAGCTGAGATTTGTTTAGGATGGTAATTGTCAATAGGACGATAAGAAAAACACACACTACTGTATGGTATAAAGTATGATGATTATTAGATTGACAAGTCACTTATAATACTGCATTGGACAGAATAAAATCATTGAAAATGAAAGGAATATAACCTTTATGTATGAATGTGAGAACTTCATATTTTGAAATAACTACTTTCCTATTATTTTAAAAGTATATAAAACAGAAAGATGATTCTTTAACCCCAATCTTACTGACTGGGGTCCTTGTTTTTTTTGTCATACTTCACATGTTTATATTTGATTTTTATCCTTTTTAAACAACCATATTGATAGCTTGGCTTACTTTACAGGAAGTCAGATTTGTGGGTGTTGAACCGTTCTAGGGCTGCCCTTTGTCACTGATTCTGTTCATAATATCTTTGGAAATAATCCCTGCACCTAGAAACATTTGGTGGTCTCTTGTCTTAGCTTTTTGCAGATGATGTGATTCTCTTGGCTTCATTGAGCCATGACCTCCAAGTTGCACTGGGTTTGTGGCCTACTGTATAACAGCTGGGATAAGAATTAGTACCTTGAAGTCTGAGACCATGGTTCTCAAAGGGTGGAGAGCCCACTGTATGTTGGGAACGAGTCGAGTTTAAGGATCTCTGTGTTTGGTGATGAGTGCGCAGAGAGTGAAGTGGCTAATTGACACACAGGTTGATGTGGTAATGGCAGCGATGCAGAAGCTGTTTAGATTTGTTGCAGTGAGGAGAGAACTGAGAATGAAAATAAAGTGGTTGTTCAATTACAGTTTCCAACTGCACCCTGTTGGCCCACAGCACTACAGGCCGTTATTAGTAATCTGGGTCCCAAATAATCCAGTATGGAAATCTCATTCTTGATGATGCCCATGTTTCATTTGATAAAGATTTTGATGCGCTTACTGATGTACCCCTTCCATTTTTCTGGGCTTGGGACCAGCACTATGAGTACACTGGCTTGTGGCTGAGTGTTTACAATAGGAATACAAATAAAGTAAAAAGCTGTGTAACAAAAAGTTTCAATGAATATCTAGAGTAGTTTAGGGCTTATCACCCCCCATTTTAATAGATAACACCAACTCTAAATCAATGTACACTTCATCTTTGGTCACAAAGAAATCCCTTCCAAAAGAAGCTTAAAAATGTAGGGGTGATGCACAATTAAAACACATTCAAGTCAGTATCTATTAGATTGCAAGTCTGTCATTTTGATTGTGAGTGCAAAATTCACTCTTGTCACTGTCCCTCCCCTGAAAATCAGCAAGAGACTGCTGTCTGTGCAAACAGATAAAGTTCTTGTCACGGGGCAGAGTGGCCTGTACTGAACAGGACTCAGGTGCAGAAACCCAGAGCAGAGACAGCAGATGATGTAACAATTATTTATTAGGCTTAAGTGCAAGAAACGTAGCAAGGACAAAAAAAAACAAGACGTGTAGTTTGACGTGGCGTGGCCTGGGAAACGTGGCTAGGGCGAGGGAACGGGGCCTGAGATGCAGAGTGGAGCTGAGCAGGGAACAGTCATGCTGAAGAGAGAAGATAGTGGAGTTAGGGAGGTAGTGGAGGCAGCTCTGAAGTGGCCAGTTGTAAGAGTAGCAATTCTTACTTGCAGTAGGGGACATAGAGTGTTGAGAGGGGGGTGATGAGAATCCAGGGGAGGCTGAGTGGCATGGAAAGGCTGACCTGAAATCCGGGGCTACAGATGGAGTGTGATGGCAAGAGGGCAGGCAGGTGAGGCACAGAGAGATTTTCAAAATGATGGCTTGGTATCCTGAGTCCGGAGGTGGAGTGTGAGCCAAGGTGAATACAGCAACTGCAGCACAAGAAAGTCTTGTTAACGAGAGACATCACCGCAAGAACTTGAAGTATAAGGCCTGTTACCAACATGGGTTGATGACGAACTGGCAGTGAATGAACATCAACGTGTGGCTTAAATCCCTCTGACTTGATTGCCTGCAATAGGCTCCAGGCTTGCACAAGCTGGAGGAGTTGGCCCTGCCCAGGGGCGGATCCCAGGTAAGTTCAGGAGCCTTACGGAAATTCCAGCCACCCACCGCAGACCATGACAGTTCTACGCTGATAAGGCTGTAAGAATATTGAAATATATTAATTTAATTTGCCCGAGTGTGCTGAAGCCTCATTTGCTTCATCTTAGCTATCGGACAAATTTTTCTCTCAGGACTTGCCTGCTTTCACCTGCATTAAAATCATTACAATGAGGGATCTTTTCATAGCTGGTATGGGCAGAAGAAACAATTGCAATGACAGAAACTGCATTGTAATGGTCTAAAAATGGACATGGTAAGACAGACCTGAAAAACCCAATCCTTTTAGAAATTGCATTTGGTGGCTGTAGCTCAGGTGGCAGAGCAGGTCAGCCACTAATCAGAAGGTCGGTGGTTCGATCCCAGGCTGCCTCCTGGCTGCATGCCAAATATCCTTGGGCAAGATACTAACCCCATGTTTGCCTACTGGTGGTGGTCAGAGGGCCCGGTGGCGCCAGGGTCCGGCAGCCTCGCCTCTGTCAGTGCGCCCCAGGGCAGCTGTGGCTACAACGTAGCTTGCCATTGCCAGTGTGTGAATGGGTGAATGACTGAATGTAGTGTAAAGCGCTTTGGGGTCCTTAGGGACTGAGTGAAGCGCTATACAAATGCAGACCATTTACCATTTCCATCACGGTGAAGCCATTATTTCTCCACTTTCTGGTTTCCAGGCACTACATTACAGTCAAGGTAAAAAGAAAGTTCATCCATTGTCAGTTTTATGGTTTGACATATCAGGATATACTTAATAAATAATATTTAGCAGATCCTTTGCTATACAGAGTTTGTTATTGACTCACTGACTGCTGGATGCCCAGGCCCTGTGGCTGTGAAACAAGGTCAAATGATCACCAATGTGCTTGACAGTTGGTATGAAAGTGTTTTTTGCCAGACGGGGTGCTGTGCATTAATCTACAATAGGGGTCTCAAACTTAAGTGAGCTGTGGGCCACTGCTGGCACTGTCATCTCATTGGAGGGACTTTAATGTTCAAGTAGTACAAAAATAACTCCAAACAAACAAGAAAACACCCACAAATATTTCTGAAAATGTAGTTTTTATTTGTTTTTTGTTTTTTTAATTCAACATATTGTATAACAAGACAAAACTGAAAACATGAATGCAATTTTTTTTCTCACTCTTAACTAACTGAAGCCTTTCATTGAACTACCAAATAAACACATTGGTACTCTCTTTCTGGCCAGACACGTGGCAGCACTTCTGCTATAAATTTGTTCATATTTACCAAAATAAAAATGTAGACATAAGTGCAAACATTAGTTTTTAACTGCTAGTGAAAATTGTTTTCTTTCCAAATAACTCTCTCACTGAACTAACACAGCCTATCTCTCAACATATTTGTACTCTCTGCTTATATTGCCTTCATATTAAATAATTTTTTGCTTTTAAAATATTTTTTTTTAACATTGCATTTTACAACAAACAAATCCTGCCTAACAAGAAAAGTAACTCCAAGGGTCAAATTGCATTATATTTCTTCATGTTAATATAAGGGCTGCAAGTAGGGGTGATGTGGGCCACAAGTGGGCCCCGGGCCCACAGTTATTAGATTGTACTTTTCAAACATTAACACTTACAATACTAACAGCTGGTTAACATTCAGATTGCCGGTGTATATTTTTTTTCTTTTGTGTTCCTCAGTCATATGTTATGCTTGAGGGTATGACATAAGAACACCTACACAAAGAGAAACCTTACTACAAAGGCTTACAACAGAATTATAACAGCAGAGGAAACCAGAACTTGATTAGAAAGGTAACACTTTTATTTTCTGAAACTATGTTTGTGTACTTTGTACCTTAAATGTAACAAAATCCTAAGTGATCCACTGGTGACTTGGTGGATTTTAGGAACCTTTCAACACTGGCTCATTGTAGTTATTAAAATAGGCTCTAACAATAAATATTTTAAATGGGGCACAGCCTTTGACATGGTAAAATGGACATGGTAAGACAGCCATCAGAATTTCATGATCTAAATATCAATTTTTGCATCAGCCTTCAAGTTAGGAAAACTCAACAAATTATTATATGTGTATGATTTTGTTTAAAGTTATTACAAACAGGTATAGACCAAACTGAAAAAAATATAATATTTTCATTCTAAAGAAGCTTTTCCATTGTCAGCTCATGATTATAAAAGATTCACTAGGTCTCATAAAAAGATCCTTTATCTTTATTACAAATGAGACAATCTGTTCTCAACAAAGTCCTAATCAGTTCATCTGCTCTTAACACTGGTCTAATCATAGCTAAATCTAATGATGGCATGCCCAGGAGCACGCCATCCCCATGAAACTAGAAAACGATTGTCTAATGCACTGCGGGAACAGCGAGAATAATTACCCAGAGGTTACTGCTTCACAGTTGGAAGCAGAGGTTGTCTGATGACATGTAATTTAACCTGTTACCCTGCAATCTGAAAACCATAAAACTGCCATACAAAAAAAGAATAACAAAGAATATCACATTAATGTTCCATTGGCTTTGTCAGCCCGAGACTTAAATGAAACTGGAAAATTACTTTTTTATTTGGGAGTTATTTTGGAAGGATGTAAAAGGGCAGTGGTTTCCAAAGTGTGGGGGGCACGCCTCCTAGGGGGGCACAGAGCCATTGCTGGGGGGTTGCAGTATAAATTTAAAAAAGAGTGCTTCGACACTGATAGCATAATGGACAGTTTTTTGACGGCGCTCCCACACAAACACAAAGCAGAAGATGAAACTTAGCAAAATATGCTTCCAAATCAACGTCCTTCCAAGCCAAACACTAGAAAATATGATGAAGCATGTTGCCGTTGGCTAATTTGTACAAAAGTTAATTTTGACCCAACTGTATTGGTTAATTTCTAGTATTCTGAACATTTTTTGATGCTGGGAATGACACGATAGTTTCATTATTAACATGGAATGCTGCAGATAATATATCCCCACAATGGTTTTGTTTGTAGCAATAGAAAATGGATAGCTAAATAATGATTTACAGAGGTTTAGATCAAATTTAACCATAATGGTGTATTTAGTTGCACATAAAAATTTGACTTTGGATTAATTTTTAGTCATCCTGTAAAAATGTCCTGATAAATAACTATAGGAATATTTTCCAATAATAGTAATTTAGAAAACATCCCAGAAACCTCTGAATACATAAACAGTATTCAGAGCAATTGGTTTAGAGATAGATATATTTATTTATGGCATATATGCATATTTTAGATTGTATGATGAAAATAAATATATAAGAGATAGATGTAGATGCAGGAGTAAGTATTTGCTTCATCCTGGTACTTTTTGAACTGGAAATGGCTCTCAGTATTTTAATACTTATTTGGGTTTTTTTTAGTGTAGTAAAGCTTGATATTAAGTATCTGGCCATGTAGTCTTTATTTACAAACATTTGTAAAAGAATCTTAAAAATGCTCATTATAATGGTACTGTAACAGGATGCCACCAGTGAATCAGTCAATATGTGAAGTTTTTTTCCTTTCTACACTGAACAAAAATATAAAAGCAACACTTTTATTTTTGGTCCCATTCCCCATGGGATGGACGTAGAGACCTAAAATTCATTCCAGATACACAATATAACCATCCCTCCCAAACAGTGGTCACAAATCAGTCCAAATGTGTGGTAGTGGGCACATCTGCCATATTGAGATAATCCATCCCACCTCACAGGTGTGCCACATCAGGATGCTGATCTGACATCATGAGTAGTGCACAGGTGTACCTCAGACTGCCCACAACAAAAGGCCACCCTGGAATGTGCAGTTTTGTCTCACAGCAAAATGCCACAGATGCCACAAGCAATGAGGGAGCGTGCAATTGGCATGCTGACAGCAGGAATGTCAACCAGATCTGTCGCCCGTGCATTGAATGTTCATTTCTCAACCATAAGCCGTCTCCACAGGCGTTTCAGAGAATATGGCAGCACATCCAACCGGCCTCACAACCGCAGACCTCATGTAACCACACCAGCCCAGGACCTCCACATCCAGCAGGTTCATCTCCAAGATCGTCTGAGACCAGCCACCCAGACAGCTGCTGGAACAATTGGTTTGCACAACCAAACAATTTCTGCACAAACTGTCAGAAACCGTCTCAGGGACGCTCAACTGCATGCCCGTCGTCCTCATCGGGGTCTTGACCTGACTCCAGCTCGTCGCCGTAACAGACTTGTGTGGGCAAATGCTCACATTCGATGGCGTCTGGCACGTTGGAGAGGTGTGCGCTTCACGGATGAATCATGGTTCACATTGTTCAGGGCAGATGGCAGCTGAGAATGTCCCAGTTCTTGCATGGCCAGCATACTCACCGGACATGTCACCCATTGAGCATGTTCGGGATGTGCTTGACCGGCGTATACGACAGCGCGTACCATTTCCCACGAATATCCAACAACCTCGCACAGCCATTGAAGTGGAGTGGACCAACATTCCACAGGCCACAATTGACAATCTGATAGACTCCATGCGACGATGTGTTGCACTGCATGAGGCAAATGGTGGTCACACCAGATACTGACCGGTTCTGGGTCCCCAGACCCCCAATAGCGCAAAAAACTGCACATTCCAGGGTGGCCTTTTGTTGTGGGCAGTCTGAGGTACACCTGTGCACTACTCATGATGTCAGATCAGCATCCTGATGTGGCACACCTGTGAGGTGGGATGGATTATCTCAATATGGCAGATGTGCCCACTACCACACATTTGGACTGATTTGTGACCACTGTTTGGGAGGGATGGTTATATTGTGTATCTGGAATGAATTTTAGGTCTCTACGTCCATCCCATGGGGAATGGGAGCAGTAACAAAGGTGTTGCGTTTATATTTTTGTTCAGTGTAGATATGCCACAGTCAACTGTAAGTAGTATTATTGCAAGGTGCGAGTGTTTGGTAGATGCCAAGAGAACATACTTTCCTGACTGCATTGTGCCAGCAATAACGTTTGATGGAGGAGGGATAATGCTATTGGACTGTTTTTCTAGTGTAGGCCTGGAACTCCTGATGCTTCAGCTTACCAAGACTGCTCCAAAGTTGTAATAGGATATTTTCTATTTCACCATGACTCTGTCCCCTTTGCTGCACATTCACAGGCATGGCTGGATGAGTTTAGTATGGAAAAACTTGATTGGCCCCAAGCTGGGCCCTGATCTCAATCCTGTTGAGGATTTTTGGGAAGAACTAGACTGCGA
>NW_024582395.1:3236813-3238050 GCF_018398535.1 Haplochromis burtoni
TGTTACAGAAATTTACAGGAATCTAAACATAAAAAGATTTAGGGATTTAGAGAGAATGGCCTCTGTGCCTGTTTTGTCAGATGAAAATGGAAGTTACTTTTGCTACAAATCTGTGTATTAGATATTATGACCTTTTCTCCATTTGTATTCCAACATTGTGTTAATACTGGGATGGGCTAAAGGATTTATTTACATCAGTGTGTGACAAGCCAAGTGGGTTCATAAAGAACTTACTGATCAGAGACCAGTATGTATATTGCCTTTTAAAACACAAGACTGTGTATCAGAGGGAGTGTGGAAATATGTAAACATTGTCTATTGGCTATTCTGATATTTTTTTTAATGTTTCATTTTAGTTAGTACACTACAGGTAAGACATGGGAGTTCCAGCTGAGAATATCAAATTGTACATTGAAATGACCAGCAGCTGTTTTTTCCTGGCTTTCTTGTGAAAGCCAATGGTACTTGTAAAGACAGAATCACTCCAGCTAAGAACAGGACAGATCCTTTGTCTTGTGATGGTGAAGAGCAGCCAAAAGCTACCCTCCCCCTCCCTTTTCTTCTGTCCCTATCTCCCTCTCCCTTCATCGTGCACTGTTATTTTTGCAGGTGCATCTGCAGTGATCTATTTTTCTCTTCACATCTTTTAATGATTCATGCTTTGGGGTTTCTCGCCCCCTCATTCTAAAAGCTTAGTGAACAGAGAGAGAGACAGAGAAGGAGAGAGAAAGAAAGGGGTGGGGGACTGATCAGAAGAATAACTGAGCAATCATAAGGGTATGAACAAAGCATAGGATTAGAAACACAAAGAATAAAGAGGGACCAAAATATTGTTTTAAAAGAGTGGCAGAAAAGAGGCATGTATTGTAGGAGAAATGATGAAATATGTGTTTTATTGTAAGGCATTTTCTGAAAATAGTTACTCAGCATGGAGCTGTTTGTCTGATATGACCAGTCTGTGATACATCAAGAAAGAGAAAAAAAGAAATTTCAGCACAAATAACTCAGTCAGTAAACGTATTCGTCATGTCTTTTTGTGGTAGATCAATTATAGAAGGAAATGGGGAATTTCTTTGTCCAGTGCCTTGGTACTTGAAGAATATTAAGGTTTGAAAATGCAGCTGATATTGAATGTGCAATGTCAGTAGAAAAACTTAGCAAATTATTGCTAGAATGTGGTCTAATCTGCCTGGGTTTCTGTTTCAAAGGTGTCATTTCTGTAATCATTTTAAATTGC
>NW_024582395.1:3263063-3266353 GCF_018398535.1 Haplochromis burtoni
CTTCACAGTTTTGACTACAGGCTTGGCACGTTTGAGTTTTTGCCTATAAACTGGAATAAGATGGACCATGCAGTGATCAGAATGTCCCAAAGCTGCCCGGGGCACAGAGCGATAGGCATCTTTTAGAGTGGTGTAGCAGTGATCCAGTATGATGTTGTCCCTGGTGGGGCAGTCTATATGCTATATTTCAGTTTTGAAGTAATTCAGTATTTTAACCTCAGTATAGTCAGACAAACAGACATCAGACAAACTGGATGTTGGGTTGAAATTTGATTCAGTGAGACGTGACTTCATATAATGACAAAATGTTTACCGATTGGATGTACATAATGTGCAACTTTAGTGTCCTATCTGATCTGTCAATCTACTGGATTATAAAATCTGAAAAATATTAAAAATATATACATTTCATTTATTTCTCTTCTCTAAAGACATTTATAACCAAAATTCTCATGCTGGGGTTGACTTAGAAGAGCGATCCTTGACTCAGAAGGCTTTTTCGCTGCTGTGTTACATTTACATGCTGCACACTTAGACTGAAGAATGTCTTGTTTTCTCTACATTGTTTGTATCTTCAAAAGAGTCACTGCTCACCACCCACTCTGTTCTGTCACCGCACATAATTCCATGATGGATGTGTGTGGACAAGCAGAGGATGATGTGAAGTGTCTTTCTGTTAGAAACTGTCAATCACACAGAGATGAACTAAACTGGGAATGAGGGGCAAGTCTTTGGTTTGAAAGTCTGTCTGATATTCTAATTAAAAATGGACAAAAAATAGATGGGCTGCTCATTACTTAACATGCAGCAAAGGATAAAAATAACCAGAGAATATAGGTTTATTTGTTTCTTTAATGGTTAAGATGGATATGGACGATTCATTGATATGCAAAACCCACAAGATATCAAGCTTATCTTTATTCAGCTAATGAATTTCAACAGAAGTCATGATTTTTCTTTTTTATTGTTGCAGAAATAAACCATGCATGTCAGTTCTGTATAGACCTTAAAGATTCATCTAAGATTAGAAGGAAACTGTCTTTACGTTGCTTTTAAAAATACGATTCTAAAACAAAATCCTCAGAGGAAATGGGCTGGATCGTCTTGTTTTGCTGCTCCATTTCCCTTGTTGCGTTAAAGCAGCAGCACACAAGGTGATTACAAAACTGGTGTTCTTTAAGTAAATTGATGCTCTGCTGAAGTGACAACAACTTGTGAACTGAGATGACTGAATTCCAGAAACAAATAATCTCAGTGCTACAGCTTCAGTTTACCATTTCCTTTTCTTACCCTGATGTGTTTTGACACACAAACCTTCATTAATGCACCACATGTTTGCTATCCTCCTCCTTATATAGAGATTAAGCTCATATGGGAGGTTCAATGCAATGTTAATGTTAATGCACTGAACAATAGTAGACAAAATGAATAACAATAGTACAAGCATGCATACTGTAGATAGATAGATGTAGATAGATGTGGCAGAAACTTTCCTGGAAACAAAAATAGAGAGGGAGGAAGAAGTATCAGAAATAAACGAGGTGAGACTTCGAAGCCTGTGCACTAGAGGGCTTATTTCTGAAAATTCTTGACATAGCAAGCTGTACCAAGGATGGAGAAAAACTCGCTGAGAGAAAATTCCACATCGTGATGTGCTGAAACCTCTACTTTGCGCGTCTCAAGTCGTCAGCCTAAACTAGCTTTAAAGTCATTGCTCCATTAGTCTATTGTATAAGATGTGAGTAGGAGTTAATATGAGTTCTCTGAGGAAAAGAGGCCATCATAAACCCCTGCTGACATGCCAAGCTATTTTTATTTCCCTCTCCAATTGTACGAGTGTTCAGCACAGCATGAGCTTTACAAGCCACCGTCAAAAAGCATGAAAAAAGAAAGAAAAATGATTGGGAGGGTGAAAGAAGACAAAGAAGAAGAAAGAAGACACTGAAAAAATAAAAGGAAAAAGTGTTGTCAAGTCTACACACACACACACACACACACACACACACACACATATATATATATATATATATATATTGTGATGAACGAATGAGAAAAACTTGCTTAAAAAATTAATTCAAATTTCTAGCAACTGCATCAGTGCTCGTTGTCTTGCTGGAAAATGAGAAAGAGTTCGGATGCAGCAGAGTTCCTGCGTGACCCACAGGCAGCATTTCTGCCTAGCAGGGTGAGCTGTCCCCAGGGTAGACTTCATCTTTCAAAACTCTGCCAGAGACATTGGAGAGGGGGAAAGGATAAGGATGACGGGCAGAGGAGGTCTTCAGCTACCAAAGAGTGATGGGTGATGTCAGAAGGGTGCAGTCAAGCACATGCAGCCCCTGGCTCTGCTGGGACAGTGTCTACGTCTCGGTGGCAAGATGTGCCTTGCATATCATCCAAAGAGATCACCACTTTCTCTCTATGTTCAGACGCCTAAGAAACTTTGCTGACTCACAGAAGAACTCAGTCTTTTAAATGTCAGTATGCAACTGTCTACACTATATTTTTAAATGTATATCTTTCACTGGTCTGTGAAATGCATAGATAAAATTGCAGGGCTGCTGCTAAACCAATAGTACCACCTGAGGGTCAAAAACAACTATCAGTTTGAATAATAATTTAAGGGATTTGAATACTTTTGAAGTTCTGTTGCATAGCCATCCAGCATGTCCTTCAAAAAATGGTTTGCAGTCTTTCAACAGAGTGACCCATCTATCTATCTCTCTGCACATAAAAGTAATACTGGCAACAGTCTGTTCCTATGTGACGCTAACCTTCTTGTGCTCTCTGGCGGTCATCCAGAAATTATCTGTCAAGTTCCTGAAAAACGTACTTGTTGCTTGGTTCCCGAGTTTGACTCCTGTGAAATGAACTTTTATTATAAAAAAATAAACTCGTCATTGGTCTCTGAATCCTGTGTTTGAGTCTTCAAATCTCTGGCATTATGACAATGACAATGACCCTGAAAATAGGCTGTAAATAGACTGATTCCTCCATATTGTTTTTTTTTTTACTTTGCTTGAGCACTCCAAGCACTTTATACCACGAGCCTCATTCAAACAAACATTTATATCAATACATTTTCTGTGCCTGAGTGCTTTCTATCCAACATTCACAGATGATCGCAGATTAATGATGATTTCCCAGAGAATTTATCAGGAGCAATTAAGGGTCCTGTATCTTGCCCAAGGATATTATGACCAGTGTTGGTCAAGTTACCTGAAAAAAGTAATCAGTAACTAATTACTGATTACTTCTCCCAAAAAGTAATCCCGTTACTTTACTGATTGCTT
>NW_024582396.1:0-90079 GCF_018398535.1 Haplochromis burtoni
TGAGCCGCTTAGGCGCCGTGTTTCCTGCCAGGTAAATGACGCTCCGCAACGTGGTGACATCATTCGGGGCGACTGGAATCGATAAGGGAATCGTTTGCAAAAATGGCAAACGATTCCAAGGAATTGAAACAGTGGGAACCGGTTCTCAACAAGAACCGGTTTTCGATACCCATCCCTATTGCCACCTGATAAAATAACACATGGATTTGTGCCATATAAAAAGTGAGACGTGTCAATTCAGATTCTTTGTCAAATATACACTAATGAATCAATTTACATCAGCAGCCTAACAACTGTCATGATAATAAATACTAGTTAATCTATAGCACCAAATCATCAGTCAGTTATCTGTGACCTCGCCTCTTCACCTCTGAGCTACAACATGGCAGAGCTGCCTCTGTCACCTGATGAATAACAGTGAGACATTCCACATACATGCAGTCACACATGTGCTTCAAATACAGTCATGAACCAACAAGTCATCATCCAATTTCACCTGTGATCTTGTATCACCATTGCTCTCTGAGCTTTGTGTTGGTTCTTCTGTCACCTGACAAATAAGACATACATGACAATAAGAATAAAATGTGTAGCTGCTTCAGTGTTTCTGTCAATTTGTGCAGATCTTGACTCATCAGTAATGTTTGTAGCGTGAGTGCATTTTTAAAACAATTTGTGCAAACTGCACTACAAGGTGGATATTTGCAAAATCATGACTACCTCATGACATTTTGTCTAAAAAATTAACCCTATGAATATGTCAGTGCCATTAGGGTGAAATTATTGTGTCACCAGCATTTTAATGTTAGACATATAATTTTAACAGCCTCTGTAACCCAATATCCGAGCTTGCTCGAGGCTGCAGTTTTCTCTGACAGTTTCGATCAAAAATAGAAATGCTGCTCTGAGACTGAGAGAACTAATAGTGCTGCATGTTGTGCAGTTAGTTTCCAAAACACATTATTCGTGGTTACATACAATTTTAGACTGATGTGGGCCAAAGCCTAGCATAGCCTGTAACGTTATTATGACGGACACATTTTATGAGTTAATTTGGCTTTAAGTGACTTGCAAGTTTCTATGAAAAATACTGATATCCAGGTTCTTCCTTTTTGCTGCCATCCTCCTCTCCTCCTCGCAGCGCAGGCTTGCCGCTGCTAAAACTAAACAGAGCTCCCTGAAAGGCACAGCCAATCACATTGGCCATATTTGTCACATGAGGTAGGACTCCAGTAGAGAACGTAATTTAACTCTTTCTGCACCGCTGGGTGAATGAGACGTTGACAGCTCGTTTTTTTCTTTCTATTGGGTTTGATTTTCTTTACTCGAATAGATCAAATTATTGGTGGGGACAATTCAATGATCGCTGAATATTGGTGGGGACACGTCCCTTCCGTCCATGCCAAATCTACGCCCTTGAGGTCAGGGGTCACTGAGCTTACCAAGCCAATTTGAGTTCCAATAATTAGTTCTAAAGGTTTTGGAATCAATAAAATGACAACAGTGCCCAAATTTATGCACCTGCCTGATTTTGTTTAAACAATTATTGCACACTTTCTGTAAATCCAATAAACTTCATTTCACTTCTCAAATATCACTGTGTGTGTGTGTATCCTATATGATATATTTAACTGACACTTTTTATTGTAACAACCAACGATTTATACAGGGAAACAATGACTATTAACAAGGTTGCCCAAAGTTTTGCATCCCACTGTATATGCTCACACTTGCGACTGTGTTCGTCTTGCACAAGAACCCACACTACTATAAACTTGTGTTTTTGTTCTCCTTTTGCAGCTACGTGGGTCAGAGGAGGATTTATCCTGGGTGTGGCCGAGGGTGTACACTCCCAACATGGGTTTAATATGGGCTCTCATGCCTTTACAGTATTCAGTGTCCTTCATATTAGGTAAGACCACTCATGTGCCATTGTGATGCGCACTTCTTAATCATATCAGACATGTCAGCACATTGTTTCTGTGTAGCTTAGCGTAATCCAAATCACATAGTTCAAACAGTATCTCATCCACTAAGGCGGTCTTTTCATTGCCAAACCAATGAGGGAGAGAAAATACATCACTATGATGGACCCGTTCCAGATAAAGTATAGAAAATTACTGAGCGGTGCTCTTGTAGTGCCATGTCTGCTGGTCGACGTCCTGTGGGTGTCGTGTACTCTGCTTGGCTTAGGTAAACATGCATGCTTAGCATCTAACAAACCATTTAGCTTTGCCTTATGCAACATTTAAAAGATTGTTCTTATTGTTTTTTTTCTAACAGGTGCAACTATGAGCGTGATACTGGACTTACCTTATGGCTACTCTATTTGGATCTCTGCAGCTGTGGCCACACTTTGTTGGGAGGCCTTTATTCAGTGGCCTACACCGACATCATCCAGCTGTCTGTGGCTTTCCTCAGTTTAGTGAGTTGCAGTGCTACCAAAGATGTCCTTTATTTGCTATAATTCTGCCATCTGTACTACAATATAATTTTTTCAGGCCTTCGATGTGATCATGTCAATCTGTTTGCAGTGGTGTGTCCCCTTTGCGCTCCTTAATACAACATCCGTAAACATCGCTGAGACGGCTTTCAACCACACCTTCCAGGAGCCTTGGGTTGGCACTCTGAATAAGGACAATATCTGGAAGTGGATTGATGACTTCTTAATGCTGGCAAGCTGAGCATCCATCAGTATGATTCCTCTTTGTGCAGAGGAAGTTGGGTATGTAATGGTACACCTACAGTAAGGAATGAGATTCTTCTACGGGCACTGTTACTTAATTTTTTGATTGGACCTTGTATGTTCTTTTATATATGTTAATTCACTGCAGTCATTTTCACTGTAAAGAACGGCTTTTCTGTCTGCAGGGTGGCAGCAGAGTTTCGTTATACTGAGTGTATCTGACAGAATTTCATCCACATAAATCATACAGTTTTAACACTGGGTATGTGAATTTGGTTTACATTATAGCTTTAGTTTTTACCTTTCCGTGGGTGGAAATGTCTAGTAATGTGAACCACTTAACACTAATCTATGAATCATTCAAGCATAAAAAGGCAACTTAACTCAAGTGATGAACCAGTGTTGCGTCTACACATGAGACAATTTAGAAAAGGACCAATGTTGAACTGCATCTTAAGGCACTTTTTTACTAGAAGCCTGTCACAAAAACACATCATTTGTTCCCAGTGTGAACACTAGCACTACTGTACTTCTTGTCAGCTGCTTCTTTTGCCCTGTTTAAATTTGTTTAATGGAAATTAGCAAGTTCACTGCCTCTAGACATTAAGACTGGATGGCTAACGGCCTCTTTACAAATAGGCACTTCAAGGCATTTTGCATGTATGCAGTATTGTGCAGAGGTCGTTATTCCTCCTCATTTCTTTATAGGTCATTTCCAAGGTGCCAGACTTTCTTGTATTTTTTAAAGTGGTCTTCAGTCCAGTCCTTGTACCAGACCATTTCCAGAGAAATTATTTTTCTTATTTTTTTAAAGCCACTAAATACTGACCTATAAGTAATTCGAGCATAAAGATGTCAAACATAACACAGTTTGACAGGTTTAATATAGTATTTTTTTTTTCAACAACAAGGTAATTCCCAAAGAGCTATTAACCGAAAACTTGTCTTTGCATGATGTACAGCATGTCCTTAAAAATGAAACTGGACAAGTGGAGGACACTAGAAGAACTGGCAGGTCTGAAAAAGTATCTGCAGAGAAGGAACAGAATCTTAAAGTCAAGTCCTTCGGTTGGAACAAAATACAACAAAGAGCTGACAAAGGACCCTGAACTCAACATTAATGAAGTAGTATTGGATATCTTGACAGACATGCACAAAATACAGCCCACATCCAAAGAAGAGCTTCAAAAAGCCTGGAGAACTGTTTCTGAAGAATACTTAAAGAAATCACAAGAAAACTGCTAAGAATAAAGGAGGAAATACAAAATAAATGATAACATGAGACTTTCAAGCTCATTAGAATTGCACAAACTCTGTTTTTGCCTTATACACTTTATTTCCATGTATGTTTTCCACATTTCAATTAATTGCTGCACATATTTCCAATTTTCTTAGCAAAATATGAAGAAATGAATGCTGGTTCAAGACTTTTGCACACTAGTGTACATTTCAAAAAAGAAAGGGAAGCAGGGAAAGTATTTCTGACACAATCAAAGCATTATTCAGCATTTACTTCAGATACACACCCATTTTACATGAAAATTTCTACTTACTGTTTTCCCTACTTTGTCACTAATATTTGCCTCATTATTGTCAAAAAACTATTAAATTAAAAATTATACCGAAACCAAAGACAAGTAGCAGAGTGAAGTTTGTAAAAGCTGGCAAACTCCCAGTTTTCAAACAAAACCAAGCTTGAATGAAAATGTCCTTTTTTGTTTGTCTTTTATTTCCTTGCCTCACTCATTTTCTTGCACTTTCCTCCCATATCCTGCTATTTTTCTCCCAGGGTCTCGGCAGTCTCTCATTTCAGAGTTTCCACCAGAGGACGCTGTCTGCCTCCTCATCACAAACAGCCCAGTTAACCTGTTATGCTGCTGCCATTGTCATTGCCTTACTGGGAATCCCTCCTGTCCTCATCGGGGCTGTTGCTGCTTCCACAGGTGGGATTTCCTGACACTGTATGTAACATGTAAAGTGCAGGTAACACATTTTCATCTGAAGGTTTCACAAAGCTGTTTTTTACACTGAGTATTTATGGTATATGTCCAGCTGAAGTCAGATGCTGATAATGACAAATACTGTCGATAAGTACATGCTATAGGGATCAAACTATAACACTATGAGTGATTGTGAAATGTTTTCACACACTCCTGTTTACTTTACTGCAGCATGTTGTTTAATGGAGCGTTTTGATTTGGTTTAATCCCATTCACACTAAAGGGAGATCAATTTAAACCTTAGCTGCATGCAAACACATGCTGCCACAGACCACCAAGATAAACAGG
This sequence comes from Haplochromis burtoni, assembly GCF_018398535.1. NCBI lineage: Eukaryota > Metazoa > Chordata > Actinopteri > Cichliformes > Cichlidae > Haplochromis > Haplochromis burtoni. The sequence goes on from NW_024582396.1 coordinate 4,975, forward strand.
CCGAGCACACTTCCATAACGGAAATCGCACTGCAGAACACAGCACTGGTCTCCAGTCTTCCCAGAATCCAATCCAATAGTTTGTTAACAAGTGCAACATTTCAGACCTATACTTTATTAGGCAGCTGCTTTTAATATTGTGGTTCAAGAATGTATGTAATGTAGACAAGGCCACGCTAACTACATCATCACTACCACTACCAGAGTTGCTACTCAAGAAAAACCCACATAGTACCAGGTTCTTTTTTAAAGTTATGCTTTATACTACCTAATTACTTTAATATGTTACTTACTGCATTACTTTGCATTGCTAACTGGTGTGTAACATTGCATCTCAGGCCATGCTATGGAGTAATGTAAAACTTCAACTTACAGTCCCACACCAACACAACTGACTCACGAGATGTTTATTTGGGGGATTTAAGTCATTACCACAAAGCCGAAAGCAAAGCTGGCAAAAGCCAGCCTGAAGAGGACAGAAAATCGATTCTGCAGTAGAAATAGGTACAGATAGAAATGGAGGCAACAAAGGCTGACTGTGCATCTCTGCTTTTGTTTCCTGCCAGGCTCTGGCTGCTCAGCTGGGGTCAGCCTGCACTCAGCTTCATCATCACTCTGGGTTGTTCACTAGCTTTGTGTTTGCAAGCATCTGCACACACCTACATGCTAAAAAATGAAAAATAAAATAATATTCATGTCTCCTCCCCGCAAAAGTTTTAGACCACTCCAATTTCCTCCTTCCTGCACACGAACTGAAATCAGCTGATTATAGAGTGAGTGCACAGAAAGAAAAAGACATATTCAGGGTTTTTTCATGCACCCATCATCAACATAATCATACACAAGTAACAACATAATTCTAAGTGATTACTAAACAGAGGAGAGTAACTCAATACCTTGCTCCATTACAGGAAATTGTAGTGTTATTACTAGTAATGGGTACATCTGAGATAGGCTGTAGAATATGTCAGATGTCATAAAATGAAAGTGCACATCCTGGACAGGTGGCCAGTCACAGATGTAGAGAGACATTTATGCTGTTTATATCCACAGTCAATCTTTGGACTGTGGGAGGAAGCTCGAGTACCCAGAGAGAACCCACAGAAAGGCCCCTTTTTGGGATTCATAAATATGCAAACTGCCTTGAGCAATTTTTGTTTGGCTCTACATGTGATGTGATTTGGTGCTATATGAATAAAACTCAACTGAAAATTGTATTGAATTGCATTTAGCAGTGTAATACAGCTTGAAAAAAGACTATCAGACAGGTAAAGTTCAACCAGACTGCTAGAATTTTAACAAAAAATAGGAAGAGAGAGCATATCACTTCTCAACTCCTTATACTGGCTTCAGTAAAATGCAGATTTAAATTTACCGTATTTTTCGGACCATAAGGCACACAGGATTATAAGGCGCATTAAAAGTGAGACATTTTAAATGAGAATAAGAAAGAAAAGTGTTTCTTTGTGCCCCCCTTTCCCTGTTAATGCCCTACCTGGCCCCCTGGCAAAACTTTGCTAGACCCGCCCCTGCACAGTTACCAGCTGTCAGCTACCTAAAAAAGGATCCTGGTGTTATTTATCTCTCAGAAACAGTTGATAACTTCAACTCATTCATGTCACCTAAAAGGTAAACCTGTTTCTCCATCACCTGATGATTCAGTAAGGACATCTCCTGGTTTCATCTTCATGTTTCCCTCTCACCACATAACCAAACCGATATTATGACCAGCAGCTTTACAGCTGTGGCTCCAGCAAACATCAGCTGATACTAGAAATTAATATTAAATAAATTCTAACAACAGCTGATCAAGCTTAAACGTGCTGCTGTTGTTTAGTGCGACATCCTGCGGTTTCCTCTTTCTGGCAAAGTGGGAGATAAACAAACAAGATAGACGGGACTTGCGTCAGAAAAGCCGATCAGCTGATCCTTTCATGATTGAAGTAGCAACAGGAGAGAGAGGGGGAGAGAACGAGAGAAGAAGAAACAGCTGTGCAGCCTAAACACACAGAATAAATCCAGTTTTGTGTCTTTTTTTCATTCTAGCTGAAGTCCGAGACAAACTGTGTTCATTTTCAGCTCAATATGAAACGCGTGATATTTTCTCTGAATGCGGGACGATTCCGTTTTTTACGGGACGGTTGGCAATTCTACTAAGTAACCTTATGAATAAAATAACGTTCACTATCAGTAACATCATAGCACCCACCCAGCAGTATATAAACTCCGTCATGCTAGCTAGTACGCAGCACGAGTTATTGTAACTGACTGTAAAAAGTCAGCACAACGAAAATAAACTCCACCTAAACTTGGTTTATATCTGACCCAGAGAGACTGCAGGTCATAACTTCTTACCTGAAGTTCAGTTCACCTGACACTCGGACCGGCAGCCACACCGGGTCTCTCCTCCTGCCTCCCCTTTCCCTCATCCACCTGTGGAAGCTCCGCCATAGCCACCACCAAACAACTGACTTATTTTTACACATCGGCCAGCATCTGGCCAATCCACCACCTTTCATTGTTTATTCCGTTACAACAACAACAACAACAAAAAAAACATGGGTCCATAAAAACGAAAGATCACCATCAGGCAAACCGGGCCAGTCCAGCTCTGGTCTTGCCATCAGTTAACCCTTCGCCCAGGGTTGCCGACCCCTGCAAGCAGCATTTTTACACATGCAAACACACATATCTGCTAATTTAGCTAAATAACACACTAGACAAATAGATGAATTTCACCCACTACAATTACAGCAAACACTTCTTGGATGGGTTTTACCACACAGCAGGTCACGTGATGAAAATTCTTCAAAAGGCATCAACGATACAGAGTCAACTAAACCCACTGGACACAGTGTCCGCACCCCTAAACCCCCAAATCTAGCAGGTGCACCACAATGACCGCTGACCTTTTTAGAGCTCCAGTTTCCATCAATGTTTCTAAAACCTCTTATCTAAAGATTTTTAAGCCAACCAGCTATGAGGTGAATCATGTCCATAAAAAGACTCGACTTGGATCAAAAATAAATAAATAAAACAAATATAAAGGCTAAGATACAAGATTACTTACTTTTAACATTGAACACTAACCCCATAACCCAGTGCAGAGCCTAGATTTAACAGCAAGGATTTTCCCTCTTGAATTTAATCCTTTTAATTATTGTACTGCTGTATTATAATAATAGTTTTGAATAGTTTGTGTTGTGTGTGGCTGGTACAGCCTATTTATCAGTACAGTAGAGTGCTTTGTTCCTGCAAAAACTTTGTTGACTGCAATCACCGCTCTCGTGGTTTCTGATGTTTTGCGCTCACGCCTGTTTAAACATTTCCGTGTTAACATGAGCTTCCACCCATCATTGTTTTGGTTTAGGACTGGGGGTAAAGTAGTTGTTTTCTGTAGCATCATGAATGAAAAAACCTATTCTTATAGGAGGTTGAGATCATAGAAACTTGTAGTTTCTGCAGAAGAAAATGCCATCTCATGTCTCTCCATGTTAATCCAATAAAACCCATGAAACCATACGTGTCATATCCGAGACAGGTTCCTGTCTACGCCAGTTTGGGCAGCAGCTTCATGAATTTTGTGCCATACTTGGCACTGAAACACAAAACTTGTAACCAGTCCACATGGATGAGCTGAGCCTTACAACACAATACCTTTTCCTTCGCCAGAAATGACCAGCAGAAGAATAACAGCAATGCACCTACCTGACTGTGTGCTGCATTTATTTTAATAGCACCAAGCTAAATGGGCACATTAAGAATTGTAATTTTAAGCTGGACCTGTGTTAGGCAACATAACTGAGTCACACACAAGCATGTTTACGCATTTACTCACAATTCACATTTCTCTTCTGCTTATTCCAAAGGCCAGACTGGATTGCAGATATGCCGTTCAGTGTTTGGTTTAATCATATACAAATCATTTCAAGGCCAGTAACAATAACAAGTGATTATCTTTTTACTGAAGACAACATAACTGATAATAATAATAGTGTTAATAATAACATCCAATGAAGTTGATCTGGTACAAAAAAAAAACTTAGGTATCATCTGGGTTACTGAATATCTTAAGAAAAGCTTTCTAATTTTCTGAAATATTACCTTTCAAAACCACTTGGTATCAGCATGTGTACCAAAGTCTGCATGACAAGTGTTTCCTCTACCTCGCCACTTTTTTTCATATCTATGTGTGGTGACACCATGGCACACTTTTTTTTTTTTAATTTATTCAAGTGCTCACACTCCCTGGCTTTCATAGTGCAGCAGATTGTCTATTTCTGAATAAACATAATGTGTCATAAAAGAGAAAAGTCTGTCATGCGACAGAGACATCATGGAAAAACACTGAGCCAGCACTCTTGTGAGGTAGCAGAGAGAGCCAGCTAGTACGTTGTGTGTGCACTGCTCACACAGAGATGTTGGTGCAAACAGGCGGGGAAAGCATGTATAACAAAAGCAAGTTGTTGGATGGAAGGATGTGTTTTTGCTTTTACCTTTGAGCAGAGCGTGCACAAAATGCCACGGGTTACAGTGAAGACACTGATGACTGTATGAATAAAGGCTTATCACATCTCCATCACTGAAAACCAGGCCTGCCCTGCATCTGCACATAGAAACAGGTTTCAAATACAGAGCTTTTTGCCCTTGCCATCAAAATGTCCGGTAGCTTGCAACCTCTAAATGAACTAAAATGTATAAAAACAGGACTCTACTGCTGAGTGTGCATGTGATGTCAAGTTGAGGTTAACGCATTTCAATGATATTACAGCCTTTTCAAAGCACACACTGTTGATTGGCACCAAAACAACATTTTACGAGCAGTATGTGGGTGTGTCACCATCACTGAAGTGAAACGCTGCCGGCATGGTACACCTTGTAAGCACACAGGAGCATTCTGATCATGTTGTGCGATTTGAGCTGCACATATTTTGTATCCGAACAGTGTTCCTCAAATAAAGCAAAGTTTTTAATATCGCTTGTTTTACCCCATCTCTTTTTACCACCATGCAGCTGAGTCACTACATGTATAACCAGAAAGGAGACTTTGGTTGTTTGTCTTTGCAAAGTCCACTCAATCCTTCTATATCCAGGGAAGAATGATGCATAAAATTAACACTGACAAAGGCAGGATTTACATTTTAGAGGCAAACGTTCAGTGTCGCAATGAAATCATAATGATTTTACTGTTAAGTTGTGTCTTAGGTGGTGCTACAACTCAGCGCTGTCTTAAGTTATTCTTTTTCTCATCTCAATGAAAATGCAAATACTGTCAATTAACAGTAGGTGGGATCGCTCTGTTTCTTCAACCAGCCTCATGTTCACCTCCTGCTTGTTTTTTCACTCTTTTCTTTTGTGCACACATACGGGCAACTTTCTTCTGTTTCTGCTCTTTTTCTTCTGTAAATTTCCACCAGCACCACTATAGGAAATCATCTCAAAAGCAGCCTAGTTGTAGTTTTTGCAAATGGTTATAATCTACAACTCAAAGCTCTGACTTAGATATAAACACTGTTAGACTTTAAGGATTAAAGTCTAACAGTTTAATTAAGACTTAACAATTAAGCTTTTCTACCAGTTAAATGCTGGCTTGCTTGCAGTGACCTATTGACCTATTGTATTAAATTCTCTGCTATCTTTCCATTATTGGTGTCTTTTATCATGGTGGTACAGTCTTACCTTGCTATAACCTATGTGCTGCAGTTTACTCTTATTGGTGGCTTTTATCTGTGAACATAATTCGTTACCTTTATGTATTTGATGTTAATGTGTGAACTGTTTTATTTTTTATTGTTTTATGTAAAGCACTTTGGTATGCCCAAGGCTTTTAAATGTGCTCTATAAATAAAGATTGTTGTTGTTGTTGTTGTTATCCTGATTCCTCCCTCCCACCTTCTTCCCTTACAGAATGTCTATCCGAGTTAAAATCCTGGTTTACCTCTAATTTTCTAAAGCTCAATGAGGATAAAACTGAGATCCTCCTTATTGGCACCAAATCCAACCTTTTGAAGGCAAACCATTTCTCACTCACCATCGATAACTCCACAGTTCTCCCTTCTCCTCAGGTTAAGAGCCTTGGTGTCATCCTAGACAGTACACTTTCTTATAAATCACACATCAATAACCTCACCCGTTCTGCCTACTTCCATCTACGTAACATTAACAGATTGCTTCCTTCTCTTTCCACCCAGTCTACGTCCATTCTTGTACATAGTCTTGTTACCTCCCGTATTGACTACTGCAATTCTCTTCTGCATGGTCTCCCCCAAAAATCCCTCCATAAGCTTCAACTGGTTCAGAACTCTGCTGCTCGCATTATCACCAGAACCCCCTCCTACCAGCACATCACCCCTGTTCTTCAGGAACTTCACTGGCTCCCTGTGAAATTCCGGATAATTTTCAAACTTCTTCTGCTCACCTTCAAGGCCCTTCATAACCTCGCTCCTTCTTACCTTTCTGACCTGTTAACCACCACTTGTTCTGCCCGTTCACTTCGTTCTTCTTCTTCTGTCCAGCTTACTGTACCTTCCTTCCGCCTCACCACCATGGGAAGCAGAGCTTTCAGCTGCTCTGCTCCCAGGCTGTGGAATTCTCTGCCCCCTGAAATAAGAAATATTGGTTCTCTCCCCCAGTTTAAATCCCAACTCAAAACTCATCTGTTCAAATCTGCATATTCACTGTGAATCCACTGTTTGTTCATTTTATCTTGTGCTTTATTTTATTGTTCTTATTCTGCCATTGTTTTACTAAGTGTTTTATCCTATTGTAAAGTGTCCTTGGGTGACTTGAAAGGCGCTCATAAATAAAATTTATTATTATTATTATTATTACAGAGGCTACCACCCTGTCCAGCAATTCACCACCCTGTAGTGAATTGCTGGACAACTAACCATATTTTGTGTAGCCAGAGGAAGTCTGCAAGAAAGGCAAAAAGCGAGCTGTGATTCAGTTATACTAAGATCTGTATGCATCTTAAGAGGAAATTACTTTTTGAGCAACATTTACTGTAGTTTCTGCTCTATAATGATTTTAAAGAGAAGTATATTTAGATGGTGAAAATGCTTCCTGAGGTGTGGCTGAAAAATGGTGACACATTAAGGTTCAGCAGAGGGCTGAGTGACCTGGACAGTGTACATTCAGGTGACTGAGCACATAGGATGGGATACTGTTGTTTAGGTTCATTGGGTTAGCTGTAAATCTCCCAAGGACAGAGAAAGTGCTGATAGCTGAAGTGCATCAAACACAAACAGTTATCATGTCACTGCAGGGATAACGAGAAGCTGCTCTGCACTGTTTATACATACACACAGCAAGCACCCTCACATGTTCAGAGAATCACGTCAGGTGTTTAATTGTATGTGACAACATGGTTTGAAACAAAGAGGACATTACCTGTTTAGTGGTTACAGCTACTGATAGGTTTGTAGCTTAAACCTATTCGCTGGAACGTTCAAGACTAATTTAATTACACAGCAAAGCAAGACACGAGTAGGCAAAGTTCTTTATGTTTCTCGTGCACGGGAGAGAACTGGACAAACGCCGTTCCTTCGCTCGACCCCAGTTGCTCTCGTCCTGCTCCCCCGTAACACTGCTCTTTTATTGAGGTTACATGAATATACATAGGTTCATTAACATATGACGTCTACATACAAACAAAGAGTACCTTGCCTGTGCGTTGTGTAAGTGTGTGTGTGTGTGTGGGGGGGGTCAGAGTGTGACCCCATAAAGACTTCCCTAAACCTGCTGGTCTGGAAGTCCAGCAGTTCATCTAAACAAAAGGCACTTAGCCTAAAACAGATATACTTGTGTTTGCTATACCATAAAACAATAAGAGAAGGTACGACCTCTCCCATGCTCCCAGGATGTAGGTGTAAATGCCAGAACACTCTGGAATGCACACAAAGCCTTTGCAAACTATTAAGGATCACACATCCTATCACTACACAATCGATTATACACCTCTAAGCATGTATGGTTAAATATTTCTAAGCATAAATGACAATAAACAATACAAATCTAACAGCTACCTTGGCTTTCAACATATCTCTGGGTAATGACATTTCTCTGACATCAGATTGGTTGGGAACGGGCTAAATTTAACATGTAAAACTTCCACTGAAGATAGCTAGTGAGGGGAAACTAGTGAAGATAAGGCAGACAATTTGACAGGAGTTACTCATATAATATATGTCATTTCAAGTATATTTTATTCTTACTTCATTCCCTTGCAGTGTGGGTCGAATCCAGTGAATTCTAGTTTTTGCACATTTTAGATGATGTTGGAGCAATCTCTATATCTGTGCAAATATGCAGAATCTGCATACTTGGGACAAGGTTGCTGAAGTTTTCTGTTTTTTGATTGCCTGAAGACGGTTTTAGCTTTTATTTTTTTATATAAATGCATTTATAAAAAGTGAAAGGTGAACAGAATCCAGTAGTTAAGGCTTTGCCTTTGATAAAATGGGTTTAAAAACAAAAACTGGTTTCCCCAATGCTGGATTCAGACTATATAATATTGCTTAAACTGGACAACGAAGGGCACCACTCTGGGTCAGAAATAAAATGAGTGACACGCATGATAGTAGGAATTTTATTTCTCAGTGTGTCGTAATGAATAAAAACCATTCGAAACACCTGTTGACATCCAGGCAAAAACATACCGGTAGGCATGTTAGAATTTATTTTTTTTAGTCACATCTGTGAGTTTCACTAGTATGAGCTAATAAGATAAGGTGGAACAGGTGGAACAGTGACCCAAATGCAGGAACAAAGACAGGATCAAAAAGGAAACGTTCTGCCAAAAGGGCGCCTAAAATTCTATATACACTCAAGACAGATTACCCCATGTGAGGACAGAACACAAGAGGAAAAGATTAGCAGCAGGTGAAAGCAATCAGGAAATTTTGGAGTCCAAAAGGAAACGCGAGTCCAACTGACAACTTTATTATACTCCCTCTTCTCTTGTGAGTTTTCCTCTTTGTGTCTTCTGTGTTTTGCTTCCTCCCTTTTTCACTTCCCACATTTTTTGTATCTGATTGAGTTCACCTGTCAATTGTTACACTTCTTGTGTTTTTACTTCTTCGTGTTGTTGGATTTCCAGTAAACTTCCTGCAGGACCTTTTGTTTCCCATTAAAATGAGAGATTACAGTTCCCTATGCATTTGTCATATGTCTGTCTGATGGTAAATATGGGAGGCAAAACCATTTGGAAAGTGATTTTAAAAACCTGATGTACAAAGATGTGCTTGAGAGCAGCAGCCTGTAACAAAGGAGGATTTGGGCATATCGACTTGTGAAAACAACCCCGAATTGAGTTGGATTTAACAATTTAGCATTGCCTGCATCTTTGGATAGATCTCACCAAGGATTATGTGATTGCAGGAAAGCTTTGTTTGAACTCATTCTTCATGCACATCTTTAAGACACACCTGTATCTTGCACAGACATGACAGACATAGAAATACACTCTTTTCTCCAGGATGTTATTTTGCCATGATGACTCACAGACATTCTCACAATACCAAAAGCATCATTGTGGCTGTTAATAAAAACAGTTTGTGCAACATCTTAATATTTTCTCTTTATACAGCCATTGTGGTTACATGACTCATGATAACATTACACTGTCTAGTTTTGTCTATACCTGAGAGAACTTTATTGAGTCGTCAAAGCAAAGTGTGGTCCCAACGACATTTATTCCAATGGAAACTACTTGAATTTTTTTGTAGTATTTATGTTTATATATATGTTTGTTTTATTTTATGTATGCAATGGTATCATGACCACATTGTTGTATTTCCAAATCTAATGTATTACTTTTTTGAGTGTAATATTATCCCGATTGATGGAGCAAATGACCATGTCTACAAAATGAACCATAATATTTGATAAACAGTGTTGGGAAGGTTACTTTTAATATAATACTACAGATTACAGAATACATGCTCCAAAATAAACGAACACTCTCTATTTCCTGCTTGCAGCTTACATTTCAAAGTTTCAAGGTTTGAGGAGTGTTAGCAGGGAATTGGTTTGGGAATTTTTTTGATAGTAACCAGGGGGTGCCAGGAGGTCACTGTCAGATCTCAAGGCCTGTATAAGCAGGACCTGAAGTGGATGTTTGCACATTTCTTCCCTTTCTTTAAGAAAAAAAAAAAACGTTTACAACTGCTAGTAGAGTCAATAACTCTCAAAGCAGAGGTAGGTCTATCATTGTGAAAGTCTACAGTCAAGAGACAACTTTTCATATGGAAATACTGGGGTTTACAATAAGATGCAAATCACTGGTTACGCTCACGAACAGTAAGGCTAGATTAGTCTTTCCCAGAAAACATCTAAGAGAGCCGGCACAGTTCTGGGGAAAAAACCTGTGGACGATGAAAGAAAGATTAACTTGCATCAGAATGATGGGCAGAGAAAAGTATAGAGAAGGAGAAGAAGAGATGATCCCCATCAAACATGGTGGAGACAGTGTTGTGCATGGGCATCTATGACTGCCAGTGGAAGTGGGCCACCAGTATTTATTGGTGATGAAACTTCTGAGAGAAGTAGCAGGATGAATTCTGAAGTGTACAGGGCTTTAGGCTCTGCTAGGATTCAGCCACAACTGTTTGGATGGCACGTCACCTGTCACGTCAATTACATACAGTGTCTGTAATTCTTAAAAAGATACTGCAACACAAAGCCCTTGGAATTAAACCCACATTTGTTTGATTTACAGTACACTGTGTGCAGAGGCAAAACTACAAAAAGATCTGTCCAAAAGTGTACGGACCCAACTGTACATTTAATCCCAGTATGAAGGATGATAGTGGGAGAGTGTAGTCTTAATCAGCAGAAAGCGAAATAAGTAAATGAGACACTCATGTGTGCCCAACTTCCTCAGCTGGGAAATTTGAACTCACACTAAAGAATAAACCACAATTATGAAGCAAGAGTTCAAGCATTACTGAAACTGTTGGGGAGGAGGCATACCTTATGATTTTTCTTATGTGCATGTTTGCTTTCACACTTACAGCATAAATAACTGTAAAGAATAGAATAGAATTAGAATAGAATTCAACTTTATTGTCATTGCACATGCACAGGTACAGGGCAACGAAATGCAGTTTGCATCCATCCAGAAGTGCTTTAGTGATATAGATATATTACAATAAATATTAGCAATAATATAGATATGTAGGAATGTTATAATGTACACGGTATGAAGTATGTTGTGAATATTCTATAACTATAGGTATGTACAGGCTGTAGTGAGTTACATTACTTATATTTGTCCATTTTAACTGTTGTTTTTGTACATTGAGGCTATTTACTCCACATACTCTGGAGCATTTCGAACCACAGGAATCACTTATTTTATTACATGTTTGTACTAGTGCTGCTGCTTAGTGCAGTCTTTCCCCCCACACTTAATCAAAAACGCATACAGCAGCAACCCAACAAGAAAAAGAGCTAAAAGGCCCCCAAAAATCCCAATATCCTTGCGTAACTTCTCATACAATCTGTTGTTTGTTTTGGCAATAAATTTTATATTGGTTTAAAACATCTTCTGTGGCCTGACACATCTCATAAATCTGTTTTGATAGGCTATTCCTTACATGTTAACCAAACTGACAGACAAGGATCTGTCACGGTCTGCAGAGACAGGCCGTGCGGTGGTGCGTGTAATGGACCCAGGAGCATACACAAGTGAGTAGACGGGAGTGAGTTTAACGGAAAGTGAGCCTTTAATATGACTGAAAACCAGGAATACAAACACAGCAGGGATAGCGTGGCTAAACTATAACTAAACTGGGAAAACGAGTACTGTGACAAACTAAGAGAACTCGGAGACGAAGATGATCACGGAAAAGACTGATCGTGAAAACATGGGGGTGAGAACACAGACGACGCGACACAGACTACATGAAACACAGAGACTAAATACACAAGAGGGATGATCAGGGGAAGTGGCCACACATGGCAACACAGCTGACACAGATAAACATAACAAGACATGGCAGGAGTAAACAACACTGAAGGCAGACTGTCAAAGTAAAACAGGAAGTACACAGAGGTGCAAACAGGAGGAGAGAGAGAGCACGGGCATAGTGGGCTGGGGAAACATGGAATAACCACAAAGGGAGACGAGGGCTCACAGATACACAGAGGGGCACACGGGGGGAGAGAGAGCACGGGGAGAACTTAGACATAACGGGCAGGGGAAACATGGAATAAAACATAAGGAGAGACGAGGGCTCACAGATACACAGAGGGGCACACAGGGGGTAAAAGCCACGAAGGGAAAACACTAAGGGAACAACACAACAGGGCAACTCAGGAAACATGGCCTAAATAGGGAACAAAATACAACATACAAGAAAACTAAGAATACTGGGCCAACATGGCCCAGGACCATGACAGGATCAGCTCCATTACAGCTGTCAAATCACAGACACAACCTCCTGCTTTGCTTTGCTTTTCAGTTTAGTTCATTTCAGTTCAGCAGGGCTTGATGGGTATAAAACCTTTACGAAAAGAAGAGAAGGATGACAACGCAGTGTCTCCAGTTATCAGGGCAAGCAATAAGATAATAATAAGATAAAAAAAAAAAAATTACTTTTTTTTTTTTTTTTTTGGCCTGTCCGTTTAGCTCTGTTTGCCATCAGTTGGTTGAGTGCTGAAAGTGCATATGAGAGCATGAGGGTGGGAATGGATGTTTGTGTCTGTGTGTGCCTGTATGTCTGTGTCTATATGTCAGGTTGGGTATCAGACGCCACCTCTCTGGGGACATCTCAGGCCCTCCAAGGTTTGGAGGCCTATCTCCACCCACCACCACTTCCCCTGCCGTGGCGGACTCCCTCAGGTGTCGGTGCGTTGGTGGTTCTTTGTGTCTGGGGGTGGGCGTCCGGGTACACACCGGCTCACTCCTTGGCGGCCGCTTATCGGGGCCTGGAGCCTGGGGCTCGCTCGGGCCACTTCGGAGGTGGGGTGCCCCCGGCCTCTCGGCCTGGGGCTCGGTCACTCAGGCACAGCTGGCTGCCGGCGGAGCTCACGGGCGCGTCACGCAACTCCCCCTGGCTTCTGCTCCGCGGCTGCTGAGTGAGCCCTCATCTGGGACTCTCCTCAGCTCTTACTGGGACAGTGGCGCGGCTGCCCCTCTGTTGGTCTTCCTTGGTCTCTTGTGTTCTGGGGGCCTCTGGATGTCTGGAGTTTTGATCTCCTCCATACCTGCTTCATACCCTGGAGGACGGGGCTGTGGCTCCCCACACTCCCTAGCAGATCGTTACATGGAGAAACCTTTGGAATGCAAGCATGCTGATCCACACAGGTATGCACACAGGTGTACACACGGGTATTCACAGACGCGGACTACAGCTTTCTTGGCTGCTGCCTCAAAGCACATTGTGCGCTGTCTATCTTGCGTGCTGCACAATATCGTTTATTATTTAGTATCTACTGATATCTACTGCTAGCTAGTTTATTGTGATGGTGCTTTTTTTTATTATGTTGCTCTTTGTTGTTTGCTTTCTCTTCTGTTTTTTTTCTCCATACAGGTGACCCAGGTGTTTTGTTTTTTTGTTTGTTTGTTTTTTTTCTTTCTTCCCCCCCTTCTCACCGTCTCTTCTCCCCTTTGGTTTTCTTCTCTCTCCCTCTCTTTCTTTCATTCTTCTCCCTGTCCTATCCCCCAGTCATGTCTGTCCCGTTTGTAGCAACTGAAAATAAAATAAATTCATAATTATAATAAAGGTCAATCAAATGGACCAATATGGCAAGGCCATGATGATCCACTTGGTAAAATAAATCCGCTTGGCATCTTTCTTGGCCTTAAGACAACAATTCTGATGGCCAAAGATCCAAACGGGACACAAAAAAAAAAAAAAAAAAAAAAAAAAAATTGTTGTCTAAAGGCAAAGAAAGATGCCCAACGGATTTACTTTACCAAACTGACCATCCCAGCCTTGCCTAATGGTCCATTTGATTCACCTTTTATTGTTTATTTTATTTTCACTTACTGAATACGGGACAGACTTGACTGGGGGAAAGAAGGGGAGAAAGAAAGAGGGAAAGAGAAACAGCTGAGAAGAGGGACGGGGGAGAAGGGCAAAAAACAAAAACCAACAGAATGGCAGAAAAGAAAAAAAATGCATATATCAATCACCTGGATCACCTGCTGAGAAAGAAAAAAGAAAACAAGCAGAAGAGAACAAGAGTAATAGAATAAACACATCACAATGATATATGGGAATATGACAGTAAATACTAAATGTTAAACATTATTGTGCAGCACATAAGATCAACAGAACACAGTGTGCTTTGAGGTAGGAGCCAAAAAGGGTGTAGTTTGTGGGTGTGATCACCCGTGTGTACACCTGTGAGCATGGACGCGCTTGTTTTTTGTTTTTTAAAAGGTTCCTTCATGTAATAATCTGCTAGAGGGTGTGGGGGGGCCACAGCCCCGTCCTCCAGGGCGTGAAGCAGGTGTGGAGGAGATCAAAACTCCAGACATCCAGAGGCCCCCAGAACACAAGAGACCAAGGAAGACCAACAGAGGGGCAGCTGCGCCACTGTCCCGGAAAGAGCTGAGGAGAGTCCCAGATGAGGGCTCACTCAGCAGCCGCGGAGCAGAAGCCAGGGGGAGTTGCAGTGACACGCCCATGAGCTCCGCCGGCAGCCAGCTGCGCCTGAGTGACCGAGCCCCAGGCCGAGAGGCCGGGGGCACCCCACTTCCTAATAAGATAATTATTAAGATAATAAGCAATAATTGTATACATCAAGTACAGATCATATGCAAGTATGTGTGTTTCTGCTGTTTATAGCTAGCATCTCTTTTCCAGAGAAGAACATGCACTACAAGTATTTAAATAAAGAGAGCTGACTCACCTTCACCAACCGTACCCATCCAAAGTAGAATCACTGTGGCGATCGCTTTAAAGCACTGGTTTTCATCTTTGCTTAGTGCTGCTGGCTTTGTGTTCATACCTGAATACTAAGAGAAAGATTGAATGTGTGTCCTCATTAGAATAGGGATTTGTGTTGGTATGTGGAACTGTGGCCTATAGGTTTATATTGTTAAATAGTAATTATGAGACAGTGCCTTTCAGGTCATTTCACAGAAAAACACAAAAGCAATATAAAGAGTAGTGTAAAGAATCACTCTTTCCTGGAAGTAATTAAGTAATGTACCCCATTACTTTTAAGAAAAGCGTTCTGTGTCAACGCAGATCACAGCAAATAACAAATAAATACCAATAACAAATAAACAGCATAAAATTAAAAAGGGTTCAGTATGATAACCATCAGCATGTTTACTTTTGAAAGTAAACATGCTGATGTAATCCTGTTACTATGGCGTCACATCAGCACGACATCCTGGTTAGAAATTGAGATCTAAATGTTAAAAGTGCAATATTTTGCACAACTTTATGTCATATAAACGGTCTGCAACACTGAAGTTAGTCAGTATAATAAAGATTAGGATATATTATGTAAAGATGAGCTTTGAAGAGGCAACATTTGTCACATGTTGTTCTGGTTTTGCATTACTCATAAACAATCAACTTCCAGGCAAACACATGTTAAACCTGACCAAAAAAAGACGGAGAGCTGTTTACCACAGCACAGGGAACATCCAGGAAGTAATCTGTGTCGTACAGAAAGAACTGAGACCGAAATATAGAGAAGGGAACAAACAGGGGGAACTTGTTTTCCTCTTCATTCCTTCTTGGCGCACTTGCAAAACTTGAGTATGCTGGAACAGTAATCACTTCCAGGCACTCGCACATGGAGTGAGGCCATCATTCCTGACTTCTGAAAGCGTGCCCATGCAGCGGGTGTTCAGGACATCTGAAGAAAAAGCATGTTTACGTGTCCTTTTCATCGTATGACAAAATATGTAGCACTGACTGATGGTTACAGCAGGATGTCAGAGCTCTGCAACAGGAGTAAACCACATGGATGTGTTCTTATTCGGCATGTGCTTCTGCGTAAGTTTAATCACTTAATAAGAGGGTCTGTGGTGACACAGACAAAAAGAAATTCATGCATACTCAAAAGGACCCTCACCCCACCCCCCTCCTCCTTCAAAGTTGTAATTAAATTACATTGTTATAATTAAGTCATTTCAGTACTGAAAATTCCCACAAATAACAGGACAGTGTGTAGGTTGTGCAGCTGTTTAAAATTCCTCTGCATATGCACCAAAAGCACCTGTGTGATAAAAAGTGAAGGTAATCTAACACTACAACCCATTTTAAATTGTACATAGGAACTAATCTGGTGAAGAATTTGATATATATATATATATATATATATATATATATATATAAAAAAACACTATATATTATTATATTATATAATATATATCTATCATAATAGTATATATTTATTATTATATTCATAACAATGTGTTTTTGATTGGGGCTTCTGATCACATGTAGAAATTAACAAAACTGTAATGGACTATCACTGAAGTGTAATTATGTACAGCAAAGGTGTCAAACTAAATTCAGCCTACTAACCTAGAAATAAAGAAAATACCTCAAAATTTCACATAAAAAATAATGATAATGACTCTTTTCAGAGTAAGTTTCCATAAAAACAAATGTCCTGTTCAATATATTTATCAGCTTGTCCTGTCCTGTCTTTTAATAGCAGCTCCTTACTGTAAGTGACCTCATGTGTGCTTGGTGATCAGACATCACGGTGATTTAAATAAAATAAAACCAGGGTAAACACGAGGAGAGTGAGAGAAAGAAAAACAAGCAGTGACACATGTCACGGCTCCAGGCACTGGAGTTACAGTTTATGCTTTTATTTCCGCTCAGTTAGATGATTGAAGTGGTGTTTTAACAGGAATCTATTAGAGATCAATAGACTATGAACTGTTCCTTTAATTGTGATCACTTTTTGGTTATATATAGTTATCTTGCATTGCACAATTGTAATGTTATCTCTGTTTTTATGTAACATTTATTGATGGAAGCATCTTATCACATTATGATTGTAACCTTGGATCAGTAAAGCCTGGCCTGCAGCCCTCTTAGTGATTCTTCAGTCAATATTTAGTAATGACTCAAACAAAATTCCCTCACAGATGCAAATTTTGGTGACTGTGCACAGGTGACGTGAAACAAATGCAAACATAGAACATCATATCTACCAGGGGATGATGAAATAAACAAAATATATATTTTTTAAAATCAACCAAATTTGAATTTATAACAAATCTTTTTGAAAAACATCTCTTAAAAATCACATAACAAGCAAAAAGTTCCCAAATTCTGTACTCTTTTTTTCATAACTGAAAATAATTTTCTGCATGTTTTGCTGTCGAGCTCCTCTTTGATCTACAGTTCACACTGTATCTCATTTGAACTGTGCTTTGGACAAAAGCTAAACCTAAATGAATAAATATAACCAGAGGCCACTCATTTAAATATGAGTAATGGTTAAGATGTTAAATTGCCCTCTAAATAGTTGTTACAATATATAAGACTTAGTATCTTGGAGCTTTGATCTTTATTATGTACGGCATGATCCTTTATTTATATCTGAATGCCTGAGTTATATGTTATAATTGTATCTGTGATATTTTTTACTTTATACTTTCATCATATTTCCTTTTGAGTTTTAACTTGTGGCTTGATCACATATTTATCACCTAATTTGCAAAACCGTCTGAAGCTGTAGCTCTGTGTTGCATTGTGCACATACTTTGCCTCCTATTACAACATAGATGAAATGTGATGTGGTCTTCCTGCAGTGCACAAATAAGTGTCTGTTACACTGTTTCTATAGAACAAGACTGGGCATGCAGCCTTGTTCTCAATCTTTAAATGACTGACTGCTGAACACAGATAGGCATCTTGAGGAGCGGGGACGTGGGAGGAGGAGCTCCCCAATCACCTTTTTGCTCATCCTTGTGCTTCTTGCTCTTTTTCTGACACAAATCTGTCTGGATGTCATCAGAGGCTCATCAAACCATTCCTGACTTTTCTTTTTATTTTCATTTGTGTTGCTGTCCTTCGTCTTCCTTCTGAAACGTTACTGTTCTCCAAGTTTAAGGACCTACAGAGTGGTTACAAGGGAGGGTAAACACATACACATGCAGACTGCCTAAAAACCACCAGATAGTTCCTGCTTTGAAAATTGGCCTATTGCTTCTGCCCAGCAGTTCCTTCAGTGTGGAAAGCAAGGAAGACAGACAGCCACAAAAGAAACCTGAACGAGCATTTAGTGCAACAAGTGTGGGAGATCTGAAGAGGACAATATTTAAGTAAAAACATGAGGAAAAGGGTTTAGAGACATAGTTTGTCCAAGGAGGAGACACAAAGCCCTTTGGGATTGCATCAGGAGTGGCATCCAAAGTAAAATTCAACCTTTTTTAAGGTGACATTCAGACAAGGCTCACTCTTACGTTAATGGTCCTTCAATCATACCCACAGTGCTGATGGAAAAAATCGACAGTACTCAATAATGTGTACTATGCCCAAGACTTGATAAAGCGTAAAAAGTATAAAGTTTTCTTATCATCATGGAGACAGTTTATTATTAGTGATTAATGAAGTTAGTGCTGCATGTGTAAATAAAGGCAACACTTACTTTAAATAAGTTCAATGATGGATTTTGCTGCTATGCTTTGCTATGATGTTGTAAATGTGTAATAAATTCCTACATGCAACAAGCTAACTTTTCCACGGCTTACCAGTATTGCTGTTGGGTCTTTACCATGTAAAGCTCTATCTTTGACATGTCTGTAAGGGGTGTGAAATTGTAGAGCAACATGAATGAGTTCAAGGTCAACATGTACATGAAAGGTGCTTGGTGATAGGGAGAAGGCTGTGTGTGTGCCTCTGGCAAGTAAAGGCACGCTAACTGTCTTTTAGACTCACTGTGATGTTGGTGGATCAGTGTTAGTGCTGAAAAATGGGAAATGGGGATCTTCTGACTGTTTTGTGTGCAGAAGGTGAAAGCCCGTTTAACATTTATAAAGGAGAAGCTCTGAAGCCTTGAGAGACATTTTTTAAAGATAGGGTGAGAACCTCTGATATGCTGTTGTTTCCTGAAACCTAAATCCTTTTTCTTAACTGCTTACCCATTTCAGTGTTGCAGGAGGTCTGGAGCCTAAAACCAAAAGGTCAAAAGTCATGTACCTTAATGTTAATGTTCAAACTGATTCTCTCATTATTCAGGTCATGCACCTCACAGCTGGGCTAGAGGCTTGTGTCTGCAAGCAGGTCACTCTCAACTGTCCATGAATGGTGGACTTACCCAGTGTGAATGGTGAGGCAACTGAAACTGAAGGAAACTGTACACTCATATTTGCCAATGAGAACGTTTACCCTCCTTTATTACAGCTCTAATGGGGGTCGTAATCTGTAGAAAACCTAATGCATAGAACGAGGAAGCCATGGGCGATTTTCCCACAGATCTCTGTAGAATGGTCATTATAACAGGAGTCGCCCCCTGCTGGATATTAAAGGAATGCATATATAAGGCACTTTGGTGTTGCATTTACTGCATTGCTCATTTGTAGGTACAGTTTATATATGCATACATGATTTTGCATTTAAATCATTAAATCACAGTTTGCACAAAGGTTGACAGCCTTGACTTAGCCCTAGAAACACTTCAGTCTGTCCCCTAATAGTTTAGGTATTTACTCACTGTCAACAGCAGGTAAGCTAGCAGCTGTTTGCTCGCCATTACTGCGACTCAAAAATTTAATTCTATCTCTTTTGTCTGCAGAAAGTTCCAGTCCTACGGAAAACTACCTGAAGGTTGCTGCAATACAGAAGACTGTGTACCCCAGGGAGCCCAACTCCAAATTCATACTGATGGCTCTAAGTTCTCACCTGATGAAACAATAGAAAGGATTTTAATATTCAACCACATCAAACTTGTACTCCCTGCTGTTTCCATATCAACCAGACACAGATTCATTTCACACCATTAGCGCCCTGACAACACAGCAAGGATCATGTTTATTTAACACAATGGAGCCATCATACTCGGGGCTGCGGGGGTGAGCTTGGGGGAGTGGCAATTTTTCCCCCTATCCCCCCTCCCCACAGTGAATCGCCACCGTATCATGGTGGAGGGATTTACATGTCCATGTGATGTGGGAGCTGTGTTGTCTGAGCCAATAGGGCCTGCCAGATTCTCCTGACACAGATTATTCTTGGGGGAGGAAACAGACATGAAATTAAAAAATTAAAAAAACTAATGAAGTAGAAAGTTTTGGTGCTGGATAGGGATGGGTATCGTTTAGGTTTTATCCGATACTGGTGCCAAACCAGTACTTTTGAAACGGTGCCGGTGCTTAAATGGTGCTCGAACCGGTGCTTAAACAATGGAAAACACAAACTTTGTCCTAAAACCTCTCATGTTTAGCTGTTTTTTTTCTAACAATGTTAGCCTTTTCTGCAGCTATAGGGCATATATCGTATCACTCTATCAAACAAGAAGACAGCTGCATGTAACTACGACGGTGTTTGCTAGTTCACCTTACATGCGTTAATTTAATAACTGCTGCTGCTGCATCATCATCCGTCATCATTTCTGCTACACTGGCAGGGCTAGGGGCCAGGACTCTACTCTTCGGGTTCTTGGGGGGGGTTGATAACAGGCACCACACCCGCAGTAGATGTGCTCGGTGCTCGGTCTTGCAGCAAGCTATCAAATACAGTACATTTCTCAGCTTTTAAAAAAACGCTATGCGTCGCCAGGTGTTTCATCAGATTCGAGGAGTTAGCTCCTTTGCACAGTATCAGCTTAAAGCACTTGTTGCAGGCTGCTGAATTTGCATCTTTTGCTGTGAAGTACAGCTAGACTTTTGACCACTTCGCCTTGGGCATTTTTAATCTGCAGCTCTGCTCTAAAAGAACGTACGTACCTGGGCCCGCCTACTACGCTTGCAAAGGTAAAATGATTGGCTAGAATCCAAAGTGTATGACATCTCAGGGGAAAAAAAGCACCAAAATAAAGCACCAAAATGTGCGCTGCTTTTCGGTCTGGTTACTACCATTTATGTCAGAACCGTGCCATAATGGCACCGGATACCGGTACCCATCCCTAGTGCTGGATACCCTTACTGGAGAGTGACAACCCCAGATCCAGTCTCAAGGGAAGCTTGACAGCAAGTGGTGGTCCGGCCTTGACCAAAAAAAAAATAGCATGTGATCTGGGTAATAAGAGTAAGATAGTGAAAACAAGTGGCTAAAATAAGTTTCCTCATTTTAGCTGCTCGCATTCACTATCTTACTGAAATTTCCCCATTTCAGAGGTTGAAATAAGGAAAGGGTTAAAGGACAGCCTTTGAGATAGGGTAAAGACCTCTGATATCCGCAGTGAACTTGAGAACTGCTGCTCCTCTATTTTGAAAGGAGCCAATTGAGGAGGTTTGGGCATTTGGTTAAAATGCGTCCTGAGCACTTCCCTTTGGAGGTCTTCTAGGCATGCCTAACTCTGGCAGGACCACAGGGTAGACTCAAAACTCACTTAAAAGATCTCATAATCTTATCTGGCCTGGGAATCCCCAAGGAGGAACTGGAAAAGGACATCTGTTAGATCATAGATGGATGGATGATCACTTCAGGCCCACAGAAGTGAAGATCTATAAATTAAAGGTTAAGAGAGTGAGTGTATACCAATACTGTGATTTTACACTCTACAAAAAATGGATTTGTAACTGAGCAGAAGGTGGTGTATGCACTCCAGAGCACGAGTATTACCATGTCCAGCTGTGGTCTGAGATGGCAGAGTTAGGTGCTAAAGACTCCAGGACAGGACAACAGCACCCTGTGTTATACCTGCCAGTAGGAAAACACAGGACAAGAAGAGCTGTGGCTACCTGGTTAGCAAGAACTGAATGTTAAAAATAACTGCAAAGTTTTGGTGTGAACTATAGCAGCCTGTGTTTGAGTCTGCCTCAGGACATTTGCTGTGTCATTCATCCACTCTGGCTCTCTACCCCCACCCTCATATCTGTTCTACACTATCATGGTAAATAAGGGCCTAAAAAGCAGAAAATAAATCTTACAAAATAAAATTCGAGCAACAGATCTGTGGATTCTGGATCTCGATTATGAATGAAAAGGGTTTAAATGAGCCTGAAGTGCAAAGTCTTTGTGATCAGAAACAGTGTATTAAGTTTCCTTCACAATAATCTACAAACTATGTGTATATTACTGCTGCATGTCATATTTAAGTGGTGGGTGCATACAGTGTTCTCTCTGTCTCTTTCCTTCCTTGAGCCAGGGGAAAATTTTAATTTGCCCTGTGGGGGATCAGTCAAGTCTGATCTAAACCGGCATGTAAGGCAGGGTGACTGTGCATTTGCATGCAGCGACACATTCAAAGAGTTACTGAACTTCCAGGATGGAAGGGGGAAGACTCGTAAAGGCACAGTGTCACCTCAGACATGCACAGCTGGTCTTTGTTGATTTGAATCCAAGAGTGACAAAGCAAAGAAGGACAAAAAACGTAGTTTTACTGAAACGTCCTGTAGTAAAAAATGAGATTTATTTTTTTCGCCTCCTCAATGAGGAAGGTTTTTTTTTCTCTTTTCATTAGGTGTGAAAAAATGATGCTATTTTGTAGTTTAACAATCTATGCTCATACAGACATTTTTATTAGGCTGTAATGGCACAGTTGTGATTTTAAAAAGTTCATATTCATGTGAGGGAGGTTTCCACATAATATATTTGTTTACTCTGGAGAACGATGACTAGCTGCCATCACCCTTTCTGCAGAGTTCCTGTAAAGCAGGGGTGGGGAACTCCAGGCCTTAAGGGCCGGTGTCCTGCAAGTTTTAGATCTCACCCTGGGTCAACACATCTGAATCAAACAGTTAGTTCATTACCAGGTCTCTGGAGAACTTCAAGACATGTTGAGGACGTAATTTAGCCATTTGAGTCAGCTGTGTTGGATCAAGGACACATCTAAAACCTGCAGGACACCGGCCCTTGAGGCCTGGAGTTCCACCACCCCTGCTGTAAAACATGACAAGAATCCAGACATATATCAGGTTTATTGAATGTGAAATCGTTTCTGCTTCCACCACTGATGTGAGAATATGTGAAAGCAGTCTGAAAACACACCAGCATTTTTTTTTTACTAATTACTTGATAAACTAAAACATATGGGACAGAACAAGCACTACTTTATGAAAGTACTGGGCACACATTAGCACACCAATGAAACCAAAGAGAGAGGGAAAAACAGCACACAGACAGAGGTTATATTTGTCTTCATGTTGAAGGACAGAGAGGATCCTGGTACTGCATCCATCAGGCTGGGTGCACAGCTGCCTTGGCTGCAGGTAGGTGGCAGACAGATACAGTTAGAGACAGAAAAGGAGAAGTGGATGGGAGATGATAAAGTTTTTGAGAAGGGTTGGGGGGGTAGTCAGTGAGGGGTAAAGGGGGGTGTGTGTGTGTGTGTGGGGGGGGGGGGGGGTTAATAAGCCATAATGAGCATCTGGATGTGGCAGTGCCAACCCACACCCAAAACCATCCTCATGTGGGCCAAAGCTAAGGAGGGGTCTGCTCTGCCCCTAGATTCTGAGCACTACTAATTGGCTGCAGACAGAACCAGGGGGCCAAGTCGCCAATCAGGTAGCACTAGCGGCAGCTTCCCTCTCCTGTGTGTTGTGCCTAACCCCTCCCACCCCGTGAGCTTTAAAATCAGGGGAAGTCTGGCTGCTGATTCTAGACTTCCATCCTTCTGCGGTGGCCCTAGCCTCTCTTTGAACATCATCTCTGACTCACCTCTTTCTTCTCAGCTTCTTTTTTTCAGATAGATTTTTCTTTACTTTCATTTAAAAGAACTTTCGTTACATTTTCTGGTAGTCTCTCATTCCCTCAGCACTGTGGACTAGTGTCATCGTGGACTGAGTTTAACACCTGGTCTGTGAGAAACGCCTCTGTTCCCTCTTCATCACTATAACTGAGTCGTACTGTGCACTTCAGGTATGTATTCAGTCACTGAATATGCTCGCATGTGTATTTGTTTTTCTTTGTTGCCACCTTGTGTTACTTTCTGAAGACTTTTTGACATCCCCTAAAATTCCACATGTTATTGTGTCCGTGTCCAGTCCGCGTGCAGACTTTTTGTAAAGTTGTTCAAACTCAGTCAAGTTGGGACACACTTAGTGGAGTGCATGCCGGTGCCTAGAAATAGCACCGGGGACCTCCGCTGCAGAGCCAAATTGGCTCTCTGGTTTGTTTTGTGTGACTGATGAAGCATATCTCTAAGCTGCAATTTTCTAGTGTGTTTGATCGCGAAATAGAGAAGTGGGAGAAACTGGAACGATGCCGGGTTCTAGCGTAGTGTCAGAGTGTGATGACTTTGAATTAATTTTTAATGCTGATGTGGTGTTTCATAGAAGAAAGTGTTATGGGGATTTATACTGTAATAACGATGTGTGTGGGCTGCTTTAATAGGCAGTCCGCATTACGTGCAATTTTACTTATTTGGTCTTCCCTGTCTTCTCTTCCTCTAAGCCTTTAATCATCCAAGTTGTTCCTATATTATCTCAGTCAAAGTTGTCCTCGCTGGATTGACTCTTGAGCCTCATGCCACGTCTGTGTTCTGATATTACTTTGCAGCTGCATTCTAAGCGCTGTATCCGCTTTTAAGATAAATAATTTTACGCCGGTAATATCCGTAAGCACTCTCTCGCTCAGCATCACAAAGTCACACGGGGGTGGGGACGTAGGAGCGAAAGGCAGCAAACCCAGAGCGCGCTGGAGAGCCAGTGTGACGGAAAAGTACTGAGAGGCTGACAAATTAGATGCGTGTATTGGTGTCTGCGATGGGGACGGAAGGCGGAGGCATGCGAAAAATGCCACTGTGACAGGCGTCTGCACACGAGAATGTAAAACAATGTTGGACCAAAAAAAAAAAAAACCCAAACAAAACAGAAAAACAGAAAGAAAAAAAAGGCAGCAACAGGTCTGCTCTGTGTCAGCTGAACCCGCTGCATTTAGCTCACGACAAAGCGCTGATGTATCGTGAGATGCCCGACCTGCAGTAAATCTGCTGTGAGTGTTAAATGTTTGTTGTTGTTGTTTTCTGCTGTGTGACAACTAAATTTAAAAAGTTGTGTCATTTTAATTTAGTTGAAATGAGACATAAAATAACGTTGAACGGAAATTTGTGTTTTTAAAACGCAACAGGTTTTTCAGGTTTGGTTGCTGTTTGCTTGGAAAAATGAGTGTCGACATATCAAACGGCTGTTCAGCAGCACAGCAGTTCATCTGTTTAACGCTTCTTTCTGTATTTCTGTAAGCTGACACTAATCAAATGGGAATTTTTGGTGACTTGTAAGTGGATTTCTTTTCTGCTTTTGGTTTACACCATAAAGAAGAGAAAACACGACTACAAAGTATATCCAACTTTGAAGATGTGATTGTGTTGTATGTAAACTAATAACAGATTAATGTGTGTATAGATACACTGCACTGACAGCTACAGGCCCTAATAATAATAATAATAATAATAATAATAATAATAATAATAATAATAATAATAATACATTTTATTTATAGGCGCCTTTCAGACCCTCAAGGTCACCTTACAGTAACACTCATGTCTGCGTTGTATTCACACTTAGACCAGGTAGCAACAGTAATGAGTTACCAGTGATGAGTCGGCAGCCTGCTGACGTTACATTTATAGCAGAAGGGCTCGATGCCGATATAAAATGATGAATGCCGTTCATTGTGTGAAAAGGGTCATTAGAGTGGTTTCTCAATGAGGCATGAAAGTAATAGGCTTCTCTATAGACCTTGCCTTGAAAGTATTCAAGCCAATGATAAATGAATGTTTAGCCTATGTAATACAATAATAGTGACAGAGAGACCAGTTTGCAGTCTGAAGGATTTAATATTTAATTTTTATTTTTTTAAGTTCATCCATCCATTCTCTTCCACTTATCCTTTTCAGGGTGGCAGGGAGCGAGAGGCAGGTTGCACCCTGGACAGATCACCAGTCTGTCACATTAAAAAAAACAACCATTCACACTCATGGGCAATTTAGTCCCCACTATGGGAGGAAACAGTAGTACCCGGAGAGAACCCACACAAACACGAGGAGAACATACAAAGTCCACACAGAAAGTCCCTGGCCTGATGGTGGAATTGAACTCAGGACCTTCTGGCTGTGGGGCAACAATGCTAATCCCCCCCAACCCCCTTTGTAGTCATGCATATGAATTAGTTTAGCTTTAACAGCAAAGGCCAGTTTTAGCCTTGTATGGCTTTTAGCTCTCTATATAGCAAACATCTGATGATAAAAGTTGATTATAAGTTGCTTTGGCGAGAGAACTCTCAAAATCTTAGTATAAATAAACTGTTACTTACAGCTGCCTAATAAATTTATTCTCATATCAAGACATCTTTTTTGAAACACATAGTTTTAACATTAAGTGTCATTTGTGTACCAAGAAAGGTCACACGCAACTTTACAAATATCAGATGTAAATCCTGTTGGCAGACCATTTGTTTAGCAAAAGGTTTCTTCATCTCAGGCCTCTAGCATGTTCTAACATGTTCCTCTAGTACTTTTCCTATAGTAATAATTTCCTGGTTCTAGTAATCGTTGGAGGTGGCTTTTTTTTTCTTTATCTGCACCAGAGGATCTAAGGACCAATGTGGTTCCTAAAAGTTTTAGAGGTTTTTACTTTAGAGTACCTACTCTGCAGAAGATAAAGTCCAGGCTTTCGTGAGCTTGGACTTCAGTGCAAGGAAATGCAACAATTCCCTACAGCTTGTTTGAAGGGAATTAGTGTGGTTGGAATAGTTTTGCATTTCCAACTATTAGACAGCTATTACTTCACTCCAGAGCTCCTGGAAGATGTACAAATAGGAATAAGTAGACCCTCTTTGCACCAAAAGTGGCGCATTGCACTTAAACCATGCTCCAAGTCCACTGCTTAAGCAAAGCGGACTGGGAACACATGTCAAGTTAATGTGAAGTTAAATTAAGCCAGCAAATGAATTGCAGACCAACAGTATCTATTGGTCCATGTATGGATACAGACCCTAAACATGCAAGTAGCATCCGACATATGGGGCAGTGGATGCTGCTCAGCAGCTATTATTAGAGCTTTAGTTACATGACAGAAAAATGAAAGAAATGCATGTGACTGTGTGCTGCGTAAGCTGACCTGTCAGGAGTTATTAAAAGAAAGCCAGCTGGTTTTTTGTTGCCTCTTACTTAACAGAGTTTAGTTGCCTGGTTGGGAGTTGCCTACAGCACACATATCTTGGCATCCTTTCAGTTGGACATCATTTTAGTGTGATCCAGGATCAAATACGAGCTAAAGTCAGCTGGTGTTGTGTCCATGCTTTCAACAGTGAACAAAAAAAAAAGGAAACAGAGTGAATGATGTCAATGTGAAAAGTGTAAATATGTGAAATAATAAATTTTTGCTTTTGCATTTGGACCAGAGAGGTCTGTAACATGAGAGTGGCCGGTCTTGCTAAGAAAAGGCAGACGATCCACATCACTGGCCAAGTCCGTAGGGCCATGATATTCAGAGGGCAACGAAAGTCTGTGTAGTAAGCAAGGCAGACATACTGGGATGCTTTTCAACTCTAAAGTAGGTCAGTAAACATATATTCGGAAAGAGGGACTCCAAACCTCTCACCGGTCTGTGAAATGTCTTGCATGCTCTGATTGAGAGGAAAAGAGCCGGTTGAGAAAATAGTCTGGTCAGTTAAAATTGGCTTTTTAAGGAAAAGGATTAACTAGTATAAATCTTCCCAAATTCCATTTCACCCAATATGAAAACAGTCATATAAAACCCCATACATGTCCAAGGACAGAGTTCTAAGCAAATTGAGATGCTGCTCAGTACCTACAAACAAACTTCATTAGTTATGGTGCAGATGTTTTAGGTTTATTGCATGCTGAATGTTAGTCATACAATATGAGGGGCCGTACAAGCCAAACTTCATTCTTTCACTCTCACACACATACATTCTTCATTCACACACATATACTTTCACTCTCACATAGTTTTATTTTAATTTTTATATTTAGATATTTTTATTCTCATGTTTACACATATTTAACACACACATTGCAATATTGTGCTCTCTTATACATGTATTTAAATGTACATATTTACAAATTTGCACTCTAACATACATGCATTTTCATTTATGCATTCCTACATTTTGCTCTCATTTACATGCATTCAATATGCATTTAATCTCACAAATAATATATGTATGTAAGAAGAGAATGCATACATGTCTGAAGAAAATATATGTATGCAAGAGAATAATGTATGTGAATGAAAGAGTATAGTGGAAACAGAAGGAGTTTAATGGAAACGGAAGGCTGGGTGTCTGTACCGCTGTGATTGGCTGAGAAGCACGCGCGGGTCACTTTCAAGTGTCTGACAGCATGGAGGGGAGAGAAGAAACTCGAGTTCTTCAGCAAGCTATCAGGGTGTTAAGAAATATTTTATCATCTCCTGAAACGGTCACATCGTTGTCCTCGTCACTTGATTGAGATGGGACGGGCTCAACTGCACCCAGTGTTACCCACAGCACGGTGGAAAGTGAGATGAGGGAACTTTTTAGACCAGCTAACACCCGGGTAGCTTCAACGAGCCATGTAGCTACACGGAGTTCGACTGGAGTGGGGCAGTCTTTTATGGCGTTATTTTTGTGCCACTATTCTGAGCGCACATGAAAAAAATATTTGCAGGTGCAAGTGTTGCATTTTGAGGAGAAATTTATATTGAGTGAAGAAAAGCTGAATTTGAGTGAACAAAATTCATTGCTGCGTGCAAAAAATGTATTTCAGTTTTTGCTATTATCCACACAGACACACACACAATAGCAGCCCCTCTCGCTCAGTTTTTGTATTTGCGCTCTCAACATTCCTGCCCATGCGCGCTCAACTCTTTGTGTACACTTATCGAAAGTGAAAGTATATGTGTGTGAAAGAAGAATGTATGTGTGTGAGAGTGAAAAAATGAATTTTGGCTTGTACTGCCCCTCATAAGAACTCATAAGACATTTGTTATGCCAGAAAGAGTTGTATTTCTAGCCTGGTGTTCCTCACACAGTACAGAGGCACCGACTCAGATTATTCAGGGTTGTGTTTGCAGCCCTCTGTTCTCCTTAAACCTTTACAGCTTTGCATAGAAAATATGAGCACTTTAATGTAGCAATGATGAAGTTTGAACTCAGCTATGTTTGCTATGTATAGGCAATAACAGTGTGTACAAACACACGCGCACACTCGAACAACAGGAGGAATAAAACACATGGGCTGTGTCAGTGCGCTTTTGAGCCTTTAGTGGACTCTGGCAGCGAGCCAGTAGCCCGCACAGCCCGTCTCCACCTCGCTCATTCCTTCCATGCTTCCATGTAAACACATTTTCCTAAAAGAAATTATTTTTTCAGCTTTAACTCGCACCAAAATTCTTTTTTTTCCTCTTACATATTCTCTCATGTGTGTATATAGGCTTCTTTTTTTTTTTTTTTAAACCAATTATTTATGAATGAAAAACTTTTAACCAATGAACTGGCTGTGTTTAAAATAAAGGAGTTGGTTTATAATAAGAAACATTACTGCTTTACTGTGATGTGTTCAATAATAAAACTTTAGCGCGTCTATGAGTGAGAGTCAGTTTTTAATTTTTTTTCAAAGAAGGCTTCGGTGCAATGCCCTCTCACAGTAACTGCACACACACACACACACACACACACACACACACACACACACACACACACACACACACACACACACGTATTAATGTGGTTCTCAGATGTGTTCACTTCCCAATGTTTGGGGTTGAAATTCAGGCTACTCAACCACTGAAGACGGGGGACAACATCTGTCCACCATCTTCATCAGTGCTGCCGAGTGTTATGGTGAGACCCCTTTCACCTCTTTGACTCTTCATCCTTCATGCCCCTTGCCTCTTATTATCTGGCCCCCCCCCCCCCCCCCCCCCTTTTGCACCAAGAGCCAGGCCCTCAGATGCTACTGCTCCTTTCTTATGTTTTTGGGGGGTTTTTTAAACTCTGACCTTTTTTTGCTTTTTTAAAGAGGCACATAGTTTCTTTGCACTTTGCTCAGGTTTCATTAATACAAACATATCCTTCTGTTTTCTTTTCATTGTGCTTAATTTCTTCCTGCACATTATGAATGCACGTTTTTATCAGATTCTTCTCAGGTGACTTTTAAATGTATGCAAACGTGGCTCCTCCCCCATCTTCCTTGCGCTACAGTCCTGCAAATATTTATACAAAAAAGAGAATTAGATGTGATTTATTTGTATTTTACAATTAAAAGACCTGCAAGCAGCATCTGCATGTTTCCTTTTGAAGCAGTTGGCGACTCAGTTTTTCACCACCCTCTGATGTCTCTCTACAGGACACAAAAGTAGTTCAAGATGGCTCTCAATATACCAGGCCTGGTGGTGATGGCGCTGTTTTACCTGCTCATCTTGGGCACGGGCATCTGGGCATCCTTGCGTTCCAAAAAGGAGGAGAAAAAATGCACAGGAGACGGCATGGAGATAACTCTACTGGCTGGACGCAATATCAACTTACTAGTTGGTATCTTCACACTTACTGGTAAGGCAGTCAGATGGTGTGGATATATATACACTGAGTCTTTTGTATAGTGCACTAAATTTTGATCTTTGAAAGTGGTACATGAATAAGACAAGTGAGTTGTTTTTCTTCGTCCGCAGCTACATGGGTTGGTGGAGGCTTCATCCTGGGTATAGCTGAAGCAACATACAACCCAACACTAGGCGCAGTTTGGGCACTCATGCCTGTGCCCTATGTCCTGACCTTCTTCTTAGGTGAGTGGAACCCACTTATGAAACAAGAACAAAGAGAGCCACAGCAGGACGTGTGCAATGCAAGTACAAAGCACTCAAAGCACGCTCTGGGTCGATTAGAATAGAAGCGTGTCCGTTTGGTCATGCAGGTATTTTTTACATGATTTTAGTTCAGGCTTCATTTGATTGGATGCAACTGTGCAGGTCGGATTGGTGCTTGTTATCCTCACATTCCAGGGGTGGACTTTTAAATAGAAACAAAAAGTTGATGTCAGCTTTAATGAGCCTAACAACACAGCTTAGCCCCCTCCAGTGTTTGGAAGAAGAAAGTTTAACATTTGTATGCTTCATTTTACACCCAGGAGGAGCTAATGAAGGTCCTGTGGTACAATGACCTTTGGGTACGAGAGGTGCTATTGTTAGAGGAAGTCAGTCTAAACTGAAATCTATGAGAGAACTATGGAAATATGATAGAGATGTGAGCAGCTATAGGTTTAGTATTTTAACCATAATCACCTTAAGTTATCCACAGTGTGTAAAATGCATTAATAAAATGAGTGTCTGTCTGCAGCAGAAGTGTTACTGACCGCCGTCCGTGCAACTCCCTTTCCTGCAGACCCCGTTTGACTGCACCAATAAAAGTGTTGCTCGTGTTAAAAATAGTACTGTAGTAAATCAGTTTAGTATTTTAACTGGAGGCAACAGGTGCAAACAGATGAGTTTACCCCTAAGCTTGGGTTGCCTTCTTGTGAATTCACCAAATTGACAAACTCAGCAGGGCATCCGGCATCCATACACATTTGTGACATGTTCAGTCATCGGCACTCGGACACCTCTTTCACAATAGCCCACAGATCGTGAGAGTAATGTGAACTGGAGCCTCTTATCAGGAAATACAACATGCCTCATTGTTGGCCTTATGGTCCCATGGGTTTGTCTGAAGGTGTTTATTATGCTATCTGGAGGGAGAACTTGTTTTTTTCTATTGTTCAAAAGCGTTCATTCTTTCACTCGGCCACTAAATCGCTTCCTTTCTCTCTCGTTAATGAAAGATATATGTAAACGATGTATCCTAAACTTGACAACATTTTCAAGGAGGTAATCAGATGTGTTGCTAAATCCCTTTCTTCCTCCTGCAGGTGGCTTTTTCTTTGCCAAGCCAATGAGAGAGAACAAGTATGTGACAATGATGGATCCTTTCCAAAAGAAGTATGGGAATGTCCTTGCAAGTGCACTGATCTTTCCTGCACTGGTTGCAGACGTGCTGTGGGTGGCACGCACACTTGTCAGCCTGGGTAAGTTACTTCACACTTTATAAAAGGTCTGGCAACATAATGTGTACGCACATAATTGTGCAACCAATAGAGTACATGGTAAAAAAAGAAAAAACAGCAGGATAGTGGATGCTTTTTTGGCAAACAGCTTGAATGCTGTAAATAATTCAGAGGAAGGAAGCAGGTGAAGAAAACAATGCTATAAGAAAACTGCAAACAAAAGTTATCAGTGAACAGCCGACTTTGTAAACAGTCGCTGGCTTGTAACTTCTTCACCAGGTGTTAACGTAGCTTAAAGAAGTTTAAAGAATGGGTGAAAAACACAAAAAACACACAAAAAATAGAATTATAAGGTACACTACTTTGGGTAGAGTAATCTTATCACTTTGTCCTGCTCTTGGTTCAATTTTGAGGTTCGCAATCGTTTTAAAGTTAACAGAAGACGATACGTTAGCATCTCAAAAGTCAAACAAGTAGATAAGCTTTACATTTTTAAAACAACTATGCCTTTTTTAGAAGGACCAGCTATTTATAACCTGGAATATCTGAACAGAACATTTCTCAGTTTATTTATGCTACTTTAGCACCAGCATGCATGCTAGTTATAATCTAGTTAGCTATACAACTCAGTTTAAAGTCAGACTAACTCATTTAGCTTGAATAATTAGCTACAACAGGTATCTGCTAGCAACATTTGTAAACATCCTGATTGCTGGCTGTAAATAAAGCCTTGTCTAAAATGAAGGATTAATAGCCTAAAAATGTAAACACCAGTGTTGCTAATAGTCCGTGTCAAAAAGACGAAAAAAACGAAACGATGTAGAGCGAACTAAGCACGCTGCTCTCGTGCACGGCTGTGAGGTCATCCTAGCGGCTCTGCAAAGACAAATGTTGTCCCTTATTATAGGCACAATGAGGATGAGTGACTAAAAATAATTGCAGCTCTGGGTTATTGTTGTTACATAGTGTTCACCTGACTTATTTGAAGATTAATGTGGATCTTTGTATTATCACTCATGTTTAGGTAACAATTCTATTTCTATCAGTCATATGATCTAAAATCTCACCACTCCTGCTGGTAGGGTCTCTTTGTTTGTTTGGTTTTTTTTAAAGAGTAAAAGTTCACATACAAGGTTTGATGATGGATTGAATTTACTTTGAAATGTTCGTAAAGTAATGGGAATGGTGTGACTTATTTAACCTGCTTGTTTGGTAACATTGTTAATACTGATTTGATGGTATCGTGTGTCTGTGTGTGTGGTACGTGCTGAGATGGTGAACGCAAGTGTGTATGTGCATGGGTGTTTGCGAAGAGGCAAAAGTGTGTGTGTGTTTGCGCGCCTTTGTGTGTGTATAATGTTTTCCTTTGTGTTTTTTAACGTTGTTTTCTTTTCCAGTGTTATTTGCAAAGGGGGTTAGACATCGAGCAGCCTTTTGATTGTGAAAGGTGATCAATTATTCCAATCAGATTGCTGTTTCATTAGAGACATTTTCCAAAGTTTGTGCCAGTTGTGACTAACGGGTAACTGTTACATGCTGAATTAAAGTTTAATGCCTGTGTGTAGTTTAAAGATTTAAAGAGAAGCAGTGAAATCTAATGAGATTTGTTTGAGTCACTTTAAGCTGTGCCAGTGCTCCATAAAAGGACTGGTGGGGAGGCGGGAATGCTCCTGGGACTTTTTATTTTTTTCTGTCCAAAGATACAAACTGATATTGAATCAGGGGACACCCCTCCTTAACATGTCAGTGTAACAACGTCCACCAGTGTTTTTTTTGGAAATGTTATGCAAACCTCCCTGATGTGCACGCATCACATGTGCACGCATCACACGCGCACACACAAACACCTGATACTCCAGAGAGTGCTTGACCCACCGGGGCGATGTTGCTGAGTGACTGTATGTGTGTATGTATAGCATAAACCGAGCTGCTTTATGCTTGAGCGTGTGCCTCTGTGTGTGTGGGTGGGTGTGTGGGTGGGTGGGTGCTTAACTAAAAGAAAATGCTTTCGATGTGCTGTCACTTAGCAGTGGAGTATCAACGGCACTGTCACGGTGCAATTTCTGCCAAGAAGAAATGTGGAACAGGACAGTTTGGAAGGGGGGGGTGCCTGTGTGTGTGTGTGTGTGTGTGTGTGTGTGTGTGTGTGTGTGTGCGTGCGTGCGGTGCGTGCGTGTGTGCATGCACACATGTTTGAGGTTTGTAAGTGGGACAAGGATCTAATAACAACCTGGGGGGGTGTTTGGGATGCTCTTTGCCCCTGTCCATCCCTGGTGCTGTTCATTAAGCCCCAGAGGCCCCTGGTTCTCATTCCACCTTTCCTATTCCTAAATTTAGCATTGAGGGGAAAGGCACAGTTCAGCACAGAACGCACAAGAGCTCTGATACTATATCTGGAAAACAGGCCATCCAGGAATTATTTATGATGCAGTGACTGTGCTGCATCATATCCCACCCATCGCAGAAGTGTCAGACAGTTTCAGAGTTAATGCCAAAACGTTAAATGAAGCCTAAGTGCAAAATAAAATGAACACCTGTATAACAAACCTTCCTTTGCAGGGCCACAAAGTCTTAGATAGTTGACACCTAGTCCAGTCGTTTACATTTTCCAATAAGAACCTGATAAAGTCAGAGAAACGGATCATATTACAAAAAAATACACAAATAGGGTTAAAGGTCAATCTAAAGCGTTCATGTCTCAGTTCATAATGATGCAAAGCTAGTGGGGAAGTTGAGACGGGGTGGTCAGGTAGCTGTAATGTGGGTGGGGTGAAAGGTCAGCGGGGTGGATGGTGCCGATCTGACACTTCTCTGTTTAAGGGCATTGTTGTGGTGTGGCTGCAGGCTGCGGCTGGGGGGACCCTGGCAATGTGGCAGAAGAGACGGTGAAGGTAGTGATGTTTTTGCTTGTCTTGTTTGAGTAACAAGATCTCTCTCTTTTTTTTTTTTACTCACCTGTTTAAATGTACTTGTTTCATTCCTTTTTTTTTTACACTTGTTTCACACTAGAACACACTTCTCCACACCTCTGTCTTTAATGTTTTTCTTTTAAATGAAACATCAATATTACAAAGGGTGCTAACTCGCCCAAACAAG
Organism: Haplochromis burtoni; assembly: GCF_018398535.1. Classification (NCBI taxonomy): domain Eukaryota; kingdom Metazoa; phylum Chordata; class Actinopteri; order Cichliformes; family Cichlidae; genus Haplochromis; species Haplochromis burtoni. The sequence goes on from NW_024582396.1 coordinate 40,146, forward strand.
AGGGTGAACCTGAACATAGTGGAGTCACAATCAATAGGCTGCTTTCTTTTGTGTTCCTCTATGGTTTTTGTTAGTTTTGTCATCATCACTTTTATGTTGTAGCGTTGCTTAACATAAGATTTAAACCAAAGTCACCCATGCTTAAGCGTAACTGAGTTAAACGGCTACACATGTAATGTTGCTCTTATGAGTAATGTGTTAATACTGCATCTCTATATGTGAACAGTATAACCAGACAATGTTTCTCATTAGAACTTAAAATAAGAGTGGATGTGGTGTGTGAGAGAGCGTATTTAAAGAGAGACTGAGAACCTAAAACCATCTAATTAAACAACGAAAGTGAGAAGCTGCATGTAAACATAGATACACTCATCTGCACCCGAGTGTCCGTCAGTCCTCCGATGCTCATCGCTCTGCTCTGTTGTTCCAGGTGGAACCATGAGCGTGATCCTGGACCTGCCCTATGTCTACTCCATCATCATCTCCTCAGTGGTGGCCATAATCTACACACTGCTGGGGGGGCTCTACTCTGTGGCTTACACAGACGTCATCCAGCTGATCCTCATCTTCATCAGCCTGGTGTGTAACCGTCTACTGATATGGCAACGCAGGGGCTCCCGCTGAGAGACAAATATTATTCAAGCATGTATCCTATCAGGTTACTCGCTCTGCTGCATGAAAGAATATAGAAGGATAAGATTTCAATATAGAGTCAACAGGTAGCTTATTAACAATGCAAACTGGTGCTATTAAACCAGGCTCTGGTTTCAGTAGCTTATTTGAAATTTCCATCACTCAGTTTTCAAAATGGCTGCCATCCAGATAAGCAAATAAGATTGTTGATGTTACAGCTGTCAACTGCTAAAAGGCTGCTATGTAGGCGCGTTCATGTACCACCGTTGGGAAGCCCCATGTTTGTCAAGGCTCTGTCTGCACGCTAAGACTCCACGTCACACCCCCAAAAGTTGTTATTCTCTACCTTTGCAATGGTAGATCTCCACATTTGTTCAACGGCAACTTAAGGACAACCGGCAGCCCTCGTGGCACCGGCATGCTAGTCGAGCAATTCTACAGCTGGAAATGAGCAAAAAATGGACCTGAAACCTTTTCCCTAAATGCTGATTAAGCTTAAAAGTTTAGAAACTGATGAGTAGGCTTCCGTCACGAGCCATTTAATATCTGTTCTTTGATCTTAATATCACATAATATTCTGCTGCCAGTGGTGTTTTCAGAGGTTACAGAATTTTCCATTCTGCAAAGAACTTCGGGTCTGTGTTGACTTAAACGTTAAACCATTTAAGTCTGCAGACAGAGAAGATTTTATGTGATTAAGAAGGTCCAGAACAGCAAATGAATTGACTGTTTTTAGTTGACTGTATTTCACTCAGAATAAAAAACCCCGGGGGAATAAAATGTGTTGACGTCCTCAGTGTCTGATGAAAAATATCCCCTGCTGAGCTAATAATCAGATCATCTGTGTTCTTGCTTGTGTAAACAGTGGGTGTGCGTCCCTTTCATGATGACCAACCCTCACTCTGTGGACATCTCGCTGACTGCATACAACGCAACTTTCCAGGCTCCTTGGGTCGGCACCGTGGAGCTCGATGAGGCGGGCAAGTGGTTCGATGACTTCATGCTGCTGGTGAGTGTGAATGTTATAAAAGCCACACGTGGAAGTGGTACTCAACATTGTTTTTCAGCGAAGCAAACGAGTTAAATTAAACTTGACCAAGAATAACAGCAGTGGCTTCACTGCAGGATTGATCTTGTCCTGTTTCACAATCCAAGCCAATTCCTGTCATCGTGTCTGAACTGTGTGTGTGTTTGTGCCAGGCTCTGGGCGGTTTGGCCTACCAGGCGTTCTACCAAAGGATCCTGTCCTCCTCATCTTACACCCAGGCTCAAGTGACCTGCTTCGCCTCTTCGGCCTGCTGCCTGGTGCTCGGTATCCCCTCAGTCCTGATCGGGGCTGTGGCTGCATCTACAGGTAAAGCCTCTAAACTTGCACCTGTGGAAAATTCCTTCATCAGCTTTTCACCTTAGCACAAATTTCTTACTGATATGATTGTGTCCATCTCCTTAATGGGGAAATTTGATCTCCCCTGCTTCCTGCTAGATTGGAACTCAACCTCTTATGGATTGCCCACCCCGTACGAGCGCGACCAGGCAGGATCCATCCTCCCCATCGCTCTGCAGTACCTCACACCCCCCTACGTCTCTGTCATTGGCATTGGGGCTGTAGCTGCCGCTGTCATGTCCTCCATGGACTCGGCCCTGCTATCCTCTGCCTCGTTGTTCTCCTCAAATATCTACAAGAACATCATCAGGAAGCAGGTGAGTGTTTTTAGCAGCACTAATCGGATTGTAAAAGGAGCAGTGTGTTCTGCTCTGTTGCATTGAGGCAGCATTATAATGTCTGTGCATCCTTTTCTTTTAACTAGCTATCTTAACTCCAGGTCATGGGATCTGGAGCCATCGTAGCATCATATCAACCGTGGACGGTTTACCAAACAAGCATGTGGTTTGGTACTATGCAGGAAACCCCACCCTTGCACAGAGGTGGTGGGGATATTTAAACTTAGAACCTTCTTACTGTGAGACGACACCACAGCACCAGTTTGCAGTGTCCTATTACTACTTGATCCTGGTCTGAAGGTCTATTGTGCTGCCACCTTCAGGTGTAATGCAATGCCATTTTTGTTTATGTGAAGGAAAAGTTCCATTAGGGATCAAATATGATCTTCCAGAAAAGGCGTGTCAGCATCTGCTGCTCAAGAACACTTTGTTCCTAAATGAATCATCCCAGTGGTATGGACAACTGCGGTAATGCTGATGAATCATCCAATAAGGAGGCTTCATTAATGCAACTGACAATGCCATCTTGTTAGTCATAGATCAGCAGCTGTAGTGCTCACCATCTTTTGGTTTTGCTGAATTTGCTGACTTTAATTCAGCAAACTGTCTTCATTTATGCTTCTCAGATGTTAAAAACATCCCCCCATCTTGCAATGTCATCACCATAACGGTCAGCGTAGATAAAACACTGTTACTGGTTGACGTAAAACATTGTTTTTCATGTGCCGGTGGCAATTTCACTTCATAAGAGATTTAATTTTCTGGCATACTGTGGAGATACAAATGATGATTCACCAGGATTAATCATCAATTTCCTTTGAAAAGGCATGAAACACAATGTGCAGCCATTTATGCAGGATATCTGTACTTAAGCAGTAATAATCATTTCATTTACATTAACATTTAAAGAAACAGACAGCATGAAAAAAAGTTCTTAACTGTGCAGAAAGAATTATTTGAAAGCAACGACCTGTTTCATTATTTCAACTACACCCAGTGTTTCCTACAGTGAGACTGTTCACTGCTGGCGTCTCGCACAGTGGCTTAGATATACAGCGTCTTTGTAAGTGCATCTCTCACCTTGGAGGGCTCAACAAGCTGCATGTTTATGTAATGTATTATTTAACTCTGTTTGTCTGTCTTGTCATTTCCTCTGCTCCTTCAGGCTTCAGACTGTGAGATGCAGTGGGTCATCCGTATCTCCGTGGTGGTCGTGGGTCTGGCTGGCACCGGCCTCACCTTCCTGGACAGTAGCGTCCTGGTGTTCTGGCTTGTCGGCGTGGACATGTCCTACACCATAATGTTCCCTCAGCTGGTCTGCATCCTCTTCTTCAAGGTCTCCAACGGTTACGGCGCCATCGTGGGCTACATAATGGGGCTCGTCATGAGGATCCTGAGCGGCGAGCCCCTCATTGGCCTCCCACCAGCCATCCAGTTCCCCGGCTGCCGGCTGGACAAAGAGGGAAAGCTAACCCAGTACTTTCCCTTCCGTACCGCCATCATGCTCATCTCTCTAATGTCTATTCTCCTTGTTTCATTGTTGGCGTCCATCATTTTCAACAAGGGCCTGCTGCCGGAGAAGTGGGATGTGTTTAATGTCAAACGCAGGCAGAGAGCAACATCCAAGGTCGCACACGTTAAGAGGACCAACTCAGAAAAGGAAGAGGCTGCCGTGGCCAAGCAGCTGCTGGACACCACCAGCTGCTGAGAAGTCTCACAACAAGGGGGAGAAAGGGTGGGCGCCGGCTGGAGGCATGTTTGTCTGCCGGCTGGGCACGATTTCACAGAGGGGGAACAGCAGCAAAGGCTGGATGCTTTATACAGTTTGTACAGCACTGCTGACACAACAGCAGCAGATATGAGCTGAGCTCTCTGGTACCCGACCTATGAGCTGTTGTCTTCTAAAGAAAATACAGTAAAAAAAAATAGGCTTCCTGGCTAAAAGCCATAAGCCTGTGTCGTATAAATAGCCACAATAATAACATTCACACAGACCCAGAATAAAATGTTGCAGTTTGTGCTGCATTCTATTTAAATCATTAGTCATTACTTAAAATGGAAACAAATTACATACAGTTCATTAAAACCATTTCATTTTTTCTTTTTTGCTACAAGCTTACAGTAGTTCACTTTCACAAGCACACTTTGACAGGTTGAGCTGCTGCCCAGACCTGAATTTTCCTTTCCTAACGACCACCAGCACTGTGGTAAAAAGACACTTGCACAAAAAAGAGACTTTGCACAAAAGGAATAATCAGTCCTCCAGGACGTTGACGATTATAACAACACACAAATAGTATGTTGTTATTTATTAACATTTCACATAGTCATATGATCTGCATCGCAGCGCTGTGCAGCGGGTGCCGCTACCTTTCCTCTGATTGTCAGCAGGACGCGGCTCTTTCACATAGAACAAAGAAGTGTCACCCTGAGAACAAAGAACGAGTGAACGTTTTGCACGGCTTCATATGAGAAAGATGTTTAGACAGTTCATTTCATCATCATCTCCTTCCTTTATTCACTAAGGCTGCCTCAAGTCCAATAATGCAGCAACAGCAACTCTCCTCATCTTGCTAGTTAGGTTAATTTTAAGTCAGCTGATAAGCTCGGCTGCAGCGCAGTGCTGGAGGTGCTGAGAAATAATAAAACTCATGAAATGGCAACAGAAACACTGATGGAAGTGACACCAGCACTATCTCGTGCTTTTTAAACGTCCCATTTTTTCCTCCCCCCTCCTTGTTTGCTGAATGATGAGTTTTGGTGTAAAGAAAAACAGGGGGAGATGAAACTGTACACCCGCTTCGCTCAAATGCATTTCACAAAATAACTGAGTGTAGCAGTTTATTCCACGACTGCGCAGAGAAGTCGCCCAACATCTCCCTCGTTTTCCTCCTCGCTCATTCCTCTTTCTCACGTTTTTATTTTTTCTCCAAGAGTACGGGAGAAGTGCCTTTCCCTTTTTTGGTTTTTAACGTACTGTCGTTTTTTTGTAACTGTATGCAAAGCTGTAGTTTACTGTGGGATCATTTTTTCTCTGAGGCAGTGCAAATGTTTGCAGCTAAGATTCAGAGAATTGAAAGTTTTACAGCAGTACAAATTCTACTCCCTTTTATTGATGATTTGATTTTTAAGACTGTGTAATGTTTTTTGTTGTGTGTTTTATGTGCACTAGATGCCTGGTAGTAGCAGGAAGCCTTCCTCTGCCATGCTGTTGCCTTTGATGTCACTGGAAACCTGTTTTACTAAATTGTTGATTGTGTAATTCACAGACTAAAACTTTCATATACGCTAGTCACTGCTCTTATAGCTCATAGTGGTATTGTTGTTTTTCAAGTATACAAAACGTTACATTTTTTGGCTTCTATCCAACAGTGTGAATGTGAACGAGCCGTCAAAAAGAAGAAAAAAAGCAAAGACAGATGAGGACATGCAGGATATGATGCATGTGTCTTTTTATACGTGCGATTGTGATTCCTACTTGTATTATTACTCTTGTGCTGTAAATTCTGATCATAATTTGTATTTCTACACTTTCTATTTTTTATCAGTTGTTCGCTTAGGTGCAGAGTAGAAAACTTTATCTCAAGTTAGCAAAATAATATATAAATTCACCTTTGATTTTGCAGAACATGAATATAAATATAGAATTTCAACAGGTGTTGATGAACTTTCGAGAGCAGTGATTGTGAACACGTGTGGAGAAACTGTACGTGCCTACATGAGCACTCCTGTCCCGACAGCCTCAGATTACGTCCACATGACGTGATCTGAAAGGAAACTCAGCAGCCGTCCTCGGGAGGCTGTCTCCGGTCCAGTGAAGGGTGGCACAGCCTTACAAAAAGAACGTTTTAAAAATGCTGCGTACGTTTGTCGTGGCTTTCATTTCAGTTGCGTGTTGGTCGAACAGCTCTAAAAGTGCTGGACAGTGGTGTTTGTATTACAGTGTGAGTTCTATATTGTATTTTGTCCCCTAAACATGTATTTGGTTTTATACTATCATGCATGTCATTTACTGAGTTGTTTGTATACTGAACTTTTGTGAAGACTGTTCTCTTCTTGCCATTTGGCAAGGTCCTACTTTGTCATCAGTTAATGTAAATCCCCATGGGCTGATGTTCTGTCAGAATAAAGGATGAAACCAAATTACTGTCTGAATCGTCTTTGTGCCAGAAGCAACACACACACACACACATATGCCGCTCTCCAACACGTCCTGAATGGTTAAGCCCTCCCAGCAAGTAAATATCAATTAGATTTTGCAAACATTTAGACAACTGCACTGTTTAATGATGTGAAAGAACACAGGCGGTAAAATCACAATACAACAGGTCCACAGTTAAAAAAAACATGAGTGCATGTGTGTAGATGTTCACTGTGACTCTTAATAAGAGTTTGTATACCATGAATTTTGTCCAACCATTCAGAGCCATTACTCTGAATGTCTTCCCTGAACTGCTCGCACAGTTACAACCCAAACATGCAATGTTATCTCACAATTTCAAAAGTTATGCCTCAATATTAGAAAATGAACAGCTCTTATTTTTTTCAGTTGTTTTGTCAAAGAATTTCTGTCTCTGAGCTTTAGATTCTATCCTTTCTCTTGTTTCCCAGACAGTTATTTATTTTCCTCATTCTTCATTCATGCACTCTTTTATCCACTCGTGCATTTTTACTGGATGCTGAACTTCCTGTCAGACAGACTGCAGTCAGCCAGAGTTAGAAACCAGACATCAAGAACCAGAACTGTCTGGCCTCTTCTGACTGTCTGACCTCCCAGACCAACACCAGCATTATAAAGTTTGCAGAGGATACTACAGAGATTGGGCTGATCACTGACAAACAGATGGCACACGGAAGAGAACTGGCAGGACTGTGGCCTGGTTTCATGAAAATAATCTTTTCATAAATGTAGATAAGACCAAGAGATGATTATAATCCAAGAAAGAATCAACACCCAGCAGCTTCTATATGCATCAGTGAAGAAGAAATCACAGCAAAGACTGAATTTTTCTTTGTATTATTGTAGGATCTTTACCTTACAACATAAAGCATCCCGAGGCAGCTGTTGTTGTGATTTCACTATATACAGTGGTCCCTCGTTTATCGCGGGAGTTACGCAGCAACAGTGACACTGACTGAAGAGAGGCCGATCTAGATGTATAAATAGCACCGCAGGCCAGAGGGGAAAAAAATTGCCGATAAGATTTTGAAGTAAATCATCTCTGTCGGTGGCAGGATTTGTCATCTTAAGGCTTTTGATACCTTTAGTTGTGCTCTGCTTCCTGGTAATAAAAGTCATTTTGTGGTGGAGTCCTGGACCACGATATCCAGCAACACCCTGGTGTATGTTTTGATAGAAGGAAAACGCAGGACTCTCAGAGAATCTCTGCACAAAACTGTGCAAACGCCACAAAAAAGGTCATTCATCCTCGTTGTTGCCAGTTATTGGGATCAAATCAAAGTGGTAAAGCACATCTAGGAAAAGAATAGCATCATTGTTTAAGATGCAAAAGTCTGCCCAGAAAGTTTGTTTCAGTGTTTTGATGTAGGAAAAATATATTACTTCAGCAGAGGAGTTTATTTAAGTTTCCAAAATCATCCTCTCAATCATCTGTGCTTCTCAGACTCAGCACCACACATACGTTTACATCTACTTATGTTGGTAAATTTACTGGTACTTATAAAGTGCTTTTCTACATAATTTTGAGCACTCAGAGTGATTTTTTGTACAAGCTCACCATGCAGTCACACGCACATCCATAGTGCTTTTGTCTATACCTTCACACACACCCTCACACATCCATCGATGCATCAGGGGCAACTCGGGGCTCAGTGTCTTGCCCAAGGATACTTTCGTTGGGTTTTGTTATTCGTACCTGTGTTGGAAGTAAGGAGGATCAAAAAGATAAGATTTGAATATAGATGATGGTTTGAAAATGTTTAGTTATGAGATGCTGGGTACACCAGGAAAATGGTGTTGATGGTGAAACTGCCAGCAGAGGGGGAAGAGGACAGAAAAAGTGGTTTAAAGATGAGGTAAGAGAGGATGTACAGGAGGCTAGCATGACAGAGGAAGATGAAGATGAAAAAGATAGAAGGAGATGAAAACCACCCAAGAGGAGCAAGTTGAAAGAAGTGGTTATGACATGAATGTAAAATAATAATTTCGTTAAGGCCTCGGCACAGAGAGCTGTGATTATTGTTAGCTCAGTGGTTAGCATTAAACAGTCATTTGACAACACTGAGCGAATAGCTTTGCAAAAGATAAAATAGTAACAGAAAAGGGAAAGAAAGTTGAAACACACAAACAGTTTGTGCATTCCTCTTATACACAAACAGTGCATCAGCAGGATCAGGCACTAAGCCCTACAGCCTCTGGGGTCTTGTCTTAAAGCATGAAAAGCACAGGTACTTTTTTACCCAAAAAAGATGAAAAGGAACATTTTTTTTAAAGGTCGCTGCACAGACAAGTGCAACTTGTATGTGCATGCACCCATGAAGACATGCACATGTATGACACTTCCTGAAAAGGAGTTACAGGTGTGACGGGTAGCTGCAGCTGATTGACATCTGGGAGGCCTCACCTCTGCTAGTTCAAATCCCTGAACTGAGCCTCTCGGTCATGTCTGTGCTTTTTGGGCTTTTTTGATGCAATTATGTGAGAAGCAGCTTCTGTGTTTAATTTTTGCTGAGTGAACCTTGATTTTATTAGCACCAATTATCAGATCTGCACGTCTGCTTTGCATACGTTCAGTTTATGAATGCAGCTTACTAACCAAGCTAGCTTGTTACCTGCTAATATAATACTCCAGCCTCTCGTGCAAATATGGCTATGTTTGGCTCTGAAAACATACAGCCATGGCCAAATCCTAACGTTGAGGTTTTAAATACAGAGAGTCGTTTTTACTGAATGACTTTCTGTGTGTTGTTTAGAAAAATTCTCTTTAGTGTCAGTGTCAGAGGAATATTTGCTAATTTCTAGTTGTGTGAATACTTCTGTTAAATAAATAAACTTCAGTTTATTTTACCTTTTGTTTGGTAAAAGTCAGACCAGATGCCTTAAGGGAAGAACAGTAAAGGTCTTAAAGGACTGAAGCCTCATAAGCTTTACACGTCACACTGCCACCAACTGCCTGAAAGTGTCTTTTTGACTTGTTGTTATAAGATTGAATGATGAATTAGCTGGAAACATGGTCAGAGTTGTTGTTTCAAGAACCAATTATGGTTCAGTGAAACTGGTACTTTTAGGGCTTTAACCCAAGAGCCATGTAAATCTACTGGAGCAGACTGCTTGTTACATGGAAGTATGCCTCAGTCATACACACAGCTACTCTTATAGATCAATTCGAAAACATTAATAGCTCTTTTATGATAGCACATATTCTGTCTCCCCATGCCAGCATTAAATTGCCCTAGACCCCACATGTGAGAGTTATTCTGCATAGCTATGGCTGGTTAAACGTTCCTTTGAAATCCAAAAATGGATCCATTCAACAGTTCAGGTGGTAGTTTGGGGATTTCTATCAAATCCAGTAAATTCAGGCTATATTCAAAATAAACAGCTGTATATATGTAAACACACAGAAAGATCCTGATCATTTTGAACAAGACCCATCACGTTTGCACTGCTAGAAAACTGTCTATGTTGTAACTTCCCTGACACAAAGTCCTGCACTTTGACTTGTGGCCACCAGCACCCCAACCAGAACTATTAATACAGACTGCACAAGTGCAAACGCTCTCATGTGACCAAGTTTCATTTCATCGCTTCTGCTCCAACAGTTTGCCACTCAAACGCCATTTGAGCTTGCAGCTACACCACCAGCTATGATGAGTGACTTCCACACGCATCGCCTTCATGACTTCTCTAAGGACTGGAAAGTTGAAGGGAGCTCTTTGATAGGCCGAGCGTCAAGTCTCAGATATCGCTTCCTCACTCATGCAGTGCCTGTGCCCAATCTAAACCCAGTTCCATTCATTTGAACCAAAAACAAATGAAGATAAGTGCCCTTGCCAAAAGCCTGGCAGCAGAATGACACCACGAAATTGTTGGAAGCATTTTGGGATGGGGCTATACAAAGAAATCAGCAGTGACTGACGGACACTGCAGGCAAATTCTGCCCACCGTGATATTGTTGCTTAAAAGAGTGGAAGCTTCTGGCACAACATTCATGCACGGAGAAATAAAGTGAGTGAAAGTTTCCAACAGCACAACTTTGATAGTTTCATAGACACATTTTTGGCTTCTGTTCTTCATCCTTGTAGACACGATTGGAATAGAGTCTAAAAAAATAAAAACAATCAACCATATACATTCACATATATATCTACCAAAGATGGGGCAAGATGGGGTTAAAACGAATCACTAAAGAGGGAGTGCCCATAAGAATACGTGGGTTGCATTATATTTAGTCCATATAAACAGGAGAAGGGGTGATGTTTGAGTTTAGCTCCACCCAGTGTCGCACAACTCCATTGATTTTTTTTTTTTAAAAAGGCAAGTCAAAATAGATTACTAAGATGCGAAAGTTGTGCTTTATAGCAAAATCCTCTTTGCCACAGAAATAAGCTTCAGGTTCAGCTGAGGTCTTGGTTCAGTGTCACTCTCTATAACAGGTGGATGCAATCAACACACTCCTCTAATTAGGACAAAGGAGCTCAGGTTTCAGAGCAAAGGATGCTGTAGATGTTAATAATAGCTGTTTTCCTGCTAGCTGGGGAATCATTGCAGACAATTTTTCCTGGAAAAAATTATCTTCCTTCTAGGGACATGAAAGATTGAACATGAAACATCATAAAAATTAGACCTTTAACTTTAAAACCCAACAAAGTAAGACCTAGAACTGCAAGATCTAATGAAAGTTATTTATGCTGCTTTAGTGTCACTGCCTGCCAAAAGGCCCAGTTCGTGTTGTTAGTAGTAGTTAGTCAGTGTCAAGTAGCTTTTCTGTGTTAACTGGTTTCTGCTTTTATCCAAATTTCATTACTTCAGAGTAAAGTTCTGGTCTTCAGCAGTGGGTCTGAAAAATCTCCCACTGCAGCCATGCAAGAACTGGCACTCAGCTCCTGAAGCCAGTGTGAAAACGTCTTCACAGATTACAGAGAAACACACTGATGCCTCTTCATGTTGGGGAGAAAATTCTTCTTGCAACAGCTCCAACAAAAAAAAATGTTTTAGCCTCGATAGATAGTTTTTCCCTTCATAACAACTCAGAGTAGTGTGAATTTTTTATAACTCGTCCACACAGACATATATATAAGAGCATGGCCTGTTTGATAAGAAGGTGTCTAAACACATGCTGTCTGGCAGGTCCCACCTCCACTGCTTCATGCCATTAAACTGCAGCACTTCACTGTATGTGGAGTTTGTGCTTTATTCCTCCCAAACTGGTTAAGTCTGATCCGTGATGATCATCTCTGGAAAAAGGAAACTCCAGCTCTAAACAACATTTTTCTTTGAATGTGTTAAAATGCCTCACTGGGAGTTTATATCAACAATAATAATGACAACAATATGACTTTTTTTTTACTGGTGTGTGAGCACTTTTTGCAAACTTGCAAAAAGGTGCTTCTAATTTGCATTTGTTTTAAAGTCAGTACAGCATTTCCCATCAGAAATGTTAATATCAACTAAGAGTAAAAGGTGCAGTGATGGTGAATAATATGTAAATTTGGTTTCCCCAGCTTTTGTTTTCAAGGCAGCAGCACTCAACAAATGTTATGCAAAACCTGATAACCCAGCACGAACTTCCCAAGAGCTACTTGTGATGACAGGAATGTTTGGCTAAACCAGTCTTCAAGTGCCCCCATAAATGGATTTGTTATGTGGCTGTGAAGGAAAGTAAATGACAGTCGGCCATTCTTGGTCCTCTCTGGTTTTCTTGGGAAGCTTTGAGATGTGTTTGGGCTCCTCATCATGCTGTATGAATCCTTCTCCACAAAAAGATGAAAAAGACCAAATTTTCTGAAAAATCTTCAAAGTGGGTTCACCTTTAAATATGGTATGTCTCAGCTTACCCTGCATGAAGTCATTTAAAGGCACTACTCTACAAAAACACATCTGAAGCATATGTGAAGGTGTTGGTGCCTGTACTCCAAGTGCACACAATCATTGGCAACCACCAATGTTCCCTCTAAGCTGCGCGCGTGCGCAATTGCGCACTGCTGGCACGGTCTCTGCGCACAGAAAATCTGCGATTCGCACAAAAATAAATCTAACCTGAATTCAAATTAAAGTAAATACGTTAACAATTCTGTTTTGCAGTGTTAGTCAGTAAGTGACTGGCTGCTCCCGTATGGGATCAGAACGATGCCACCTTATCCCACAGTCCAGCCAATAATGCGATTCACATTCATATATACGCAGCTAATCAACGTCGCTGACAGGCTATGACAGCGTCCTTATGTGCCGACACCGGTGTTTTAGCTAGCAAAGCGGCGTGGCTGATGTGGAGTGAAGCCACGTTAATGACAACGTGTACAACCATTGGAGATGTGAGCAGGACAGACGGAACAATTGACGGACAAAGTGTGGACTTTATACCAGTTTTTAAATGGTGTTGATCGGTCACGTAAAACCAGAGTTATGATAAAAATATCCGCAATGTTTGTTTTTTCCTGAATACTGTCGTTGTTTATATTTGCTGCGGGAAGAAACTGTAAAAACGGCGTTTTATAAGGAAAACGCTCGAAAGCGCTCTCCACCTGTGAGCAAAGACAACCCCCCTCCCCCAGCCTTTCCTGTTGGTGGAAAAATGTACTATGTGGACCAATCAAAAACTTATGTGGCAACATGGCATTTATTGTTTAGGAAGGAAGGAAGTTTTAGGAGAGACGGCGGTGTTTTGAGATGTGAGAGATTTGCGACGTTTAGGGCAAATCTTGTGTAGTTAGTGTATAGTGTAGTCAATAGTTCTGTTGTGTGTGTCAGAACAATGAGGCGACTGCTGAATGTTACAGGTGTTACAGCAGTGATACATCTCCTGTTGTCAGGCCTGCAGGTATCAGGCTGTTGTTCTCCTTTTGTTGTTCTCCTTTATCTCATAGTGGACATAAATTATTTTTTGGAGTGGCACAAACAATTTGTGTGGCATCAGATTTGATGCAGAACAGCTGATTGTTCTGTGAATAGTTTGAAATGTTTCTTTTAAAAAAAACCCGCCTTGGCTGCATTTTTAGGTAAACAGCTGCAAAAAACGTTGTTGTTTGCATAACTCAGTTACTTTTTTGAAGAAGTAACTATATAATTAATTGCCCAACATTGGTCATTATATACTGTATTTTGCAGACTGAGTTACAGGACTCTCTCCTAGACCACAGACTCAGACTCGTAATACAAGTCAGAGCAAAAAAGAAAAAAAATAAAGTTGTGTTTTCAAAATTGGAGTTCAAGTTATTTTTACTTCCAATAGCGTTAACATACTACACAGGTCATGAACAAGATTTGTTTTTTAATTTTCATTGTAAGTGGGCTAAAGCAGTTAATTAAAAGTAGTCTAACATAAATGTAAATGCTGTAATTTGATTATTTTAATAAACCATGTAACTTGGATGGATTCGATGCTGGCGTGACCACAGTGCACACGCCTAATGTTGCTCACAGTGGTCGAAGTGTCCGCTCAGGGAGTTTGTTCGCTCAGACACACAAAAAATTAGCGGGAGCATTGGTTACCACCATCCCTACCTGCCATATTTGTCCCACCTGTAACTTTGTCTTGTTCCCCAACATGAAATTAAGTTCAAAAGTTTCAAAATTCTGGAAAAGATCTTTAATGTAATGAAAGTTATCACAACAGGACTCAGATCCAGAAATGGAAGCTTCAGTGGAAGCGTTGCAGTATTGCCCAAGCTGACAACTTAAAATGGGAGCTTTTTATTCCATATATTTATGCTTAGAATAGCTTTGCATTATTCACAGTCCAAAATAATCCTTATTTACCCTACACAGTGACCGGTGTAGGGTAAATAAATACATCAGTGACCTCCTGACCCAGTATGAACCTTCCAGATCCCTCAGGTCATCTAGATCCGGTCTTTTATCAGTTCCCAGAGTCAGAACCAGACACGGAGAAGCTGCATTCAGCTTTTATGCTCCTTATATCTGGAACAAACTCCCAGAAAGCCTCAGATCAGCTGAAACACTCAGTTTATTTAAATGCAGGTTGAAGACTCACCTGTTCTCAGCTGTATTTGAATAAAGCACCAAATCCACACTTTTAAGCTTAAATTTCAAAACTAACATTTTAACTACTGATTTTATCTACTGTTCTAATTTTATCTGTTTTGATTTTATATGCTGTTTTGTTTGTTTATTTGTTTGTTTGTTAATTAGTTAGTTTGTTTGTTTGCTTGTTTTAATCAATTTTAAATCATGCTTTTTATTTGTTTTTGTTTCTAATGTCTCTGTAAAGCACTTTGAATCACCTTGTTGTTGAATTGTGCTATACAAATAAACTTGCCTTGCCTTGCCTTACACTGGGTCTTGATGCAGCTCCGCGTAGCGCCTCTACTTTTAAACAACTTTCTTCCTATTGGCTGTCCCTCGTAAACAGAATGACCAAACAGCAGGTAGGTGGGGCTTCTGCGCTCACAGCCAGAACTGTGTGCCTGCGATGGCCATACTTAGTATCTCTGCTCTCACTGACATCATACAGAGCCAATAGCAGAAGAGCATCTTTTTTTATGTATATTTAAAAAGCTGCAAAGAGAGTGAGCTCAGGTACACTTAACCCTGTGATAAATCTAGCCAAGTTAAGAGTCTTAACCTGTTCCAGCACTGTAACACAATATTGGCTATTAAATAATCTGGTGGAGTGTCTGCTATTGGAGTAATATAGACCCTGCTTGTGCATTGAGTGGTCAGATTACGAGTTTGATTCAACACAGCATCCCTGTGTGTCACTGAATACACCCACTAGGCCACCTTGGCTTGTGTGTCAGACCACTGATGGCAGCGATGAGGGGTGGTGAGCATTCACAGTCACTGCTTTGTTCAGTACTTTTCCACTGACTGAGACACCAGGCCGTGCACGTGTATTTGTTTGTAAGCCTTGTGTGTCTGCCAGGGGAAAAAAAGACAGGAAGCGTTGCTGTATCTTATCAGCCAACCAGAAGAAAAAAGACATAAAAAACTGAGTAGGCTTTAATGAAGAATTGAGGAAGAATGTAATTAGAGGATTACACAGTCATACAGGACTTTACCAGAGCAAATCTGACAGAGTTACATAGCAGTATATCATGTGTTTCTGTTTTGAGGAAATAACTTTGGAAACACAGACATCTGAAGTGAAAGCAGAGGTGTGGCTCTGCGATGGGTTTTAGATCCTTCATCACCATGTACTGGTGCACTAGGGAACAAGTCCCGAGCTGCTTCACAATCCTGACCTCTGATTCATCAAGTAAACTAGTACACAAAGGATGCTGCACAGGTGATCAAGCCGATACGGGTAAAAGCATGCAGATGCACAAGAAAAGAGAATTTGAGTCATGTGAGTATTTGCATCAGGTGCCAAGAGGCTTCCAGGAACAGCACGTCTGATTTACAGGGGCTTAAAAGACTTTTTTTGTTTTTCTAGTGATTACATATCACTCCATCAGTAACCAAACAGGATTGGTGACTTTGTTAAGATAAATACATACAGATACATCGTTATATAATCTTCTATGCACATGCGGAATTGATCAGACGTAACCTTAAAACTACCTGCCTAATGTTGATTAGGCGACCTTGCACAGCCAAAATTGCTCTGATTCCCAGAGCTTGGGTACCGGACCTCTGGGTGTGTCCGCTTTGACGTTTGTAATGGATCCTTTGTGGATCTTTTAGGTTACAAGCGTAGGCTGTATTTAAAAGGTGGACATAGCTACTGCATTGTCGCCCTTTGAACTCCATATTCTGTGGTCTGAGAACAACTATTTTGCTATATTGATGATATTTGATGCCAGGTTGTTCGAAGCCGCTTACATAATCTTACCTCTCTGAAATAGTTGTGAGTCTGAATCTGTGTTTGAGGTATTAAATGTTGGCTGTGATCTATCCCAATTAGAAGCCCTAGGCACACAATGTACCAGTTACTCAAAGAGAAAAGAATCCCGCCCCACTGATTACATAATAAGTGGACTTGCCATGTTTCATTTTGTCAGATGACACCTGCAAGCTTCATAAATTTCTTACATCATCTTTAAAAAGTAAAATCATATTTTAGATTTAAACCTCACACCTCGAGAGTTATCCTTTTCTAGGATCTGTGCAATTTCCTTACTGATTTAAACTATGTATGTCCCATTGTTGTCTGTGCTTATTATCTGAGGTTTGCTGTTCATGTCTACTTTTTTTCATTGCACAAACAAGTGTGTTATACCAGTTTTATATCTATTTAATTCAGTTTTATGAGTGTTTTCATGAGCAGGATTTGCAGGAGGTTATGCAGTGAGGATTAGAAGAGCAGAGGAAGTGAAGATGGAAAAGGTAAGTTTGGCAAGATGGTAGTGAGACCTGCTATAATGTATGGATTGGAGACGATGGCACTGACAGTAGACAGGAAGTTGAGGTGTAGGTGAGGATGCTAAGTTTTTCACTGGGAGTGACCAGGAAGTGACAAATAGAGGAGATGTAGAGGGCTAGTGTGACAGAGGAGGACAAGGTGAGATGGGGAGCAGATGACCTGTGGTGACCCCTAATGGGAGCAACTGGAAGCAGAAGAACAGGAGCATATGATGCTTTAAACGGTTTAAAGGTTTGATAATCTTTAATGAAGCAAATAACCAAAAATCTGTATTCAGTACAGTTAGAAACAGCATGTTAATGTTTCGTTAATGAGTTGCAGTCTCATTTAAATCCAGCTCCGTGTTTATAATCAAACCTTTTGACATTTTGGAACAAATCTCCATCTGCAGTCGTTCCTCATTTTTTCTGCCGTTTCTTGGATGCTGCTGCCCCCTTCTGGTGAGACTTGGAGCCTGTAGTTCTGAGAGCAATAAAAAATGAATTAAGAACCACATCAATATGTGCGTAGCCCTTTGCTCCTCTTCAATGTCTGATATCTCAACCACATCTCCTGTAAGACAACAAACTCCCAGTTCAAACATCACTTTTACATTAAACTGTCCAAATAAATAAATAATAAACCACCTTTGCCCACATCCATCTTTGTCACTTCTTCCACTTGCTCGTCACCACTGTTGTCATTTTTTTCCTCTTCATAGTCATCTTCATCATCCTCCTCCAGTCCCCAGCTGTTCTGCAGCCCCTGCCCCACCTGTCCAACACCAGGGACTGGTGTGGTTAAGGAGACTAAGAACAAGGACGTGAAACACATTTTCTTTGTTGCTATCAATTTCTTTCTCAGCATTAGAATAGCCTAGCCTAAAAATCAAACACAAGAACAAAATGCCTATAGCTTGCTAGCTTCTGATTGGCTGCTCCTTGTAAACAAAAGATTTAAACAGAAGGTATTGAGGAATATCTTTCTAAATTTATATGGCATGGGAAGAAATCTAGACTAAAGATACAGATTTTACAACTGCCTACAGATGAGGGGGGCCAGAAACTTCCTAACCTTTTATATTATTACTGGGCTTGCCATGCACAAATAATCTCAGGGTGGTTACATTCCTTTCTATTCTTCTTGGAGGTTGAAAGAGGAGTTAATAAATAACTTCATTGTGTTCAGCTTTACCTCAAGGAGATAAATGCGATCGTCTGTCTGCTGTGAAACATTTATATACAGTATACTGTCTTCACTGCCCATTATAACAGTTGCTGCACAATTAAGAAGTGTTTAATATGTAAATGAGCGTTCAACTATTCCACTGTTAGTGTAACATGATATATGGATGTTGACAGAAAGCAGAAAGGCAGCTTCGCGTTCTGCAAGCTACCCTCTCATTATCCGACAATTAAAAGTTTGGAAGTGTCCGTCTCGTGAAAGTGAATCTCCAGACGGGCAAACAGTTGGTTATACAGGAACTACCACATCCCAGGCCCCCTGTACCCCGAGCTTTAGTTGGCTGTTGGCTCTTTAAATAATGTCTGAGCGCGACAGAAAAGGTCTCACTCAGACACACGGTGTCGTCTTCTTCTCCGGTCTCACTAATAGTTAGTCTAGAGACACAAACACCCACTTTCCATGATTACAGGCTTTCCCCGACCCTGACGTGGGTGTGTCTGAGAACCATTAGACCAGTGCTTCCAAAAGTGGAGGGCGCTTGGACAATACTCACAAGGCATCTAATTTTGTGTTGCTTTTCAATTGCCTTCATCATTTCAAATGTTGATAACTAAAAACAGTATTTTGGATTTTGTCTCACTGGTTCCCTTGGCCAGAGTTTATTCAATAAAGAAAGAAACTGAAAATTTTACATTAGTCTGAGTGATTCATATATTTGGCTGGTGAAGACTCACAACTTAGGAATGGACAAAATGAATACAGCCAGGAGTGGTCCTAGCCTGTTTGGTGCCCACACACTCCCTCTGTTGTCCCCTGCCCCCCTACCCCCGCCCCCCTACCCCCCGACACACACACACACACACACACACAAAACATATTAAGGATTGCACATTGACATATTTTATTGTGAAAACTGTTGTCGAAACCATACTGGATTTAACCAGATAAATATTTTACATTGTGAGAGATAGAGAGTATCCAAATGGAATCTTTTCTCTGTTTTTCTAAACCGAGGACCTGATGGCTTTGACCTTTTCTTGTCCATCTTCCATCAGTAATTTTGCACTCCAGTATCAACACCCAACTCCACAACATAACCTAACAGACCTACACTTCAGTGCACAGATTAGGTTTGTAGAGGTTTTTTGTTTTCGTTTTTTTGAGATTTCAAACAACTCAGGAAAAATAGTTAACACATAATGGGCTTGCACTGACAATATTATGAATGAAATGTGCACTATTTGGAAGCAGTATGCCCCCTTCCCTTTCGACAGGTTCAGTTTGAGCAGCAGCAGCAAGGGGGCGCACCGAGGGCCCTCGCGCTCACTTTTTGCATATATGTGTGTGATAAAATTTAGTGAGCAACTCTTATTTTTAACTGGAGAGTTAAGCAAGGTTTATTAGCTTTTACAAGAAAACTACAAGGTTTTGCTGATTTGGTGAAGGGTTTTCTTATTTGTGTGTAGAGTTTTGCAAAAATAGCCAATAGTTACAAAAAATGTGCTTAAGCCATCAGAAAAAAATGTAAATGGTTTAAAGCTTTCAGCACATAACCAAAAATCTGTAGTCAGTACTCAACAGCCTACATTTAAGTGTGAACACCAGGGTGTAGGACCAAAAGTGATTTAAAAACTGATTTAAATGTGATTTCGCATTAGCGGTTTGAGTGGTGTTCTAACATCCGCCACAGAGGTGCTATGTAGCTGCCATTTGTTATGAAACGTGTGAGTTATTTAAGTATGACTGATAGGCAGATTCAACGTGGCCGGTTAGCTCAGTTGGTTAGAGCGTGGTGCTAATAACGCCAAGGTCGCGGGTTCGATCCCCGTACGGGCCAACTTTATTTTCTTTTATGTTGTTTCAAGCAATTCGCTAATACAAACATCTGGTCATCCGGCAGTTTTCTTCCATTTATCGAGGTTTTGTTCGCATGCTAGTCCATATCGGGGCTAGCTCATCACAAGTATGCTAACTAACTTCAGCTAACTTGCTTAATGAAGCAAGAACATTTTTCTTTTCTTTTTCAGAAAATCTGTATCGTTCTCAGTGAGGAAAAGTAGTTTTATAGACTTTAACGAAATGCCATCATGTTGTCTATATCGATCAAACCTTCTCATTGTGTCACAACGGTGGTTCCATGGTGTAATGGTTAGCACTCTGGACTCTGAATCCAGCGATCCGAGTTCAAATCTCGGTGGAACCTAAATTTTTACTTCTCTCCAGCTGCTACTCCTTATCATTATCATAATTGTAAATGTCTTCCATTGACAACACGTGCTTACTTTAATTAGTTTACACATTGAAACGATGTTAGGATATTTACAGATTCTCAGTTTGCATTTATCATTCATAAAACCCATTAGATGAA
This sequence comes from Haplochromis burtoni, assembly GCF_018398535.1. NCBI lineage: Eukaryota > Metazoa > Chordata > Actinopteri > Cichliformes > Cichlidae > Haplochromis > Haplochromis burtoni. The sequence continues at coordinate 60,537 of NW_024582396.1, forward strand.
GCCAGAAACGCTGTTAGAAAAAAAGCTATTTAATTTTATTTTCAATCGACGTAGGAAATACATCCCTGCAAACAAACTGAAATATAAAAGTCTGGTGTGCACAGATGAACTATCTTTTAACATTTTCACTTTCTGTACATTTGTTTGAAACAGTTACAAACATCAAGTTAATGTTTTGTTTCTGAGCTGCAGTCACTTCAGGTGGGACTCGTTGAAATCCAGCTCAGTGTTTATAATAAAACGTTTTGACGTTTTGGAACAAATCCCCATCTGCAGTCGTTCCTCATTTTTTCTGCCGTTTCTTGGATGCTGCTGCCCCCTTCTGGTGAGACTTGGAGCCTGTATTTCTGAGAGCAATAAAAAATGAATTAAGAACAACCACATCAATATAAAAATAATATTTATCTGTTAATTACATTCATTAGAAAAGAACAGCTGTGCTTACTTTGGTTTTTCTGGCACCTCAGGATTTAGTATGACCACATCCTCCTCTTCACTGTCTGATATCTCAACCACATCTCCTGTAAGACAACAAACTCTCAGTTCAAGCACATTTTTATTCTTTTCCTCTAATCAGCAAACCTGACTTTTACATCAAACTGTCCAAATAAATAAATAATAAACCACCTTCGCCCACGTCCATCTTTGTCACTTCTTCCACTTGCTCGTCACCACTGTTGTCATTTTTTTCCTCTTCATAATCATCTTCATCATCCTCCTCCAGTCCCCAGCTGTTCTGCAGCCCCTGCCCCACCTGTCCAACACCAGGGACTGGCACCACTGGGGATGGCACCCTAGCATGTGTGGTTAAGGAGACTAAGAACAAGGAAGTGAACACATTTTCTTTGTTGATATCACAGACTGTATATAAAATCTTGATGTAGTCATTCAGTTAGAAACCTTAAAAATAAACTTCATGTTGTTGACTTAAAACTGCCAAGACCACTAACTCATTACAAAAGCATTTATAGACGTAACAAATCCAGTGAAAAGTGGCATCTGTTTTTGGCAATTGCCCCCTGCTGGCCATTTGAAAGAATGCCATGACACCGTGTCCCATTTTTCATATGCTTTATATCCAAGCTTGTAATTCGGTTCAGGATACGTCTGAGGTGCAGCTTCGCCCTTCTGGATAATGCCATTGGCTGTTTCTGTCACATCTGTCATCTCAACCGGAGTCTCGTCCTTTTTCAGAGCTGTGATTCGGTCCTGTGGCATGGACTCTGCAAATCCACACTTTCCACCGGCCTTCCTGTATTTAAAATACACATTTTAAATACAGGAACACAGGAAAATACACTGTTTTTAATTTAGCTTCGAAAATGATTCTAGTTTAAGACTGAAGTTTGGCAGTGAGACTAAGTCTCTGCTCACCTGGCTTTCCTGTCATTCAGCAGGGCTTCACTGATGAGCTCTGTGATCTCAGACACTTTGACACCAGCTATCTTACTGCACCTCATCACCTTCAACAAAACACAGAAAAAGATCTATTGCTCTGATAAAGAATTATTGTACTGAACAGTTATTTCACCAACATATCAGCCAAGTATCTGTTAATTTTAGAGTAAGCAAAAAAAAAATCATTTGGGCCTTATAATATTTCACTGGCAGAGGGATGAACTGATTCAATTATATTCCAGCAGATTTTGGGAGCAGCCTGTTTCAAACAAAGCTGAAGATCAGACAAGTGGACAAAGATCTTAATTAAACCTCATGAGGTTCTGCCATGATGTCTACAGACCTCTGTGGCCTAATCACAGAAAATCTGTGGACAGACCTCAGCGGGGAGTGTATGCAACAACATTTGCAGGACAAATAGTTGGAAAATTCCAAACAAGAAAGACTCTGCTGCTGCAGATACCTTCAGCACATGTCATATCTCCCATTCATAAGTCCTCATGAAACTTTGCATTTTGAGAAAAACAAAATAGAATTAATTTCTTAATTTATGCCTTTTGGAAATCAGCCCATTTTCACTCACTCACAGTAACAAAGAGCTTTTAAGGAGCTCACCTGCTCTTTAAGCAGCATAATGCCTCCGCTGGACTGGATGGAGCAGATCTCCCTGTGTTTGTTCATGGCGATTACCAACAGGCCATCCATCACTCGCTCCTCCCGCTCACACGGGTCCACCAGCAGGTAAGTGCTGCAGAGAAACAATGAGGAAGGTTAATGTTCAAACAAGTGGTCACCTGCAGGTACTCAGAAGGTCAGCAGAAAATAAGAGGACTGTTTTAAGAAAACAGCCCGAGATCAGTTAAGTTACTCCCCTGATCGCCTGCATGTTACTACAGTTAATGCTGAGGCTGGATCAGGTGACCCTGAACACGCACTCAGTTGTGCCGCTAAAGTCAAATTTATATTCACTCTCACTGGCAAATTTATTAGGTACACCTCGCCAGTATCAGGTTGAGATGATCTGAGTTTTATCATGTGTGCACTGATCATAAACATGTTGAGCAACAACCCTCAGGCAGGCTGTGGAGTTGAAACAATGCACATTTGTTCCTGAGGAACCCAGAGTTTCCCAAAAAAAGGTCCCTCATAATATCACACCATCACAGGCAGGGTGGATTCATGCTTTCACATCCATCCATCCATCCATCCATTCGCTTCCGCTTATCCTTTTCAGGGTTGCGGGGGGCGCTGGAGCCTATCCCAGCTGTCATAGGGCGAGAGGCGGGGTACACCCTGGACAGGTCGCCAGTCTGTCGCAGGGCCAACACACAGGGACAGACAACCATTCACACTCACATTCACTCGCACATTCACACCTAGTGACAATTTGGATTAATCCAATTAACCTATCCCCACAAGCTGCATGTCTTTGGACGGTGGGAGGAAGCCGGAGTACCCGGAGAGAACCCACGCAAACACAGGGAGAACATGCAAACTCCACACAGAAAGACCCCGGCCTGATGGAGGAATTGAACTCAGGACCTTCTTGCTGTGCGGCAACAGTGCTAACCACCGTGCCACCGTGCTGCTTTCACATCGTTTACCCCAAATTCAGTTGCTATCATGCTGTCAGACCAGGTGATGTTTTTGCATGTGGGAAAAGAAGATCAGCAGTTTCTGAAATACCCTGGCCCGTGTAACACCAGCAACCACGGCACTGTCTTCATGCCTCAATGCACTGAGCTTCCCCTCACTCCCCAGCTGGTCGTGGCAGGCTGATGAGGGCTGCCCCTCCACGACTTTTGTTCTGGTGGAGGTCTGAAGTGACTCTCTATAAACACTACTGAATATACTGAGTTAACTAAAACCTGCTGCACCTGTAAACATGACATTAACATTTTGATACAGAGGAGAAGAAATCTTGTGAGAAGCAGTGTTTTACCCTTGTTGGAAGAAGGCGAAGCTGACGCTGATGGGCATGTGGTAGATACTCAGAGGAATGGGGTCTCTCTCCTCTGGACTGTACTGAAGACAGAAATTTAAAAAAAAAAATTACAGCTAACATAAAGCAGAATTCTCATGAAAACAATAACATCATCAATTTTCTCCCAGCAGGTCCAGGGAAGCTCAGACACCACCTGCTGTGGTGCTGCTGACTCACCACTGTGACTTCCTGTCCCTGGGTGCTGACGTCAGGGCGCCTGAAGTGGCATAAAGCGGTGATGGCGGCGATGCTGGCGGCATCCATCAGGTTTCCATCATTATTCAGTGTGTGAACATCCACCCTGATCTGCCACACCTAGAGACCCACAAGCAGGCACCACCACCATCATCATCAATTGATAAAGCTTCTCTCTGTCTGTCGTGTCTGTCTTGTGTGTATGTGTTACCTTTTCTCCAGACACCACACACAGAGACTCTGTATCGATGCACTTGGAGTTCCTCAGGCATCTCTCCAGCTGTCTGTTTAGCTTCACTGACAGCTCAGACTGTCTGGAAACACAGAAAACCCCACAGATGATTTACACTCTCTGCACCAGCAGTCTGTCTAAATGAACCAGACAGCCCCAGGGGACGACCACTACTTGGAAACTTGTGATTAACAATAACTGCACAGGTCATCTATAATTCACCAGCTATCATTCTCCAAACACAGAGGTCCTCTTACATATTATTTCCATATAAACCAGAATTGTTGGTAAGCTAAGGTAGCTACTGTAGATCAAGTCTTAATTACCTCACTTCGAAGCCAGGAGCAGGAGACACATAGATCAGATGCCCAAGCCACCTCAGCTAGTTCCTTACGCTATGAAGGAGTAGCAGCTGTACTCTGTGCGCCTCCTGAAAGAACGAGCTCCACACCCTGGCTCTAAGACTGAGCACAGACTGCCTTTGGAGGAGCTCATGTCTGTCGCTGGCATCCACAATCTCAGTCACTAACGTGGTGACATAGATGAACAGCTGTTGTTTCATGGTAACCTTTCTCCTCACCAAAACAAAAGTGCCACCAGTCCTTTTATCAGTCTCCCGCTGCATACATCCCCAACCCAATCGGTACTCCACCCTCATCCAACTGGGAACCACGGCCTCAGAACATGGAAGCTTATTATGGATGCTTTCCAGTCACCAGATCTAATTAAATTCAGGAACAATGTCCCTACACTCCATAGAAAAAAAAACCCCAAGCTTATTTCTTTATATTCTAGCGAACATAAATGAATGAGCTGAATTCAAAGAGTGAGGTTCGTCCTCACCTTCCCTGCTCAAATCCCGGTGAGGCCATCGGGGACAGCTCGATGTTGAAGAACATGATTCCTTCATTCGGTCGGTTTTCTTTAGGAGCCACCAGCTCGCACGACACCTGCGCCATGACCCTGCGGGGAGCCGTACAGTGAATACAGATGCTCAGTTTGGCACACGATTGCAAACATGTGGCTGCAGCTTCACCTGGTTTGTCCCAGATCCACAAAGCAGCACCCATAGTCAGTCCCAAAGCTGATCTTAATCTTCCTGTAGTCATAGGTCTGCCGTCCATCCAGGCGCTGAAGGAAGAGAACAGAAACAGGACACATGAGTGCGGATGAAAGCCTGTAGGTGTGCTATGGTAAGGCATTATAATACGCATCAATCCTCTCTAAAACAGAGCAACGATGCCAGGATAGGACACTGATATATGTCCATCATGTTAAATCCTCAGGCTGCGCGCGCGCGCACACACACACATAACAGCGCGTGCTGATTATCGCACCCACCTTTTTCTCTTCGATGGCTTTAAGCAGGAAGTCCCGCTCGCAGTTGGACAGCGGTGTGTCCTTCATTCTGTTTTTGTTATAATATACTAATCTAATTCACCGTTCCAAAAAGCATGTGGCCGCCATCGATGTTTTTTTTAAACTCTAACCCGGAAGTGCAGAAGACACGTGAACGTAAAAGCGGCTAGATGATATATTTTTTTTAAATAATTGGCGTATCTAAAATTATTAATATTAAGTATTTTATTAAACTCGTTTAAATTAATTTAGAATCTTTATTTGTGTCGTATTTCATTATTTTGATATGTTGGGCGTAGAATTTATTGATACGGGTCTTTTATTTTTGAAATCCCAGCGCGGTGTGATGGTTTGATGCCTTTAGTGACATATTGAAAGCTTGTCCTTTATAGCTCTCAGTAGCTGCTTTTTATTGTTTTGGAGGAATTTGGAAATTTTGGAAAACACATCACAAAGAAATAAAAAAAATGGGCAAAATGTATTTAGTATGAGGATATTCCATTCTTTAAATGTTGTTTTATGTTATGCATGAAAAATAATAATAAAATTCATGTTTTGTCACTCAGTTACACTGAAATATATTTGATAGAAATGTCTGTGAAGGTTCTCAGTCATCCAGGTGCGAGTCCTCTTTTCCTCATGCCTGGCAGCTCCATCTTCAATGCCCTCCTCTGCACAAGTCCAAACTATCCCAGCCTGCCTCTTTAGCTTTGTCTGTTAACTGCTCCAAAACTGACTTCTCCCTCTGATGTACTCATTTCTGATCTTGTCCATCCTAGAGGCTCACAATGAAAATTTTAGCATTATTAACTCCACCTCCAGCTCGGCTTCCTGTCTTTTTATCAGGACCACCTTCACAGCAGGTCTCATACCATCATGAAAGCCTTCACTTTCATTCTTGCTACTGTCTTTCTACCACAAATCATCACTAACACGTGTCTAAATCCCCTCTACCTGCACGTTCTTCTTCATGTGTTGTTTTGGATGATTGACTCCAGGAATCAAAATACTTTATTCATTCAAGAGGAAATTATGTTATATGTCATATTTAAAATAATCTACCTTCACTAGCTTTGGTTTCTTCTGTCTTCACCATTAGGTCTGCCTCCTTGTTCTAGTCTTGGTTTTTCCGATTTTCATTCTTCTTCACTCCAGAGAATACCTCCACCCTTTCAGACTCTCTTCTAACTCCTCCCTACTCTCAGGTCACAGGTTAATCTCCAAATCATAGTTCATGGAGACTCCTCCTTCACATCATCTGTTAGCTTGACCTTTACCCTGACAGACAAGAAAGAGCTCTGAACTTGTTTATTTTACTTTTTTCTCTAAATTTTGTATTAATAAATGTATTATTTAGAGAAATTTATTTTTCTCTAAATAATGTCATTGAGCTTTTTCATTTGTGTAATTTGTAAGCTATTTTTATTTATATATGTATTCATTTACTTTTTCTTTTTTTTTAAATATTCAAGATTCAAGATTTGTTTAGTTATGTGTTTAATCCTGAGTGTTCCTTTTCAGTCATTTCATACTTGTGAATACCGCTATGCTCTTAATTTCTGCGGTGCCTGAATGCACCCTTTACGCTTCCAGCCACCCTGGTGCGCATGCTCAGTCGCAAAGGAACCTGTCCTCAGCGGCGCACCGTTATCCGGGCCGAGCTGTCATCCACGGTCCATCTCCTCCAGCAGATAACCGTGCTCTCCTCGACTGTATCCCAGTAGTATTCAGCGGGCTCACCCCACATAACTCTTCCCGTGTTTTTGCGTGGAGAAGCAGTTTTCATCGACGGATTTTTTTTTTCTTTTCTCCGTGATATCCAGAAGGCGCAAAGGTTTGTTTGCGCTCATTCAATCTCTCTCCATCCTCCCTGTGCGACATCACTGCTAATGTAGCCAGCTAACCGTTGCTGTTCATTCATTTCTGCAACCGAAGAATGCGATATTCGGCGGCCTTTTGCTTTCAAATTAATCATTAGCATCTTTTAATTTAAACACCAGTGTGTGTTGAATTACCGGGCTCCTGGTACGAGCCCGTTAGTTTATTTCTGGCTGAGCTTATCTTGTGCTAACGTTTGCCGTTTGTGACTGGCGCGCTAACATCAGCTAGCCGAGCAGCTCCTGCAGCCAGAGCCGCTCTCTGAAAGAGCCTGGACGTTGCTGTGTTTGGTGGCAGCCATGTTAGCGCCTCTGACCTTTATTTTTTTAGTTTTTTTATCCCTATTGTGTAAACGTGTGTTATGACAATGGTTATAAATGGAAAAATGTCACATTGGCGCTGTTTAGAGTCAACCAGATGCTGATAAGGCATATAGCCCCTGCACACTTCAGCAGGAGGACTGAAGCGTGACTGTGGGGTAAAGATAATGACAGCTGTTGAGTACTAGATTATGTCCAGTAATAAATCTGTTTGCTAAAGGGGGAGTTACCTGCATAACTGATAGACTGACACCAGGTAAGATATAGTCGATGTGTCCTTGCAGAGTATTAGCATGACAGGCCAAGTTGAGACACCTGAAGCCTAAAACCCCAAACCATAGACAGAATAAAAGATGGGTGTAGCTCCTTGGTTTGAAAAGGGAAGCCAGTGGGGAAGTGGCTTACCTAGTGGTGCCCCAATCCAAATTTTTCCAGTTCCAAGATAAATAACTAGACCTCACATGTCTGCAGATAGGGTTTGATCTAATTGAGCGTTGATCTAATGCCAGTATTTGATTATGCTGTATTTCTCATTGTGTTAAGGAAACTAGGAATCATTCTCTCGGTGCTAAGGCAACATCAAGCTCAACTTAACTCTGATATACTGACGTTTTAAAATAAACTTAGGCACATTCATACAAGATTTTATAATTTGCTAATAAAAGCTGATAATTTAGTTTAGAAATTGACTCCTTTTATTTCAATGAGAAGAATAATGCATGACATCAGGCGCAACACAAACAATATATATTTTTTAAAATGTATTGGTAGTTTTCCATTTCCTTTCTCTCTGAGACCTTTTACTGTTCAGCTGAAATTGTGCATCGAGTGTTTCACAACAAGTCACAACAGTGGAACCAGTGTCCTCCTAGCTTCTACCAAATATAATGTCTCTCTGAACAAATGTACAGAGGTATAGTAAACAAATGAGTCTTTGCTGAGCTTCTTGATCCTGGTACCACAGTTTCTAGTTGAATAAAAAATATATTCAAACATGAAGAAAATCAGTTGATGTTGAAGGTGTGAAATACCTCCAGACTGCTGAACCTTTGCTGTTAACTTCCCCCAGTCTAAATTAGCTCTTCAGCATAAATACAGGACATAGAACTGGGCTGTTTATGGGCTGTTTGTTGCGGATATCCCATCCAGCTTTTTGAGTGAGGATCTGGGCCATATCTTTGGTGCATTCCTATTCAATTTAATTATTTTTACCATAAGCCTGATCAGTTGCTCAGGCAGAATCAACGAATTTATTCTGCTATATTTTCAGTTTACTCGTTAACTCAACGTTCATTAAACATCACACCTTTAACCAGACTAGCGCACTTCAACCAGGCATTAGCATCTCCACATGGCTGTCACAACAGGGGAAGATGAAACCGTGATAAAACAGAATGGTTACACCCCATCAAACTTACCTGATTTTTAAATGTTGAGCTCTCTTTCAAACTGAGCTTCGCTTTCAGTCCAAAGATGCAAACACATGAGCAACAGCACAATGCCTTTAAAGATAAGACAGCTTTTTCATTATGCTGCTCTTTCATCATCTCTCCCTTATGTTCATCACAATCCTTTTGATCCTCCTGCACTCTGTTGTTAGCAAACAGAACAACACCAGTTTGGGAATTAAACTTAATTAGGAATTAAGGGAAAGCATGCCGCTGTGCTGTCTCCAGTGATGCTTTTCATTTCCTGCTGCTCGCAACAAGAGCGAGCGGGTGTGGGCTGATCAATGGGAGGTTATTGAAGCTGATGTTCAGCATGCTAAATCGCCACAGTTTAGATTTCAAATGCGTATTCATACTGTGCATGTGCTGCAAAAAATAAGAAAGATATTAAAAGATGTGTAGTGAAGTAGAGGTGTTGCTCCTAAGGCGTTTCGTCTGGTGGAAAAACACAGCAGAAAATGTGCAGATTTTTTATTTTAAGAGTCATGATCTGAGGATACACGTCCCTGATCTTGTAGGATTGTGTCCTAATGTAACCTCCATGTCTGTAGTTTTTTTTTTTTTTTCCCTCTAACCCTCACCCACTTGTCTCTCCTCTATTTTTATCCCTGACACGACACACACACTCCCCGTTGTTCTCCATAAATAAAATCCATCTCACTCACACCTGCCTCTTCTTCCCATCCCCCTCCCACGCCCTTTTTTACTCTGGCTCTAACACCATGCACATCCCTTATCTCACACTTCTGTAACCCTCCTGCTACAGATGAAATTGGAAAAAGGCTGGACGTGGCTCCTGCTGCTGCTTCTATCCACCCTGGCTGTGGCAGCTGTGGCGGCCCACGAGAAGCAGTCGGAGGCTGATGTTTCAGACGTCGTCGTTGACGACGACGATGATGACATGGGCTTAGATGAGGAAGAGTTAAAGGTCCTGATGGCGGAGGATGAGAGCGAGCAGGTTAAAGAGACGCACAGCAAGAGCACAGCCAGCGAGAAGGACACTGACTCCAATGTCTCCTTCCAGGTCTGGAGCAGAGCAAAAAAAATCAGGAAATCTAGTAAAATGAATTGAATCAGAAGATTATTTGATGGCTGCAAAGCCTCTTATTGTATCCTTTATTATATCACCAGGTAACATACAAGACTCCTGTTCCCACTGGAGATGTGTACTTTGCAGAGACATTTGATGATGGTTCACTGGACAGGTATTGTTTAACACACAAACTTCCAAAATACAGCCCAAACTTATATGGTCTCCCACAGAGATTTAGCGGATCAAAGAGTGTGTCTGTCTGTGTGTGTGTGTGTGTGTTTCATGATGTTGATCTCCACAGATGGCAGCTGTCAAAAACAGTGAAGGAGGACGCGGATGGTGACATCGCCAAATATGACGGTTTGTTGCTGTTCTCTTCCTCCTATTCAAGATGCGTGTGGGCGTTTTCCTCACATCACGTATTCCTCATGCATGATTCCATTGTTTGAAAGGTCTGAAAATCGTATTTTAAGTTGCATTAAATTCAAAGTAACGCAAGTATATTGAAAGTACTAAACAAAACTATCAATTAAGCCTATAACAATCAAAGCAAACCACGCTTTAAGTCAGGCTCATTGTAACATATGTAAGCGCTCAAATTAGTACCTAAACCAGCCTTTTTTCTCATAGCCAACAGGGAGCGACTTCAGTGGTTCCAAAAGGAAATCAGACTCCTCTGGGTTCTGCGTTTAGTTCTACTTCGATCTTGTCATATCGGCAAAATGGCAAAAATGCTTGATTCTTCACAACAAATTTTCTAACCAATGGGACTGGTTGGCAGTTTTTAATAACTGACTGAAAATTCGCTCAGTCAGTTATTAAATGTAACTTCTTAAAACCTGCAGAAATTATGCTTTTAAATGATGATGATATTTATAATAGTTGGTCTAACTTGTATAGTATTGGCCACCTTTTCTTTTTGGTGCTAATTGTACTTCATTTGGCAACATAACTGCTGCAGCATGAGGTTACAATACCTGAGCCAGAAACTGGTCCTCTTAAAGCTGTCTGACACACAGTGAGCACCACCACACATCCCAAAAAGTAGGCTTTTATGAAAAACGTTACCATATAACCCACAAGACTAAAAGCTGTGGCAGTAAAAATAAAACTCAGACTGGTTTAAAAGAGACAATCGTCCATAATAATAAGTGTTACTGTCCATTTACTGTGTCTGTGGCTGCAGGGAAGTGGGCTGTGGAGCAGCTGAAGGAGAACAAGGTTCCAGGAGACCAGGGCCTGGTGCTGAAGTCCCGGGCTAAACACCACGCCATTTCTGCAATGCTGGACAAACCCTTTGTGTTCAAGGATGAACCTCTGGTCATTCAGTGAGTTCACACTTTGTCCCTCGTTATGTAGAGAAGTCGCAACCTGGACCCATTAAACAGTTTTGTTATGTGGCGTCGTAGGTATGAAGTGAATTTCCAAGATGGTATCGACTGTGGTGGAGCATACATCAAACTGCTTTCCGACACTGGCAGTCTCAACCTGGTTTGTATACATGTTTTATAATCCACCATAATTAGCAAAACCTCCAGATTTCTGTGCTGTAATCTGACATTTGTGGTAGAATTGGGTGAATTTCTCTAATCCACCAAATGCTTAAGTATTTTTTTTTCTGTTCTGCACTACAGGAGCAGTTCCATGACCGTACACCCTACACCATCATGTTTGGACCGGACAAATGTGGCGAGGACTACAAGCTGCACTTCATCTTCCGCCACAAGAATCCTCTGAACAGAGACATGGAGGAGAAGCACGCAAAGAGAGCCGACGTCGACCTCAAGAAATTCTACACTGACAAGAAGACTCACCTCTACACGCTGCGTATGTAGCTAATTTGAAGACATTTAGCACTCAGTGTTGTTTTGTAGTATGATCTCATTTTGGAGTAAGACTCAGATTTCATCAGATGACATTAAAATCCACTCTACTCTTCTACTTTGGTCACTTCTGTCTGGCATCAGTCCTGAACCCGGACAACAGCTACGAGCTGTTCATCGATCAGTCGAGCGTGAGCCGTGGCAACCTGTTGGAGGACATGGTGCCTCCGGTCAACCCACCCAAAGAGATAGACGACCCAAATGACTCCAAGCCAGACGACTGGGACGAGAGGGCCAAGATTCCCGACCCAGAGGCTGTGAAGCCCGATGACTGGTGACTATAGTCTCCATACTAGTGTACAGAATGACACACAAGTTGAGGCTAGAACTGATGAGCGAAAATGTTCAGTTATTCTCAGTCTGGCTATCTGTCAGAACAACACCATCTGCAATTGACAGGCAGAAAACTCTTCCTTGCTCTTATTTTGAAAGTTCAGTTCTGTCCATTTTGTTCATTGGTCTCTGTCTTTGCAGCTAAGCTTGGACAAATCCAGAAACTATTTTGTTGTTCTTTAAACCACATCTTTATTGATATATATTGTGAGTCCACATTGGGAGTACAGCGGAGGTCATCAGATGGGGTCTTTATGGGTAAAAGAGCTGAAATGTAAAAGCATATTAGCAAATAACAAACCCTGCTGTATGTGTGTAACAAAGGGATGAGGATGCACCTGCAAAGATCGAAGACCCTGATGCACTGAAGCCTGAGGGCTGGTTGGATGATGAGTCGGAGTTTGTCCCTGACCCCAATGCAGAGAAACCAGAAGATTGGTAAACAAACTCTTTCACCGTGGTCTTACAGTCATGCTAACTGGAATGAGGAATGGTTCAGGGTGACAGCTTGTCGCTGTGTTTCCTTAGGGACGAGGAGATGGATGGAGAATGGGAGGCGCCGCAGATCCCTAACCCAGCCTGTGAGACGGCTCCTGGCTGCGGGGTGTGGAAGCGTCCCATGATCAACAATCCTCAGTACAAGGGCAAGTGGAAAGCCCCCCTGGTGGACAATCCTAACTATCAGGTAACTATTGTTCTGTGGTTTTATACACATAACTTAAATTTATGTCACAGTGTCCACCAAGTTGCCCCTGCACGGCTGGTTCTTTACGATTTTCATAGTTTTTTAAAATTAATTTATTATTTTTTATCTCTAGACAAAAGCTAAAACCGTGATGTTTGCTAATGTGTATTATTAGTACATCTTATCAGCAAAACAGCATTGGCCAGTATATTTGTATTTATGGGTCCTTCTGACTGTATCCTCCATGCTTTGTGTTGTCTCCTAAGGGAGTGTGGAAGCCTCGTAAGATCCTTAACCCGGACTATTTTGAGGACCTGCAGCCGTTCAGGATGACACCATTCAAGGCTCTGGGACTGGAGCTGTGGTCCATGACCTCAGATATCTACTTTGACAACTTTATTATCACCTCTCACAAGGAGGTTGCTGACCGCTGGGCGTCTGACAGTTGGGGGCTGAAGAAACTGGTGGCCAGTGCTAACGAGGTCAGGAGCACGTGTGCGGGGTTGCTGTGTGCGTGTGACGTGCCACAGAGCTGTCACGTTTCTGTGCAGAAGTTCTCACGGTTTACTCTTTGTCTCTCCCTCCGTCTCAACAGCCAGGGATTTTCGCTCAGCTGATGATGGCAGCAGAGGAGCGGCCGTGGCTCTGGGTGATCTACATACTGACAGTAGGCCTGCCTGTGGGACTGCTCGTGCTCTTCTGCTGGCCAAAGGTACTAAGACCCTGCTAAACATTAATTTAGACTTCAGATCATAGGCGCAGCTTCCTGACTTTTGCTGTGATGTCTCGTATCCCAGAAATCGGATGATGACTACGTGTACAAAAAGGTGGATCCGCCCAAGGCTGATGTGGAAGAGGAAGAAGAGGAGGAGGAGGAAGAGGAGGAAGACAAAGGAGCTGAAGCTACAGAAGCAGCACCAGCTGCAGGTGACACACATTCACCTACATTTATACTGCACTGTTCTGGATCATATTTTCTCCCCTTACTGTCCTCTTTGTTTTTTTTTTCCCTAATGCAACAGAAGAAGCCGAGGAGGATGCAGAAGCAGGAGGGGACAATGTAGAGGGTGACGATGAAGAAGAAGAGGAGGAGGAAGAGGAGGAGGAGGAGGAAGGAGAAGAGGAAAGCAAAGCTCCAGGGAGAACATTAGAAGATGAGGTTGGTGTCATCTGTTCAACAGGGGGAAATGATAAAAAATTAACAGCTGTGCAGTCAGGGAACTTCAAGTCTTTGACATATTTTCTTTCTATTTACCACCAGAAGAGGATAAAATGAAACTATCAAGATGTGACTTAAGTTTAGCTTTAATTTAAGGGGTTGAACAGAAACAGTTGCTTAAATTGTGGAGGTATTACAGCCAATTAATGCAGTGACTGTTTTGATTTGTCTCACTGTGCTGCTAAAAGCCCAAACTCACTCTCTGTTTACAAGATGACTGAAATGAGATCAAAATATGTTTTTAGAGAAAGTAGATCCAACAGATTTTTCGTAGCTGAACTGGTGGAAGCTTGCCTCTGGATCACTCAGGGTCTCTCAGCCCGTCTCCACGTTTGTTATCGGCACACTCGAGTCTGCTGCTGTCTGGGGCTCTCTTTGCCCTTATAGATATCCTGCAGTAGAGGTGGGCCAGTAGTCCAAAGCATCCCTTAATGAGGGGCTAATGTCCTTGCTCAGAGCGGTGCAAGCAGCAGTAACCCTAAGGGGGCAAAATATGAAAATCCAAACAGCCTCAAACTCCAAACTTCACTTCAGCTGACAGCGATACATCTGACAGGTTTTTTATTTTTTAGCTACACAAAGAACAGAGATTTTGATACAGTACACATCACCTGTTTCTTCACCTTTTAACCAAATCTGGACCATAAAACTCGACATTGCTGCAGAATTGTAACACAGCCACTAGAATAAAACTTTAATCTTACAGATCACTTGGGAACTGTCGTTTGCGTTTGCAAGACGGGCTTTATGGTCAAAACTGCCCAATAACTCTCAACCTGACATGTCCCCAACACCTCATAAAGCTTTTAACATTTTAATAATGTGTCAGCTGCACGAGTGCTGTGGTACAGCTCCAGCATCAAAGCTGACGCTTCGCTTTCTGTCCCGCAGATGAAGGATGAAGGAGACGTTGCCGAAGAGAGCCACAAACAAGCAGTGAGAAAGAGGAGGGTACGGAAAGACTGAGGAGGCAAACGTCATGCCCGCTGTCTCCTTTCTGCCCCAACGGGGAAGAGGTGGAAGGGTCGTCTCTGCCGCCGCCGCTGCTCCCTCCTCCCTGAGCGGAGCAGCATGCATTTCCTTTAACTGGTAGCCTGCTCTCACCCCACCGGCTGCCCCATCCACTCCTCCTCCTCATCCACCCACCCCCACCACATCCTGTACCATCCCCTCGTCTTGTTTCTCCCTCTTCCCGTCTACTCAGATAAGCTCCCCAGAGAGTCTGTGCATTTAGCTGTTTACCCTCCTCCTCCTCCATCCACTTTTCTTCATCCTTCTCTCCTTCTATAAGCCATCGCTGTCGAAACGCCTGTCAGCCCTAAAATGAAAAAGGCCCCGCCCCTCCTCCACCACAGTTCCTGCTCGCCGTGTTTCTTCTGCCATCATATCCTCTCCTCTCGGAGCAGCAGAGAGCGCCTGTGCGTTGTTCGTCCCATTTTTACCGCATATCGTAGGGGCTACTTCTCTCAAGTTAGACTCCATTCTCTCAGTGTCCTTTTTCTTTTTTTAAGAACGTGTTCAAGGACACCGTTTGGCAGATTTTCTAAATGTTCGGGTTTCAAGAGCAGGAGAGGATGCCGGGCTGTGAGGAAGGCTGTGTGAGATGTTACTACAGCTTCAGGACAGACAAATTCGTCTCAGTTTAGGGTTAAAGATTACCTCTTCTAAAAAAAAAAAATGATATGTTTAGATTTCAGCTAGTTTGTAATGAGCATTAGTTCCTTTCATGTGTGTTTTATACTAAGTTATAGCATTTAAGAACTGAGGATTAGCACTGGTTACCATATTTATTGTTTTTGGTTGCAATTTCTTTTGCAGTACAGATAAATTTAATATTGCAGTGTTTTAAATGACTCGAGGCAGATTTCCTGAAACTAAATGCCTCTGACGTGCTTACTTTGAGCCAAGGTCTGAAATCAAAGTGAAACCGTCAGCGCTTTGAGCAAAAATAAGTACAGTTCAAGTCTCGGCCATCAGTTGGAAGACAGAACAAAAAGCCGTGAGGACGTGTCTCATTCAGCAGTGCTTTCCCAGAATCTATCCCGGCTAGCCGGAGGTCAGATCTAGTTTGCAGCCTGGGGAAGACGTTGACGCTCGTTTGTTTTCTATTACTGTCTCAAGCTTTTTGTAGTTCACCTTCTCGCCACACACTGGCAGATATCCCTGTTTACATTTGTTTGCAAATTGTACATTGCTCTTGAAAATAAACTTATTTAATAAGAAAACTTATTCTGGGATTTATTCAGACCGGACAAAGATGCATACACCCTCTGTAAACACTTTTATGATGACTTTATGGACTTCAACAGTTTAGAAATGAATGGTCCCCATTAAAGTCAAAAATAATGATAAAGCAGGGTATGCTTTAGAGGAGGCCTCACTCATCATCTCTGGTTTAAAGCTGTCAATGAATATTAGGAATTTGAATATATAATTTGTGTAAATAATTGATTATGGAGACAGAGGAGCACAGAATGCACGGCTGGATTTTTCAGACGTGCTGTTGGGGTCGATGGAGTGCTGCGTATACAGTGTGTTAAAGTCAGAACAGCTGATGGGCGGGGGACTAGGTGAAGCTCTCAAAGCTCAAACAAATGCCGATGGTGGACACGCTCATTTTGTGGCTTTAATATCCCTATGGTTCCTTTTTTTTTTTTTTTTTTATTTAAATGGCAAACCAAAGAAAAATCATACCCCACCAGTTTTAATCGCTGGACAGGTTAGAATCCAGCTGGAGGCCTGTGGAAAATGTGGAGTGCAGAGATTTAGAACTTTTAACTGTATTCTTATAAACTTTATAAATTTCATAAACCTAATAGTTGTTCTTGTCTTTCTGTGAAATAACAAAAACATTGTTTTATAAATGCACAACAGTCGAACGAGTATTAGGGGTCACTTCAGGAAAAACAATATCATTTTGAGAATAAAGTTGAGATTAAAGCCTTCTATAAAATGCCTGTGTAGATGAGTCAGTGAAATTTTACTTGAGAATCTGTTTTAATTACAAGGAAACGATTTCTCTTTTAGAACGCGAACGCAATGCGGCGATAAGGACGTCGAAGAGATGGTGCAGAAAGCTGCATCTGCTCAGACGGGAAAGAGAAAACAAACTTGGAGTCCCGTCAGTCTGAGCCATGAACTAGCTGGGCAATAAACTTTTTCTGTAATTTTATAGATTTATCATATTAAAAAAAAAACACTCAGACATAATGCTGAAGTTGTTCCTTTTTCTTATATTAAGACGTCTCAGGGGTTAAGTGTGTGTAGCTCATGATGTCAAATGACTTTTACATCCCTGCTCTACAGTCTGAGAAACACAGCACCAACCAATGGGGGGTGCCACAGTGGGTATGTCCAGCTTTCATTTACAGACTTCAGGTTGTACAGGTGACAAAATAACCAGCGAGAGGCTCGATCTCAGGATTTTATTAAAACAGAATTTAAAGGCAAAGGTGCAGAACGTCTACATACAGGATGACACGAGGACGTGTGCAGGCAGGGCACAGGCAGCATGCTGGAAACAAATTAAAATCCCACTGTACAACTGTACAAAATAACATCAATAAATTACACCATGTACAGCACTCACTGCCTCCCTTCGCCTTCCTAATTCCTTACTTTACAAAAAGCACATTACTGTTTAGGATAATTGGGAAAATTCATTTTAAAAGCGAATTAAATCCTTGCTCAAAGTAAATTTCACCTGGCCCCTCCCCTCCACGTCCCTTTTTATCTGAAGAAGACGACAATGTGCACACCCTCCCCCCTCCGAGTACATCAACTCATCTTACGATCAAACCCATCTTGCAGGCCTGGATTAATGGATCGATAACACTCCAGGCCTCTTTGCAGCTTTTTGCTCCTGCAGTTAAAGGGGAAGGCAGGGAACAGATGCAACTTTTAGAGTATTTATCCCGTGGCTTTTGGAATTATTTGGACCAAACACGCACTATTAAGTTCACAGGTCTGCAAAAACACAGAAAATCCGACTTGAGTGATGTTAATAAAGACAAAATCTGGTACAGAGTGCAAGTTTACAAGACTTTTAGTATCTGTGCTTTTATTTATATTGCTAACAAGCTTTCAAAGGTATCTGCACATCCTGGATCCACCTACTCTTGATTTAAAAAAGTTCTTGGTAACTTTATACAGTCTGTTTTTCAGTGATTATTGATTTATTGACATCTCAGTAGATATGCTAATCGGCCAAACAAACAAACAAAAAAACATACATAAACAAATATCACTCAAACATGCCAAATACACTCTGCATAATACTGTTCAGCTTGCCAGCTTTTAAGTGGAGGAACACAGTCGTGCTTTACAGAGACAAGGTGACATCCAAGACCTGAACAGATCCAGCTGTCGTACAAAATACTTTACCAAAAATAAATAAATTAAACCAGTGCTGATAATGAGGTTCATGGTCAAAGAGGATCTGTAATATCTGTGGTTTGTTTTGGGGTCGCCTTTAAACAGAACACGTCAAAGGCGGGACATTCGCAGGAAATCAGAACCGGCCTCAAACAGAAACACAGCTTTGTTTTGTTTTTTGTTGTTTTTTTACACATATCGGATTGACAGCGAGCATTACGGACAAACTTGAGGTAAGAAGACCCTCAACCTCTTAATTTACTGTTATTGAGTTAAAGGGGTGACATCTACTTTGTCTGTAGTGTTTAGAGGAAGCTGATGAAAAGCAGCCCTGGTCCAAATGAAATTATATACACATATTTCTTACATCTATAAGTCCGTTTATGGGGTTATTTGATATTTATTTTGTTAGTTTTGACTCGGGTAAGTGGTTAAAGAAACTCCCATATCTGCTGAGGAAACAAACCCCTCTCCACGTCTCCATGATGGGTTTCCTCTCCCAGCTGCTGGCCCAGGACTCCAGCTTTTTACTGAGGGTAACTCACTTCCTCTTGCTCTTGGTGTCGGTGGTCTGGAAGACGCTCGAGGCCGACATGAGGTTCTCAATGTACTGGCCGAGGACCTGGTTCTCAGACTTTAGCTTCAGGTTCTCCTCTTTGACTGCATCGACTCGTGCTGACAGGTCTGGGACAAAAAAGGAAACGGGCAGCTAAAAGGCATACTCTTCCCCATTAGGTCCCCTTTCTTAGCATTTACTGACCCCCTGTACAATTTTTGTCACACAAATTATCACTTAATTATTAGTATTTAGTAGATTCGCATTTATCCATCCATGTTGTAAATGGGCCTGGGTCACTCGGGAAGCTGTTTAAGCAGACATGCCCAGACCCATCTTAAAGCTTTAGATATAGAAATTTACCAGAATACACACTGAAAGATCAACATGTGACTTATGTAAATTATTTCTGTATTTTTTCCCTCTATGAGGATTTTTTTTAAAAACCCAAACCAGTTTTTTACTTATCAAAATCTGCATTTAATACTTTACAGCTCATGCAGTAAGAAAGAATACGTAAAAGGAGAAAAGGCAGCTGCACAGAGAGAAACGTCCAGCGTGTTAAATCAGAAACATGTGATTTTTGGGGGTTTTATTGAATCTGTTTTAGGGAACAAACGCAGGATGTACATACAAAAAAAGGCCCTCGGATATCAGAGGAAGTTTCCTGATATAAAACCAGAAAATGTGCAGCTGTATCATTTTAGAGTGTTTCATCCATGAGGTCATTGTTCCCGTCTGGTAAAATTTAATTTGTGTGTTAAGAGGGTTTGTTTTTGTTTTTTTTACCTTCCAGTGTGTGCTGAAGTTCCAAAACCTGATTTATCAACCTCGTCTTCTCCTCAACCTCCACCTGATTCTCCATGTCTCCTGAAATAACAACAATACACGTCAGCATCATTATTATCATATTATTATTATTAGTAGTAGTAGTAGTAGTAGTATTTCTACACAAGCTAACCCTGAGGGAGGCTGTTTCACCCACACGTACCATCTATGTCGCAGTTCATGGTGATAAGCTCGTTCTCCTGTTTGGTATACAGGGCTGCAGATCCACCATCCACTGTGAGACAAAGAAAAGCGCCGTTATAGCTGTGAGTTGTAACATGGAGTTTATTTTTAAGAGGCACTGTACAATCTATCTCTCTTTTCATAAACAACAGTAAATATGGTGCCATCAGTGTTTACATTTTCATGTCAGTAGAGTTGGTGTGTCAGGCAGGGTGGCCTACTTACATTACAGAACACACGGACAAGATTTATATGGGGAGGATATAATGGAAAGTCTATATAAGACAGTGATTTTAATTATTAGTAGAATCACTGAACATTAAATTTTAGGTTGATTATTATATGCTCTACAGATGACAGACTTCCAGCTATAATGATTCCCCCTTTTGTTTACTCTCAGTCTTACTGCTGGGCAATATGTCCAAAAACTTGAATTTCATATCAGTAGATATCAGTGATCATTACAATATAAGACAAATTCCCTTCAAGTTTAAAGTCACAGTGCTGAAAAATATTGAAACTGCTGCTGGGTAGTTTTCTATATTGTCATAAATATCATTATCATAAATTTTCTTGAATTACTGTGACATAACTTTGAAGCTCTACTGCTCAGCTCCCTGGCACTTTGTTAGTTCATGTCTCCTGACAACACGAGCTGAGGTATGAACCAGACCGAGACCTGTTCCATCCTGCAGTGTAAAGCCAGGTTTATTCCAATCCTAAAGCACTGAAACTGGGTTACCACAGTAGATCATCTGTCTCTATCTCTCCCTATCCCTTTGTTTTTGGCCAGTAGTAGCAGAGAATCCACCAGCACCCTGTTGTCCAACAACACGGGAAGCTGCGTGTGTTGATTTGGCCAAGATTTTACGCGGGATGTCCTTCCTGTCACAATCCTCCCCATTTATCCAGGCTTGAGACCAACACTAGGAGCACTGGCTTGTGACCGGGTTGCACTCTTGTCAAGTTGCCTTTGTCTTAATAAACCTATTAATTTACTTATTACATAATTATAAAGAGCTCACTCATTTACTGATAGTCTGCAGAGATTAAGTGCCTTAACTGTTACAGTAATTCATGACTAATTCTAGACCAAACAGTGACACAAAAAGGATTTTTCTGAATAAGGATGACAGCATTTTTAACCTTCCTACACACTGAGTATGTACTCAGCTCATCCCTAAAATTATAATGAGTGCACCAGCAGCTGAAATAACAGTTACAGTTATTTTAATGCGGAGAATGCTTTATAAAGACTATCATAAGACATTTATTACTATCATTCTACTGTTATTATAAACTATAGAGAATTTGGGAAATTTTGATTCAAATTAAATGCACTGTATCAGTGATTTAACTGATCAACAAAGTAACTTTGATCGTTTGTGTGAATAGTGTAATTTTGTTTGGTTTGTTTGGATTTGGTAACCGTTACCGTGTCTGAGTGAGTGATGATAGCATGATGGGAGCACACACCGCACCCAGGCTGAGAGTGCTGTGGTCATACCGCATCAATAAAACGCGTGTTAGGAGCCAAATGCTGCTTTGGATAAAAGGCGCTCATTAGTTCGCCGGTCTGCCGTCCAATAATCGAATCGATGCTGACACTGAAGCAACGATTAAGCAGCAATGAGCGCCAAAACATAGCATTTAGCTAAAAAACACATACAGATACACAAAGCTCCACCTCCTAGCACATCACGATTCCCACTCGAAGCCACGGCCGAAACATCGGACAAGGTGCTGGAGGCAGTTTTCCCCGACAACACAAGCCAAAACAGCACAAACGTGTCCGATAATGGGCGTAGATAGATTAGCTCCATAAGCTAACTAGCTCAGTGGCCAACCAAGCCAACGATTCTGAAACTTAATTTACTTTCAACACCAAAAACGTTTAAACGCGTCATAAGAAGAAACCAAACAAAACCACCTGGTCTGTCTGATATTTAAATTTTCGCTGACAAATAAAATTTACACCGTGGCACCGAGCGAAGAGCAGCTAACTGCTACAAGCAAATTGTTGGCTAGTTTTAAGTTCAGACAGAAATACGTCCCGAATTTTTATACTTCGAATTTAGGAACACAGCAGATGTAGGAGTATGAACTCACCTAAAGCAACAAAAAAAAGTCTTCTCCGATTAGCGGAGTTACCCTTGCAAACAGACACACAGCTGTGATGATGATGACGACGAGGAGGAGGAGGAAGACGATGACGGCTACACCGCTGTGTGTTACCACACCAACCGACAGGGGGAGCAACATACCACATGCATTACGCACCACCGGAGACTTTCTCTAAACTTCCGGTTTCGTGATGTAACAGAAATGTTGGATTTCGTGGGTTTTTATCATATTTTCATTTTTATTAAATATGTTGGAATTAGTTCTATTTTAGACTCGCAAAATACCTTTATGTGGGTTTGCCACAAGGCTACTAATCCACTTTACGGCACCTGCCATTTTGATTTCAGGCATGAAGCCAGCAGCAGCTGAGACTGTGCCCTTAACCAACCCAATCAGCATGCAGTCTAAGTATAATAAAATAAATTAATGAATAAAAAAGAAGACTCGCCCAACCAAAGTGCGGGGTTTTATATGTAGAACCAGATGTAATATGTTTTAGCCGTTTAGCTCTATTCAATAAGTGTTATGTCACGTGAGTCCCCTGAATTATACCCTGTTTCTTAACAATGAGATATGTCAGTTCTGAACACACACACACAAACACACACAGCTTTCCTAACAGATGCTCATGCTTTTCCGTCTGGTAGAAACCCCAGCGCGCACACACACACACACACATCTATGCACATCTATAGTTTTCTATGTGAATGCATGAATGAAGTGTTATCTGACCTGTGTGAGCATTATTACATGCCTGCATGTCTGTCTGTCTGTGTGTGGCACCCCTGTGGCCTCAGCTCCATATGCTGCTGCTTGTTAGCCAAACCCAAACCCTGTGGGGGCACTGCTGCCTCAGCCAACAGTTGTCTGAGGCCAGTTTACCCTGTATCCATCCTCCTGTGCGTTCCTTTCTGCTCTGTGGAGTGTGTGTGGCTTCCAAGGTCTTTATGAGTAGCATTCTAGGATTATTAGGTAATAGGAAACTGGGTCTTTAGAGGGGATTTGTAAGAGGAAACACAACACAACTAAGGTTTCCAGTTTGCATAATTGTGGGTGTATCTGCTTTCACTGGCAAGTGGGTAAAGACCACACAGACCACAGATTAAATTTAGGAAGCCCTGAGATTCTTGGTGTTTCAGAACTGAATGTGAAAAGCAAGGGATGGATCTCACTGTGAAATTGCACACTCAGTGGCTAATGGCTTGTGATTACAAAATTTTCCATAACCAGAAGCTACAGACATCTTATATATTGTCTGTGATTTGACACAGGCAGCTGAGCAGCATCTAACTGGCTAAACTGTGTAACTGAACTGTAAGACAGCTGCTGATGTTGGTACCTTAATAGTAACACATATATTAACAAGACAATAACTGTTCAAATTAATTTAAAGTTTAATAAGTGCATCAACTTCCACAATAAGTGTTCCGGGCATTTCAAAGTCCGGGCTTCATAGCAGGAATTCACAAACCTGTTGATGATTCTGAAGGTGACTGCAGCCATCTTTATTTACAGTCTGTGGCGTCTACTCTTTTCTCTTTGCTTACATGCTGTTCTCGAGCTACTTACTTCAACTCTAAATAAAATATTATAGTTTGAGATTCATGTGTACATAGTGAAGATTAGTAACAATCGGAGAGTGTGAAATCCGAGAAGTAAAAAGGAGCCACACCCCAGCCAGTAATGCCACACACCCATATAAACACTGTGGTATTGTTTCTACCTTATTGCCCTCTGTGCAGTCACATGCTTGTAACATTAAAAACAACGGTCTCTGACCGTTTGCTCCAGGTAAAATAAATAAATAAATAACAATAATAATCAGAACATAACCTCACCTGTAACCCAAAGAGCGCATGCTTTTGAACAATGAGCTGTTTTTTAAGCAACTTTTTAGTTTTAAAACATAGAGCTGCACACTGGAATCAGTTTAATAGAGGGGGGTTAGCTCCTGTCTTAGTCTTGAGGCGACTATCTGTGTAAAACTGTGACTGACAGACCGACGTTTACAATCTGGTCGACTGGCTGCAGGCTAAAAGCTGTTTGTGCAAATAGAAATAAAGGACAGGTTAGGGCTAAATCTGAAGAAGTGGATTACCTGTATCGTCTGCCAGAGAGATGTTAGTGAACGTCCCATCATCCTCGTCCACTGTGGCCTCCATGGCCTGAGTTTGCTTTTCGTCCTCCACTTTTATTCCTTTCTTTCTTTGATTATCTCACAGAGTCGTGAATGTGTGTTGATCTTTCCGGGTTTTGTTAGTCTCCGTTTCTTCTTTCTGTTTGTCTGTTCTCCCCCTCTGGCTCTGCCTTCTCTCACACACACCTGCTGCCTTGAATTGCTTGCCACGGTTACCTGCTCTACCTGCCTGGCAGCTCCGGTTACGTGGCTGTCGTGGGAATGGGTCACCATGGCGACCACTTGACCAAAACACGAGACAGACTGCTCAAGCAATAAAGCTATCGGGGGTCAAAGTTTAAGCTCCTGTGAAATGGAGTAATGGCGAAGAGGCACATTTAAAGTATCTTCAAATTAGGATCGTGAGCCATGTGAGCACACTGCAGTCCCCAGCTCGGTGACTCGGGACAGTATGCTCCTCAGTTTTTATTTATTCATTTATTTATTTATTTATTTATTTATTTATTTACATGAGGTTTGAATTTGAAGGCTTCAGCTGACTTAAAATGACCGGAGAAATCTTTAACGACAAAGAGCAGTTTCCTCAAATCTGCGGTGCATCCTGCACTCTGGTGGCTGAAACTTTGCACTGCAGCTCACTATCCACTGTCTGTGGACTAGAACAGGGGGGTCAAACTCATTTTAGTTCTTAGGAGACTTCCTGCGGGCCAGAGCCTGGATGAATTATCCTGTAGGCATTCAAGGCATGTTCCCAGGGGTCCATGTACAGTTAGAGGCCCATCCAGAAAATCGTGAAAAATAACTTGTCTTCTCTTAAATGTTAATCTTAAAACTATATCTTATCAAAACATAACTAAATATATTCTTGAAATGACAAAAGCGATATAACTGATAGCCTGTATTTTACCTGGCTCTTTCTCCCCAACACTGCTGAGGCTAGTAGTTTCTCAAAGTCCTCCAGCTAGTGGAAAGAGTACGTCTGAAATGAATGAATCAGAGAAACAAGAACGTCGATCTTTTATTAAAATGGCTATTTCTACTTCAGTTTAACATTCTAACATCTCTGCTCTGAGTAGCCCCTTGAAAACGTATTACCATATAACACTAAAGGGATGTTTTATAAAAACAAATGTTTTAAAAATTATCTGATACCCCCACAAAATATTGTCTCTTATTTAAACTTTTACATGGATGATATTTGAAATGATAAAGATCAAAATGCTTTCTTAAAGATGTCATTCGGATGGATAGCTGACGTTTGCAAATGTTGTAGGAATGCTCGCTTTTAGCTGGGTTATTTGGGTAACAAATTAAAAAGGGTTTGTCTTATGAAAGATTCCTACAGTGGTGTATGTCCTGAAAACATTTTTATTTTTTATCTCAATAATGATAAAGCCTGCTGTGTGGCACAGACCAGCCAAGACATTTGCAGTTCATTCTTAATGGCCAAGGTTCTAATATTTGATTCATCTGTTAGGAACCTTTAAACAGCCGGTTCCTGTGTTTGTGTTTTGCCCTTATACAACCAAGCTTGGTTATGTGATCATTTCACCCTCTGCTTTGGCAGCGGCCAACGCTCTAATGGTCAGGCTTTACAATGCAGTCCCCAGAAATAATGTTTAATGTCACATTGGTGTCTTTTGTGTGCAATTTATGGTGCAGACACAGGGAACACCATTAATGCAGATACCCACTGCAGCTGCATTAATCCAGTATGAACAATGGTCAGAAACCTAAGGCTCCAGAGCTGCATGTAGTCTCCATCTCTGCTGGCTCCCTGTGGCTTTGAGAAAGAAAAAAAACCCCACATGAATATGAATTTTTTTTTTTTAACATTCCAGTTTTTATTTATGGTTTCTATAAGTGATTCTTTATGTTCTACAGTTGTATAAATGTGTATCATATGCACCAAATGAAAATAATAGTATGTGAACCAGAGCCAACATCTTTCACCTGGTGCCTTATTAAAGTGGCTGGCATAAATGAATGCACACAAATGTCTAGTCCTGAGCTTTAGACTCCAAATCCCCCCTAAAAATGACAGGAAAACTGAGAATGCAACAGGACCTGGGCACATTTATTTGCCTTTTACTGTTGTGATGGCTGAAGTTACAGCCACACATATTGGGTAACATCTATCAAACATCACAGCGCTACAACAGACTTATACATAACACTACACATAGTTGTTTTTCCTTTAAATATAGGATTTAATTTACAGGGTAAAAAAGAATTGGTTTTGGTTTAGTGTATTCTAAAATAAGTGTGCACATTTTAGTTTATAGTGTTATGTGTATGATTTAGTCTCCCAGAGTCTGTTGCTCCCAGCCCCTTGAGCTAAGAGGTGGAAAAGGGGCGGAGCAAGCCTACATGGAGACCTGCGAATTTTGTCATACCACAACTCTGGATCTTGGGGGGGATGGAATTTGTTATGTTGGTTTTAGTGAGGTTTTAGTGAGTTGTACACTTTTTGTGTCCTTGTGGGCTGATCAGCTACTATTTAAGTTTTCTCTTTGTCTCATTTCGGTAGGTCCGATTGTTTGAGTTACTAGTATTGGGGCACGCTGGTTTTTGAGTTATGTTCTGTTACCTTGCCCTTATTTATGATTTAGATTTTTGTATAATTTAACCAAGTTTTTTTTTTTTAACGGGGTAAATAAATAAGGTAACAAACCTTTTTCAGACTTTAACCTGTGCCTGACTTTCCTCAGTCCATCACTACTGTCAATGCTACTGGCTTACTGATATACTTGATCTGCAGCTGGACTTTAATCAAACTCATATTGAAATTGTCAAGAGCTGTTAAGCTGCTATGTGTTTTAAATATTACCAGACTGGTGTATTTTAAATTTGATTCATATACACAAACACAGCTAGGACCTGCACAGCCTTATAGATACACAGAGATGCTAAACATTCTGATATGAGTATGAATATTTTCTCTTTCTTTTCGTTTGTTTGTTTGCTTCAAATGCAAAGTTATGGAGTCAAAGTTGAAAGTTAAAACTTCCATGTTTTAGGCTTTTATTTAATCGAGTCTGTTTTTGTTTCTAAAAGCGTTTTCTGTGTGAATGTTCAGTTTGCACTAAAACATGAAGTTTAAAAAAAAAAAGAACAACAAAAAGAACAACAAAAGCAAAACACAACATCAAGGACCTGAAGACCTAAAACTTTCTGAAGTTTGCAATTAGCATTTTGAATAGGAATGACTGATTAACCTGACATTTACCTCTTCGAACTGTGGTAAGAGGCTGGAGCCCACATTAAATGTAATTACTGAGGGCAGAGCACCATCTTGTGGTCAGATCACTCACAGTGCAGCTAAAACGATATTATACATCAGGTGTGCCCAACAGGAAGCCAGGATCTACTCCGGCTCACTGGATGGATTTATAAATGTGAAAAGTGAGGTCATTAATTGTTCCAATTTTCATTGTAATGCTGGTGTGATAATAGCATCTTAAATGTGGAAAGCATTTTTCTCAGTGAGTTGTCTGATTAATAAAGACTGAAATGCTGAGTTTGATTACCAAAACTCAACATGTGAAGCTCCTGTCCCTTTTTGGTGATCTGTAAATTGTGGTGTGCTCTAGTAAACTCAATGCATGTGGAAAAAGTAAGAAATATTCTTTACTTTTATTTTTCTAATCTTTCTGTTTGTCTGATGTGATGAGAAACACAGTCACATGTTGAAATCTGGTGCTAACGAAGGGATTTGAACAGTTAAGCTCAAACAGACGATAATCTGTCTTCTTGACCAACTGAGGGCCCTGGGGTCCTGGAGCCTATTGCAGGATTAACACAGATGTGACAAATGTGTCCCATTTAGACCTCGGGACTCCCGGGCCGTACTAGGCACAGATGTTCTTGTATACTGTGCCGGCCACTTCGTTATGGCACTCGATGTTTGCCCTGCTTGCTGTTGGATTGTCTCAGGGTCATCTTTACACGTTTTGTCTGGTGTGGATCCAGCCTCTACAGATCTTGTGCTGCGAACTTGTTCCTGTGCTGCCACGATTAGTGTCTCTGTGCTGTCTTTCAGTCCACCAGTGTCCGGATTTCTGGATATCAGCTACTTCTTCTATCTGCCGATGGTGCATGCCGTGCAGGGGCCTGTCCTTCCATGATGGTTCCTCTCCTTGCTCCTCTTCGTTCTCAGATGTCTGTTGCTTGAGGAATTCACTGACCACACTATCAGTCTTCCTCACTACTGACTCACCATTTCTTGACCACCTTCATTGCACTTATATATAACATATATATTTAGATATTATTAAGTAGAAATAAAACAGTGCGTAGCTTTAGAAAAAAATCAGCCATCCCTGGACCTTGACAGTTGTGTTAAAGGGAAACCTGGAGAGAGGAGCCAAATGCAGGATGATGAAACAGCAAAATGAACAGAAAGCAAAGTTTTTTCATGGTTGAGCAAAGAACCAAAAACTTCACAAAGTCAAGGACTTACACACAAAAGGAATCCACAGAAGAAGCACAAACGCATAAAGTGCATGTTCAGTGCAGGTGAAAGGAAGGAAAAAACAAAAGCATGAAGTAAAACCAAAATAAGACACATGATCGTCCTGATCTTTAAAGTAAAACAGGATATAATCAAAATACAAAATTAGCATTACTGTTAAAGATGTGACAGCACTAAGCAAGAGACGGATTACTGAGAAAGCAAGAGAAACTAGATAACAAATGCAGCAGGGACCTTGACAAACACTGATCAGAGGATAAATGTGGGACAAATGAATGTAAATAAAACTGAAGTGCCTGAATCATCCACAGGGGATCATCGCTGCCCTGCAGACTCTGAAATGTTTCACCACTGATCGGGGAAACATTTCAGAGGCAGTGCCAGGTTTGGAGTTGAACTCCTGTTCTTGGTGTGCGCAGTTTTTAGTTGCCCCCACAAAGCTGCAAAGAAAGCGACATTTATATGAACATTTTCACAGGAAGGGGAGAGTCGTTAACAGGAAAAAGTTTGGTAATAATCCAAACTTGCCCTTCAGAGTGCTGCCTCATCAGCTCTCTCCGAGGGCTGCTTCTGCTGATTTCAGATCTGTTTTATTATCACTCACAGAGTATAAAGGACGACACTGCCAGCTAAACTTGGCTGGTGACAGTAAAGCTGCTGTTCCTCACAAAACCCTCGATGAATAGTAGAAGGCAGACGCAGCACGACATTTCAAAGTTTACAGGAGGGTGGTAGACGATGTCGAGTGGGATGGTAAGTGGCCGGTGATGGCTTCTACCTGTAGCACAGCAGGCCCCAGAGACAGTTTGACCCTTACGCAACCTGGAAGTATACGACTTCAAACACACACGCGCACACACACGCACACGCACACACACACACACACACACACACACACAC
>NW_024582396.1:90099-151990 GCF_018398535.1 Haplochromis burtoni
CACACACACACACACACACACACACACACACACACACACACACACACCACAGCTTGATTCTGAGAACAAATGAAGGCACTGAGGAACAAACCGTATTTGACATTTCTTTAGTCTTAAAATGTATTCACTGTGTTTCTTATCTTTTTCTCCTTTTGTGCACTTAATTATTGTAACGTAGTGCCTCCCAACAACCAGAGCAGTATCTGTGGTGGGATCAGCACAATTTACAACTTTAGCGAGAGAGTAAAGTGTGTGTTCTGTTCTCTCTCTTTCTCTTGTGATAGTCCACAGACCAGATGCCCACTTTGGCACCAACACCCAATCAGTGTTATACCAGGCATGGGTATACACACACACACACACACACACACACACACACACACACACACACACACACACACGTACACGCACTCTAACAGAAACACAAGAGGCAGTGAAAGAGCACTCATCCATCTGTCCATCTCCCAGCCACTCTGGTGCAGAGAACACATCAGCATGCTTGTGTCTGCTGCAGCCTCTTCAGCGTTATGTGTGAGCATGTCTGTGAATGAGCCTATAGCTGTTTTCACCTTTTTTGAGATTAAAGACTGTTAAACAGTCTTTAACCTGCCAGCTCTCAAGTACAAAGTCCATACAATGTTAGATTGCGCTGATGTGCAAATAGCCCGGCCCGGTCTAAGGGCAAAATGTCAAATAGACATGAAAAAGCAATCTGTTTTTTCATTCACACAAGTTTTCTTCTTTTTTGCTACAGTCAGCAGGACTTTGAATGTATTTCTACATGTTATGTGACCTCTCTGTGAATGAGGTGGCTCATAGGTGTACATGGTAACGAAGCATTTTTGACTCTTTGTTTTGTCATCTGATCTGAGGATGTTTAGAAGGGAGGAGCAGGACTGTCAGATATTTCTGTTCAATTCAGTTCTATTTATACAGCGCCAAATCACAACAACAGTCACCTCAAGGTGCTTTATATGGTAAGATAAAGACCGAACAAGAATACAGTGAAAACAGAGAAAACCCCAAGAATCAGATAACGCCCTGTGAGCAAGCACTATGGCAACAGGGGGAAGGAAAAACTCCCTTTTAACAGGAAGAAACCATCGGCCGAACAATCTCAAGGAGGGCCAGCCATCTGCCGCGACTGGTTGGGGGGGAGAGGAGGAAGACAGGAAAAATTGATCTGCCTGACAGAGCTGGTGAAAGCAAACAGGTGGTGAGGATGAAGTAGGAACTCCTATTCAAGGCCTCTGCCAGTGGAGTCCTTAACAATTTCTCTTGCAAGATCAGGGAAGTTGGAGTCCAAATGGAAAATATTCACAGATACCATTGCAGAGCTGGCTGTGAGGAGCTGGACATGGCAGCAACAGAGGACCTGCTGGTGGACTCCAGCGGCGAAGGCTTTCTGGGCCTGGTTGGTCCAGGAGTCTTCTTTTTTTTTAATGTTTATTTATAAGATTTTAAGGTCAAAATTACATAAAATCACACTACACAAAGGAAACAAAATTCAAAAACAATAACATCCAAACACAGAAAGAAAGACAAAAAAGAGAAAAAAACAGAACAGAAAAACAAGAAAAGAAAAGAAAGAATAAAACAGTTAGTCAGTCCAAATCAAAAGTTCAAGAGAAATGCTAGTGTCTGAGGAAGATGATCTCCTGTGTGAGGTTAGACAGGGCAACAGAGAGTTCACCAAGTCAAGAAGATGTGGGGAACAAGTCCAGGAAGAAATTGGGGTCACATAAACTCAAAGTGCAGTCACATGGGTTAAAGTTTATGTTGAATCCCCCTTAATATGATTGAGAAAAGGACCCCAGATTTCGACAAACTTAATGATATATATATATATATATATATTATATATATAGATATATATATATATATATATATATATATATATATGGTGTGTGTGTGTGTGTGTGTGTGTGTGTGTGTTTTCGATCACATGACACTAATCTCAAGTTTTTCATTCATCCACAAACTAGTAAAACTTCACTATCATATAATTCGTTATTGCAAAACCCCATCAGTACTTTATATTAATGCCCTTAGTGTTTGTCCATAGAATGGATTTCATTTTAGTTAGTTAAATAGTTTAGTCAGTTAATTTTATTCAATTTTATATTATTAAAAAGAAATATATAAGATCAGGAATTGAGTTACCATGTGACTCTTAAGGCCAATCACCTGCTGCCATTTCCAGCTGCTCTTTTATGCACAATTCACCACAGCAGGTAGCTCCACATGTTTGTTTCAGCACAAGTCAGGAAAATGAATCTGCCCAGTTAGGAAGTACCAAGTATTGTGAATCCAGTGTTTTAGTGTCAGAGAAGGTGACAACCCACAAAAAGGTAAATATGTATAAATTTGCAGGTGGTAGCTGCAGACCATTTCTCTTCTTATCCATCCTGACTGATTTTTCTCTAGTTTTGTTCTTAGTTTTCTGACGTTATTTACATTAAGATGTAAGAAACGTCCCCTCTGCTGCAACCACCTCGCACATTCATCCCATTATGTGTCCTTAGATTACCCACAGCTACAGAAAGGGTCAGCGGCCTCAGACTAATAAAAGATAATCAGCTGTGCTGTTCTGTGTGCAAATAAGTGTGTATGCACGAGCCATTATAGAAGAATAACCATCTGTGATGGTCAGTGTGTGTGTGTGTGTGTGTGTCCTTCTTTGTAGCTTTATCTGTGGAGTAATTTAATCACTCTAAAATATTTAAGAGCTTGTGGGCAAATGAGGCACTTGACTGAGGATCTACATTTTCCCTTATCTATCTATCTATGGTAAAAGTCCATTCCAGGATTTGCAGGCAGCCACAGGCTTCAGTGTTACTTTAAGGTCTTCAGCATTCATGTCCCCCACACTCACATTTCTCTATCCCCCCCTCTTCTCATTCACCCTACTCACTCTCACCCCACTCACACACACTCTGCAGGGGGAACACACACACACATATGCGCGCGAGCACACACACACTCCTGAAGGAGGACTTGAGGTAAGAGGG
Source organism: Haplochromis burtoni (assembly GCF_018398535.1). Taxonomy (NCBI): domain Eukaryota; kingdom Metazoa; phylum Chordata; class Actinopteri; order Cichliformes; family Cichlidae; genus Haplochromis; species Haplochromis burtoni. Next base: position 93,111 of record NW_024582396.1, read on the forward strand.
AAGTCGCCTGCACTGTGAACTGCCGTTTCTTTAAGCCACTGGACAGGACAACAGTGGAGGATTGTATCAGCAGTCTTCCCCACACTAGAATACAATGCACTTACACTGTGGCTGTAAACTAAGCAGCATTTAGTCGACACAGGCAGAGCGTTAATTAAACACACAGAGGCTGCTTGAATTAATTTGATTACCAATTAACAGCATATATATCGTTATATTGCGCTAGTGACTGCTCCATCCATTCATCAGTTTTCTGCTTCTTATCTGTGTCTGAGCAGAAGTCTAAGCAGGACTGCCCAGACTTCTCCCTCTCTGCCCGGCCACCTTTTTTTAGCTCGTCAGAGACATCTCAGGCCAGAGGAGAACAGCATGATCTCACTAGAGGCTGTACGGGCTTTGCTCCTGGCTGGACATCAGCCCACTGAGAAGGAGGCATCCTCGTCAGATGCAAATGACCACATGACTTGTTGATTTTAAATCTTCTTCTTCTGGTCATTAATCGCAGTTTGTGACCATAGGTGAGAGTAGGAATGTAGACTAACTGGTAAGACCTGTTTCACCTTTACCCTTATCTCTCTCTTTGCTACAACAAACCAGCACAGTGTCAACACAGTCTCAGGATGTTCCACAAATACCATACTTCTAACTCATGAAGACGTCTGTGAAGGTTCTCAGTCATCCAGGTCAGAGTAATCCAAGGAGCTTGGAAATAAAAGCGACTGGACTTCTTTATGTTGAGGACCCTGAGATATAAGATCTAAACAGACTCAGTGGCAAAAGGCAGCTGCAGTCCAGTGAATGCTTATTGTTAGCATTGGAAACTAAACGCTTGCTGCAATGCTGGTCTCCACCAATAAAATTTACGGCTTAAAAACATCCCACATAAAATAAATTGCTCTTATACAGTCGTTACGAAGGTAGAAGTGAGCTATCGAGGTCAAAATTGTTCATTGCATCTCAACTTGTTTGGAGTTTTAACATGCGAGTCTGGGAGATTGATTCATTTTTTGAAGCAAGCCTCAAGTGGCCAGTGGTGGAAGTGCAAGTGTATTCACTTTCTTTTTAGCTTCTTTTTAGCTTCTTTTTAGCGCTTGAGCCTCATTTTTGAGATACATAAAATCCAGCACAGTATTCTGTGAAAAAAAATACTACTTAAAGTATAAGTCAATAAGGAAAGTTTGATACCATCATCCTCTCAAACCACTCACTCACTCACAGTTTCTGATGTTAAACATTAATCTGATTTTGGTCATTTTCATAGAAGAATTTCATAAAAGAGCTCTCTTTTGGATCAAACTGATTTTTAATAACTCTTTGGCTCATTTAAGTCCCTCAGAAGCAAAGGATAAGCTTAATGAGACATGTTAGATGAGCTTTTAAAAAAGGCTACTTATCTCATTTCTTGAAAAGTTGGCATTTTGAAAGTATAAAGGTTTCTACCCCCAGTACTGAGACACAGATGCATTTAGGGCCCCCTGTGAGTTGGGGGCCTGGGGCTTAATCCACCCACCATCATCAGTTGCATGGTGTACAGTGACTTTAATTTTAAAAAGAAAAGTTTATCTCCTATAGCGTGACTGACTTTTAGGTAATGGAAGTTCAGTCCTCCAAACAAATATGTGCTCCGACATGCACACTCCAATAGACAGTGACATTTCCTGCATCTCTTCCAGAGCTTCGTCTCCCCAGAAACAATGGATGGGTCGTCTGGATGGCTGCTGGTATGAGATGTTGATGTATGGAAGACAAAGACAACCAGAAAGACACAACTATGTGTGTGAATGTGTCAAAGACAGAGATAACCCAAATTACCTCCAGAGATGGTCTGTTTTGCACGTCACGTAGAAGCAGAAATAATCACATCTATTTCCCTAAAACTAAATCAAACATGCAGCTGGATCAAATATACGCCAAAATAGTTTCTTAAAGAGGCAATCACAATCCATCCATTTTTTCCTACTTATCCATATCAGGGTCTCAGGGGAGCTGGAGCCTATCCCAGCTGTCATAGGCCGAGACAGGGGCGGTCGCCAATCTGTCTCAGGGCTAACAGAGAGACAGATAAACATTTGCACTCGCACTGATACTTACGGCCAATTTAGAATCACATATTAACCTAGCATGCATGCCTTTGGACTGTGGAGGGAAGGCCAAGTATCCAGAGAAAACCCACACAGGCCCACTTATTGCCAGCACTACAGTGAGAATAAGCAGATTTCTCCAGTTGGCCGCTAGATTCAAACACAGGATCTTCTTGCTGTGAGGCGACACTGCTAACCACTGTGCTGCCACCATACGCAGCAGCTATTCAGTACAGAACAAAATAAATCCTGACATCTTGAGTGAACTTGATTAAACACCGTGGGTGGCTGAAGGAATATTTTCCCATTTCAGCATCAGAGAATAGTTTTAAAGTCAAATCCAGTTAAAACGACTTCTAAACTTCCATTCAGTGGATTTAAAAACGACAAACTGAATTCTATTCAGTTTTATTTTTGTAGCGCCCAATCACAACAACAGTGTCCACAAGGTGCTTTACATTGTAAGGTAAAAATGCTACAATAATAGAGAGAAATCCCCAACAATTAAACAACCCCCTATGGGCAGCCACTTGGCAACTGTGGAAAGGAAAAACTCCCTTTTAACAGGAAGTAACCTCCAGGCAGAACCAGGAAGAGCATGCACTCTGGTGTTCAATAGTATCTTCTTTCTTTTTAGCTCTGTTTTGGTCTCCGCCATATCCTGTTAAGCGTTACCTTACATTCAGCAGCAGCTTCAGCCTGTCTGCTGTTTGTGGATGCGCAGTTAGACTGCAGCATGTCTCGAACTTCTTTCTTAAAACAGAGCAGAAGAAAACAATGCAATGAAGAGACACCAAGTAGGACTAAAAGGAGCTGACATCCGATCTACTGTCACTCCAAAATTACTGACTATAGCTGCTTTTTTGAGGAGTGAAATTTTTGCTTTTAAATCAGAAATACTAAAAAAAATTAAATTCTAGATAAAATTTAGGGATGGCGCTGCCTTTTTGTTTTTCTGTTTTTGCTCAGACGACAGTCAGATTTAATTGTTCTTTCTGCCTTGCGTCACCATGACATGACAAGAAAGTGTGAAATAACAGTGATTAAAGGATATTCAGTGAGTGTTTGGTGAGTCAGTGTGTGTGTGTGTGTGTGTGTGTGTGTGTGTGTGTGTGTGTGTGTGTGTGTGGTTATTGACATCGGCTGGTGCTTCTCCATCTCCCTCGTGCTGTTACGTCATGATGGTGTCATGAAGTCAAAAACATATATTATAGCTTAAATTTAGAAGTCTGTCACATTGTTATGTGTCAGCTGTTTGGAGGTGGTCATGGAGGATTTAAGCAGATTTTGTTTATTAAAATCATTTTCACTTGTCCCTTTTGTCTAAATTGATTTTATATTTTTTATGCTTTTCCTGTATTACACACATGTCATTACCACCTGAGCCATCCCCGACTCTGCCCTTTCCTCTAACAGCCTGCAGACTCATTTACATGTGAAGAACTTGGATTTTCCATTAAATTCAGTGGATAAAATATAAACTGAGATATTGTATTTAGTATTTGAAAGTGATGACATGGGAAGCCACACAGGTTTAGGCACTGAGCTGCTACAATTTAGCATTTTCCAAAAAGTAAATCTGGACTCCTGACTTTTGGAAATTCACAGTTTTCTGCTCATTTGGTCAAACGGGAATGTGACTGAAACTGTGAGAGGTTTAGGGCTAACATCAGTTTATCTTTGCTTGGTTTGCTAGTTCTGGATAATGTTAGCTTTGTAATGTATGCACAGTACTGTGCAAAAGTCTTGAGCCACCCTTCATTTCTTTATATTTTGAAAAGAAAATATGAAACAGGTGCAGCAAATTAACTTAAACATGCAAAATAAATGTAAGTACTCTATACAAGTATTTTCATACAAACAGAGATTATAATAATGGAATGATCTTGAAGGTCAATATTTGGTACAACCGCTGTTATTCTTCAACACAGCCTGAACTCTCTCTTTAGGTAGTGTTCAGGAATGGTTCTCCAGGCTTCCTGAAGGACATTCAAAGCTTTTCTTTGGATGTTGGCTTCCTCCCCCATGTTTTACAGATAGCTGTAAACCAGCGGTGTCAGACATAAGGCCTGGGGACCAGAATCAGCCTGGCAAAGACTCCAATCCGGCCCACTGGGTGGCTTTGGAAAATATGAAGGAGGTTGAAGTTATTCATTTTTGGACTTTTAACTGTATTTTTATAAGTTTTACAGCTTTTCCTGCTCATAAAGCTGAGTTGAGATTCTACTTTATTGCATATAAACATATGTCAGGTATTAAATGTGTAGTGAAACATCTTTACACTGACAGAAAGTAGAGCTTCACTCGTCCGGCCCACTTTAGATCAAAGTGGGGTGAATGTAGCACTCGATGTAAAATGAGTTCGACGTCCCTGCTGTAAACCTTCACTAACCTGACCTCCTCCACATTCAGCAATACAACAATATGAACCGAAAATTTCAAATTTTGCTCCATCACCATGAGAATTGTTGATGCTTTTTCACTCCAGTAGTTGAGAACTATTGCTCCATTTTCAGCTAACATTATGAATTAAGCGTTGGCAGAATTATAAAGCTATGTCGCCTACGCTGTGAAATTAAGACTTTATTTATAGTCTTGTATGTGTGGTGGTCTAATATTGCACACACTTGCTAATATGCTCACTCACCAGTTGTTCCATAAGAGTCCACCAACACCCTGTGGCTGGTTTCTCCTTCCTTGGCCCGCTGTTAGTAGATCCCCACTAAAACACATTTGCCCTTTTCCATTAATTTCCCTCTTCACATCTGCACATTTTCCCTCCACTGAACACACGAGAACTGCAGGTTAACGTCTTGTCTATGCCAGACCTTAACATGCAGCATTGTTACAACATAATCGACATGATTCGCTTCATCTCTGAGTCATCATTATGTCTCGTTCACAGACACGAGTGTGTGCACATGATTGTCTTCCATAAAATCCAGTGTCACAGTATTGTTTATGGCAGCCATGTAATCCCCATGGTTTCAATACGATCATCACTATATCATTCTCATATGTAAATAGAGCCTCGTGTCTGTGTGTTTATAACATTTATTTGTGAGGACAAACATAGAGCAAGTCCTCCTCCTGTTACTCATTAGATTTTACAGCGATGACTTGGTTTAAGGTGAGCATAAAGTTAGATTTAGGTCAGGAAAGCAGTGGTAAATCTAAAGGAAATGAATGAAAGTCCATGTAATGTCCCCTGAAGTGATGGAAGTATGTGTATTTTTGCGTGTTTGAAGGCCTGTGTGTCTGTTTTTGTGTATGCATACAGGGTTAAGATGCACTCCACTATTAACCGCAGCGGTGTGTCAGTTATAATTGTGTGTGTGCGCCTCTGTGTGCGAGTCCTCGTACGACTCGGTAGCGTGTAGTGTACTTAAGAAATTAACATATTTTGAAAGGAAAGAAGATGTCGTTCCTTAATGAGAGAGGGCATGTGCATCTCATTACAGCATCATTAGCATAATTACCCAGCATCCTTTGTGATCATGACACGCACACGTGGGTGTGCTGCATGAGAGTGTGTGTGTGTGTGTTTGCATTGTTTACACCAAAGATTATTTTTCTCTGCCTTTTTATTGTCATTAACAGTCCACCCCCACATTCTCTTACCTTTGTCACTCTAATTTGTTTTATCCACTCATGCTCATTTATCTTTTTTTCCCTCCACCTCCTGAAAATCTAGTCCAGCAGCAATAAGAAAAAAAAAAGATCTCCGTCCCATATTTTTTAAAATAAGTCTTTCTTCAGTGGAAGTCTGGTTTCGAACCCATCTTTTCTCTTTAGCTTTTTAAAACAGCTGATCCTGCAAAAAAACATGTGATTCTCCTCTGCAGCCTTCATGGCGAGTGCGGTCACTGCTTCTTGTTACCCAGCCAGAGGTTTTTAAGGCTGTCGCAGTGCTGTGCACAGAGAGTAAACACTGTGGTAATGTGTGTGCATGTGTGGGTAACAATAACATTCCTGTAAGAAAAGCAGCCGCTATTGCAGCACATCTGAGCCTTAGGACGGGCCACCACAGGGAGAGAATATTCACACACACACACACACACACACACACACACACACACACACACACACACACACACACACACAGTCCATGTGCAACATGAAGTGAGGCATCAAACCTAAACAAAAGAAAGAAAGAAAGAAAGAAAGCTAAGCATAATCTTAGCAGTCTAGTCTGGATGGACAGCGTGTATCTATTCCACGCGATAGAGAACAGAGTAGATTGTTAACTAAACACTTTCTCTGGTGCAAAACATGAGCGATTACTGTCATAAAGAGGTGTGATAATGCTTCAAATCCAAAGTCCTTCATCACACCGCCGGTTTTTGTAAACTTTTCTGCAGCCTGACCTGATATCAGTCACATTCTCCTTTCAATCCTGCATTGCTCCATCCTTGGACCTGATCTCTGTCAAGACTTCTTGATGAGGTTGTGGGCTCAGTCATTAATTAAATAAACAATGGGTGACATCACGTGTTTTATACCACCTGTTGGTGTATTACACTCTCAGAAAAGGACTTTATTATGCCTTGATGATGGCTTGTCAGCTACTTATTTCTACTTTTGTGGTTAACACTTATAAAAAGAAAAAAACATTTTTTAGTAAATAGTAAATTTAGTAAATCCATCCATCTATTCTCTTCTTCTTATCCAGTTCAGGGTCACGTGGGGCTGGAGCCTAATCCAGCAATTCCCCTTTTTTAAATTTGCTTGGAAATGGACTGGCAGATGAAAATACCATAGTTTGCTTTGTTTTTTTAGTTACACTTGGAGTAAACTTACTGACCACTCTGAGTTTGATCTCCCTGACATCTGCTTCTAGCACAGGAACAGCACAGGCTCAAACCCAGAACTCCTTTGAAGGAATAATGCTGGTATGCTGCTGGTAAACAAGGCGGACTGAAAAGGAAACCTGTCAAAAGGTAATAAATGCTTCATTTATTACATTGATCATGCTTGTGATTTACTTACAGGAACCTTAAAGTATATGAGTAAAATGAATATTTTAACTGATTAATTTTTAATTAGACTGAATTCAGACTCTCTCATGTTACTGCAGCTTAAACTCTAGAGGAAGGAGTTCAAATCTGTACTTTTACTGCTTGGGAACTAATGTGTACATTTTCAACCCTCTAATCGGTATGCATGGCTATGTAGAAGTTCCCTTTTACTGCACTTCTGTTTGTGAGAATGAAGTTTACAGCACCAAAAGGTGTGTCTGCGGGGACATTCTGCCATGACCGCACACACAGACAATACCAGCTGCTGGTAAACATCTGGATGTGGACAGTGAACAAGCATCAGTGTGCTCTTAAGTAAGGTTGTCTTTCTATTTTTTCTGGCCATCCTTGTCCTTTTATTCCTCAGTTTCTCACCACCACCACCTCCTTCCTTCCATCCCCTCCTCTGCTCTCCCTGTGGCTCATCAATATATCAACCAGTGTGATTCTCTCTTTATCTCGCTCTTGGAGGCAGTGCCACGTACATTAAATATTTAAAGGAAGACCGTCTAGTGCAACAACCCAGCAACCTCTGCACAAAGAGAGAGACAGAGGCTCGGTGTTCTCCATCTCTCTGCCACCCTGGGGATGGGAGTCTCCGGAAGAGCCCAAAGGGAAGGAGAACCCCTTTCTCCCTCTGGTTATCACTGAGCGCGTGCCAAGGGTCATCTCTGGGTGAACAGTGTGGCCTGAATGTCAAAAAGCTGCAGAAGCTGATGTGTGGAGCTCAGAGGAAAACAGAAAAGACCACAGCAGGAGGAGGAGGAGTTATGTGGTGTAAGTGTGGGAGGAAATGTTCAAATTGGGTTTAGCACATTTCCCTTTGTGAATGTTTGTGCTTGAATCCCTTTGATTGGTTTTTAATTTAACATAGAGAGCCACAAAGATGCAGCAGATACACGGGCATCCCAGTTCGCCCTGCTGATTTTCACGACAGTTCTCAACCCTGAGTGAGTGTGTGTGGGTGTGCATGTGTGTGTTTGTGTGTCAATGTGTGTGCCTTTTGTGTAAACTCATTCTTTGCCACCCACACTTGAAGTCGTGAGCAGACAAACCGGCATGACAGTGAGAAGAGAAATACGTCTCTGCCTTGTTAAGGAGTGAACAACAAATGATCTTTTGTGCTTCTGTGTAAGTGAAAAAGTCAGAGGCAAATCCAGTGAAAACAGCTATTAACATGTCTTAATAATCACTTTAGCTCTGTCTCTCAAAAGCAACTGCCTCCTTTAATGGCAAAGACTGGCTAACTGTGTGTGTGAAGCACCATCTCCAGCAGCATTATACCTTTACATGTTGAGGCATAAATGATCTGAATGCTGAGAGCTCGGGCGGGAGCTTTTTCCTTGTCTTTTTTTTTTCCTATGGTGAGAAACCCATATTTTAACTTAACAATGGCTGCCTCAGAGACCAAATGCAGCTGGACACTCCCCCGCTCAAAAATCCTGCAAACATCCACACACAACCACCCACTCCCACAGTGTCAGTGCTGACAACTGAAATGGATGGAAAATAAAACCGCCTCACTTTAAAAAAAAAAAAAAAAAAAAGGCCGTGAGTGTATGTATGCATGTGTGTGTGTGTGTGTGTGTCTTCCTATGTTTGTAACTGGTTCTGCTGCCCATTCTGGATGGCTTAGTCCTTCAGGAATGAATGGAATGTTGTTTTACACACACAGACACACACAGACACACACACAGCACTGACTGTCTTTATCAAACTGCTTGCTTGTAGTAGTAGTCATGTGTTAGGTGCACAGGGGAATAAAGGAGGAAGTTACACTGATACGTCAGGCCAAGGTCAAATATTTGCAAGCCTTGTTTTGATTTGGTCTTAAATGGTTTTGTTTTTTCCTGTTTTTGTTGTTTGGGTTTGTTTTGTTTTTTGTTGCTGTTGTTGTTGTTGTTCGCTTTGTTTTTCCCTTTTTTTTTATGCCAAAACTGTAAAAAGGAAGCAATGTCAGTCTATGGGACAATTTGTGATTGTTATTTGTGCTTCACAATAAAAATATTTAAAGAGATTTGGTCTTAAATGTGCGCTGAATTAAAAATGAAAACACTGCAATAAATCCTCAGAAATGAAGTTCAAGAAAAAGTCTTTGTTACATTTCCCAGAAAGTCCAGAGGATCTACACAAATATTCACTCTAAAGCTAAATACTACACCTCAAGATAACCTTTCAATGGACAAAAATGACATTTTTAAGTGTAAATTTTAAGTTTAACGATACAGTTCTACCAATGAAAAAAGCAAACTGGGTGAATTTTACTGAATTTTTACTCTTACATTTTATTTCACTCGTAGATTTTATAGTTTTATTTTATTTACAGTGTACTGTATCAGTTTCATTCAGTGCCAGTATGGCGCCTCACATAAAGAAAGTTCTGTTTTCAAACTAGGGATGTTCTTGGTGACTAATACACTAGTCATTTAAACAAGAGGAAAAAAAACCTGTCTAGACTAAGAGGAGGAAAAGCGTTTCAAACTGAGTCGAAAGGCTCAGTCATGTGACACTAACCTCCTCACGACCAGATTAGATTAGATTAGATTCCTCAAAGTAGCCACCCTTTGCTTTGTTAATGTCAATGAGCTTCATGATGTAGTTACCTGAGATGGTTTTCACTTCACAGGTGTGCCTTGTCAGGGTTTATTTGTGGATTTTCTTGCCTTCTTAATGGGGTTGGGACCATCAGGTGTGTTGTGCAGAAGTCAGGTTGGTACACAGCTGACAGCCCTGTTTGACAACTGCTAGAATTCATATTATGGCAAGAACCAATCAGCTGAGTAACAACAGTCCATCATTACTTTAAGAACTGAAGGTCAGTCAGTCTGGAAAATTGCTAAAACTTTGAACATGTCCCCAAGTGCAGTTGCAAAAAACATCAAGCACTACAACAAAACTGGCTCACATAAGGACCGTCCCAGGAAAGGAAGCCCAAGAGTCACCTCTGCTGCTGAGGATAAATTTATCAGAGTCACCAGCCTCAGAAATCACAAGTTAACAGCACCTCAGATTAGAGCCCAGATAAATGCCACACAGAGTTGCAGTAGCAGACGCATCTCTACATCAACTGTTCAGATGAGACTGTGCGAATCAGGCCACATTAGCACTGTGTATTCTCTCCGGGCACCCCAGCTTCCTCCCACAGACATGCCGTTAGCACGGTTAGGTTAGTTGGGTTAATCCACCAGAGTAGAAGCCTTCCACCTCTTGGCTCCACCTAGAAATTCTGTGAATAAAAATTATGAATAGAATCAGTGACAAAGGACAGCTGTGGTGAAACCAACACCCAGCAAGTACGGTATATTGCCTGCATGGCAGACCAATGGCTTGTAGCAATGGGCCACACCACCCAGCTGATGGTAATCTGGTTACCCTGCAAACATGCAAGAATGCTTCTGCTGTTTATATTATGTTTATAGTGATTAAAATAAAGAAAAATATACAAAATTTTAAAGGTTTCTTAATTAAAAGAATGAGAAAGGACAAAAAAAAACATTATGTGAAGTGTGACTGAAACCCACAACCAAAAAAAGGTCAAACTAATCTGTGTAGGTGGAGAAGAAGCTCTGCCGACATCTGTTCACGACCGTGTGCCAACCATAGTAGTTGTAGCTGTTTAAAAAAAACACAAAGATAAATGTCTTTAATTCTTTCTTTGCAATAATCTGATCTATATTTCTGAATTTGTAAGAGACAGTCTGACGTGACCTCCTCTATGTGGAAACTTCAACATTCGTCTGTCTAGTTTTCTGCTGCTGTTTTCCTTCGTGAGACGATAGCCTTATTAAACACCGTATAAATATTGCACGAGCTATTTGAAACCACTAATCAGATTTCTCTATAGTCCACTATAATTTAAAAGTCACTGAAATGGGTGGATAAAACTCTTGATATCGGATTAGTTTGAGTGTGGCTAACCTTGTCAGTGCTGGCACCAGCATCCTTCCTTTGTTGCACATTGATGTCCACATGCCTGTGTGAAATGTGCCACACCAATAAGCTGAAATTTATTTCTGCTCAATATTAATTTTTATCTCTTTAAAAGCTTATAGTGTGACTCCGTTTCTCTTGTGGCCCTGTTTGCTCGTTCAGTCCAAAAGCAGTACGGTCAGTAAGCCTAGAAAGATGCCGTAGATCTGCCAGTCAGTTCCCCAGTGTTTGAATAGTAATCTAAGTTCATCTAATCTTAGCATCAATTTTTTTTGCAGCTTTTTTAAATGGTCAGTGTTTGTAGCATCACATTAAGGTAGGAAACTGTTATTTGAGGTTCAAGATTTGTCTCTGAAACACACGAGTACAAATAAGTATCCCCTGTTAAGGGTGCATTAGCAGACCTTAGAAGCTGTCATCCCATAGTCAGTGCACACTCAAAGTTTAAATACTTTACTTTCTGAGCGTATAACTCATACAAGTTATAATGCTGGCTTTAAAGTCCAAACTGTAGAACATAACTCACATATTTTTGGTGTAATTCCCATGAGTTACACTTCCCAGCAATTACAGACAATAAATCCCATTATTTAATAAGACTGGAAGCTAATTTGGAAAACATGATGTTAGTTGGTGAAAAAATTAAGCCATGTTATTTTGTTTATTGGAGAATTGAATTATGTTCATTTGGCCAAAGCGATAAATAATAATTGCAATAAATCTTCACAAGCAATACAAACTATATGCCAACTAAAAGATGAAATATTCATGTTTAGCTGTTAGAGATGTCACTGTTACTCTGTTGGTTGGTTTTATCCCCACTTTGAATGAAAACACAGCTATTTAATATTTTGCTATTAATTCTGGTACAGACATTCAAGTACCAAGGACTGAGTCGCATTAGCTTTGCTGATCTTCAAATTGAAATATATGTGGTGGTTTCTCTAGGTGTGGAGAACAATATAGCATGAACATGTTGACTAAATAGGAGTTGTTGTTTTTTTTATCTGAACAGGTGTATGCCTGAATGAGAATTGTTGCTTTAAACAATGGTGGTAATAGTTGGGTTTATCAGCTAATAGGCTGTTGTGATTCAGGTGTATTAATGACTTCATCAAATTACTTATTTAATAAAGGCTCCTTTGTCTGGTCAAAGATTAAAAGCTGTAGTTCTGCAACCTGCGATTAGTCTGACTGCCAGAAACAGTTTAGACTTTAGGTCTTCCTTTTTTTTTAAAAATGAACTATCCATAACTAAAGAGTTGACTTTTTTTTTTTAAATTTAAGCCCTTCTTTAATGTTACAGTTAAAAGCAACACAACAACTTTTGCTGAACTAGTCCAACACTCGTTCACCCAAAGTGATGCGCAAAGTTTTCACAGAGTTTGGGCCCCATCAGCTGTTGAAGAACACGCTCACATGTCAGTTCATATTTGCATTTACATAAGGAGTGTTGTGGTTATTGGTGAAATAGGAGCCCAAAGGAGACACGTGAGCAGGCAAGGATCAAAATAAATATGAACCTTTGTAGCAGTAGCCCAAAAGGCAACTAACTAACACGTCCATGGATGAGCAGAGGAAGCACTAGGGAAAATACCAGGAACTCGGGAACCACAGGGGATAGCAGAAAACCCACAGTAAACAGTATGACGTGACAACAAGCAGAAACAGACTGAGGGTAAAAATACACACAGAGACACTCAGGGAAGGTGAACACAGCTGAGGCAAACACTCGGGTGCAAGCAATCAGGGAAACGAGTCTGGGTAAAGTAAGCCAGAATACTAACACCCGAAAAAAGGGTTACCAAAATAAAACAGGAAATGGGGAACACCTAACGCAGACACGAAGGTAAAAGGGCAAGCAGAGAACCGTAACTGTGAAAATATAAGACCAATCAGAGAGCAACGCAACTAATACCTGTAATGGAAGGAGCATATTAAGGAAATACACAAAGTTGAAAAGCTAAACAGTGAGTTAAAAATCAAAATGAACACAGTAAATAATAAAGAGAACTTAATATCATAAATACCCCCCAAAAACAATCATTTCTCATGATATTACTTCTAAAAGACTCAAACATTTGGAAATGAATTGCATTTCATGGCCCATAACATGTTGTTCAATCAGGAAACTGCAACACAACACTGCACATCCTGTTCAGATCGAATGTGCCGTGTGCCTGCCAGTGTGTGAGCTAAGCTTCCCATTTTGTTCTCTTTAACTTTACTAAATTAGCAGCTTTATTCCATTCATTAGTGTTGACCACTGCTTGTTATTGTTTCCATTTTCCTTGAAGGTAACAATGATGTGTAACACCTGAGTGGAAATTCCTCAAAGTCAGTCAGCTGTTTAATGGCGATACTCTGTTCCTCGTACTTGGACTGGACTGTGAGTGCAAATAGTACTCAGCTTATTTAAAGTAGAGACATGCAATCTAAGTCTTCCTTCTTGACCTTTGCTCTTATGTATTTTATAAATTTATAGTAAATGCTATCTATCAGCGATTGTCTCTAAACTACAGACACACAGCAGTTTGCTTCTTAATGAGCACAAAACTGAGATTAATCACACTCCTGACACGTATACTACAAAATAGCTGTGTGGTGCAGTTGTTAGCACTCACCGTTTCATTGCTTTGTGATCAAAAAACAATGTGTGCTAATTTAACTCTGGCAGCCACTCTTCATTGGCTCCCTGTTAAATCCAGTTTTAACTTAAAATCCTTGTCCTCACATGAAAACGCCCTGAAGGATCAGACCTCGTTATTCCTAAAGCCCTCACAGGGTGATATTTCCTAATAGAGCACTTTGCTCATACACTGCAGGCTTACCCGTGGTTCCTCGAGTTTCTAAAAGCATAACCAGAGGCAGAGCCTTCAGCTATCAGGCCCCTCTCCTGTGGAACCAGCTCCCAGTTTGGATTGAGGAGGCAGAAACCTCTCTGCTTTTAAGGTTAGGCTTCACTTTTCTTTTCGCTAAAGCTTGTAGTCAGGGCTGGATCAGGTGACCCTCAACCCTCCATTAGTTTCGCTGCTATAGGCTCAGGCTGCTGGGGGAACTTCCTATGATGCTGAGTATTTTTTCTCTTGTTTTCACTCCACATCTCTCACTTCTCTTTCCATTTTTTTCCCTTTTTTGACAAATTGTCATAGAAGGCGCCTGCTCTTCCCCAACCCTGTTTCTGTTGGAGGCCTCTTTGGCCTTAAAATGGAGTTCTTCCTCCCCGCTGTCACCAAGCGCTTGCTCGTAGGCAGTGGTGTTCTCCAGCCCTCCGTGATCCTGAATTGGAAAAGTTATCAAGAAAATGGATGAATGAGTGAATTTAACATAGTACAATCTGTTATGTTTATGTCTACGCACTGTTCAGGTGTGTTGTCATTGTCAGTAGCTGTAGTAACAGTCTTCCCAGCATTTCTGTTTGTGCTCTGTTACCTCTCTGGTCTCTCGTTAAGTTTTAACATTCATCAAAATCTTTTTTTGTCTTTTTTATCTTTTATTTTGATGGTTAGTTTTTCATCAAATGACCTAAAGCTAATCTTTTGTTAGATATTTTTGCATCAATTCTGCATTTGGGGCCTCAAATGCTCAATGTGAAAAGGGCCTAGAGAGTGATCACAATAGAGCAGCAGGAATAACACAGGAGCATCCGTGGAAGAATAAATATGAAAACACAGCCCATCCATCGTGTGTGCTTTGCTTCCTGAATGATTAATTGAACATTTTTAGGTAGTCTAAGTAATTACCTCATCATTTTGGATGGATAGATGGCTGCCAGCTTGCTAATATCTGAGTTTAAATGAGCACCAGTTGGAGGATAATGATCCGTAGCCTAAATGTTCCAGGTAAACTTTTTATCACTGTAAAAACCGAGTCCTCTATAATTTAGTCACAATGCTAGGTGCTATCAGTTTTTAAGATAGATACAGGAATGGACAGTGCACAAGAGAGGTGAAGAGGACAGAGGGTGGAGCAGGTGGGCATGAGTGTCAGGGGTGATTTGTTAGCATAGCAGCAAGAGTGAAAGGAAAAAGGTTTACAAGATGGATGTGAGACCTGCTATGATGTATGGTAGCAATGACAACAAGACAGGAGACCGAGCTGACGGCGGCAGAGCTGAAGACGTTAAGATTTTTGTGACCAAGGTGGACAGGATTAGAAATGAGTATGTCAGAGGGACAGTTCATTTTCAGCAGTTTGGAGACAACTCTTTAGTTATTATTAATCTCTGTCTCTTCACCCCCAACTGGTCGCTACAGATGGCCGCCCCTCCCTGAGCCTGGTTCTGCTGGAGATTTCTTCCGGTTAAAAGGGAGTTTTTCCTTCCCACTGTCGCCAAAGTGCTTGCTCATAGAGGACCATCTGATTGTTGGGGCATTCTCTGTTTTCTCTATATTATTGTGGGGTCTTCATCTTACAATATAAAGCAGCTTGAGGCAACTGCTGTTGTGGTTTTGTGCTATATATAAAAAAATAAAACTGAATTGAAAATAAGGTTAAAATGGTTGAGACTGTGGAAATGATGTTGAATTTGAGACTGCCGGGCAGAAGGCAGAGAGACGGTTGGTGTGACTTTTTTACTCTCCCCGAGCACAACATGCCACATTCACCTAAGCACTTTTTTTCTATGCTTTTAAGAGCTTTCTAACTGACATTCACATTCTGATGGATACATCAGAGAGTAACTAGGGGTTAGTATCTTACCCAAGGATATTTCACATGCGGACTGGGGGAGCCAGGGATCGAACCACCAGGAGGCCGAGCAGGTCATCTGCTCGGCCTCCTGAGCTACAGCCACCTGTGATGCTGAATGTATGAAAAGTAGGAGATATTTCAAGATCTTGACAAACTGTTTTGATAAAGAGTATCAAAGAGTATATAGAGATCCAAAAAGCTTACATGAAATCTGAATTATAAAGCGCATGCCAGAGGACATATTGTATGCTAATTTTTTATGGCAAAATTCATCTGCTTTGAAAGTGGTTCATTAAATGTGAATTTTGTTTCTACTATGAAAGGCAGGCATTTTTGCAGTAAGTTTAACTGTCCAGTGGGCTTGAGATCAAATTGCGCTGCAGATATCTCATGAGCTAGCATGAGTTTGGCACCGATGATATCAACAGATAAAATTTGCAACTGCACATCAAGACACTGTCACCGAGGAAAGTTCAGTCACTGGGGATGTGTGCTTATTTACACTGTGATGAATCCTTCTTTAGTTTCTTGGACTGGTTTATCTCAGATTGACAGATATGAACATAGTTGTTCAACTGATGAGATGACTGTAATCCCAAGTACTGGATTCCAGTGTTTACCATGAAGCCACTCATCCTACGAGCTTATATAGGATGAGTGCATAACCACGGCTTTGATCCAGCTGCTATGCCAATTGAATGATATTTCATAGCCTTATAGACCAGAAATACAACCAGAGGAAATGATGATTGATCTTACTTACTGATACAGTTTGGACCAAACATAACATTAATTATTCCAAGGGGGAAGGATCCACAGTAGAATTTCATATCCACAGACGCTGACTCGAATCTAAAAAGGAACTCTCTCAGTCGGGGGATCGCGCTCTTCTGAGGTGTAGAGCAGTATAAGCACGTAAAAAAGAGCACCGGATAAGTTATTTGAGCCAATATTTCGCCCAGGGCTAGTGGAGACATCTCCTTGCTCAACCCAGAACAACAAGGAGTGAACCAAAGCCTTTCGTCTGTCTACAAAGCAAAGCGAAAGCCAAGATGTTCCAAGAAAATCCTCGTGGCTTCGGGTCTAGCAGATCGGGGATGATGAAACACAGGGAAACAGTGTAGTAAGAATTTGCTTCTGCCACTATATTTCTTTCCATAACATTGGCATGTCAACGAAGATGTGGGGTCCCTGTTTTTACATTTCAGGGTTAGAGCTGCTGCTGTTTGACACCAAACTCCACGCAGATTACTCGGCCATTAAATGTTCTTTCAGGACTCTGAATATTTTTTCCTGTGTGACAGTCAGTTGATGCAGCTGAGTTCTCTGTCTGTCCATTTAGTTATAACTGCTCTTTTAACTAGTTCCTATTTTATTTAAAGTAATCACTGTTATTGGTGAGCCCTTTCTGTGGGCTGCAGGGCTTTCTCACAAAAACACAGCTTATTATTATTATTATTATTATTATTATTATTATTATTATTATTATTATTATTATTATTATTATTATTATTATTATTATTATTATGAGGGACTTCTTTACTGAAGATGCTGGTTGGCAACCTGGAGGCTCGTAAGACAATTTTGTTCCAGGTAGGAAACTGTATTACAGATAGAGAAATCATAACAGCTGTTCATAGATGATAAGAGATTGCACAGATAAGAAGCTAGTTTACCCAGCATGGCTTTGTAAATACAGATACACCAATGCTGTTGTCTCCTTTGGCATAATGAAAGCCAAGATAAATAGATTTGATATTAAATGTAAACAACAGTAATACACAGATTTCAGACACATTATCAGGACAATATGCAAGAAGGTCCTGAGTTTGACTCCATCGTCCGTCCGGGGATGTCAGTGTGGAGTTTGGGTGGGTTCTTTCCGGATACTCCAGCTTCCTCGGATGATACTTTTTTAATTACATCCTCTCCCAAAGAACAGATGCCATCATTACTGTAACCACAACTGCTGTCGTTTCTTAACTCTGAAGCTAACCACCGCCACACCGCCGCGCGGTGTCATACGACGTGTGTCAAGTGTCATTACTAGCTCCGGAAGTGGTGTGCTCCAACACGTCACAAGCAAGACCATACACAGCGCTCGGTGAAGAAATGTCATGACTTTCTCTTTAAAATTTTAATCTGACAATCTCCACAGCTTTTCATACGCTCTAGTTTTTGCTATGGTTTGGGAAAGATGGCTCACAGAGGTCAGAATATTTCTAAGCCTCAATAAACGGCTTCTCCTCATCTCTTACGCTCCACACAAACGAGACACCAACAGCAGTAAGCCGCTAAAGCGGAGCTAAGAAGGGAGCGAGTGGAGGAAAAAACAGTTTTCTCCTCCACTTTTTTCAGGAATGGTGTGTCTGTTGTCACATAGCAGCACGTCAACAATCACCAACACACTGAGGGTTGCATAGGAAAAATCACAGCACCAGCCATTTATAACAGATGGATGCAACAGCCATGACATCTCCCAGTGGTTTTGGTTTTGTCAGTATTTTGGCTGCACCATGTTGGGTTTTTGTGACCATATTTGTTGGACGGGCTGCACCACGTAGTGGAGTGAATTAGTTGTCATATTAATCAAAAAACTCAGTTTCAGGGCGTTTTTTTCTACTCCTGGTTCTGTATGATGTCAGTAAGAGAACATATCACTAATGCTGATATCTAGCAGCACTGCTTATCCCTGAGCCGCTGGCTGTGAACACAGAAGCCCTGACCAACTCATTTTGATTGCGATGGGCAGCCAATCAAAAGAAAGTTGGCTTAAAGGGGCGAGAGCTAAAATCTGGGGTCTGCACCAGCATTCAATGAAAGACAAATAAGGATTATTTTCACCTGTATATCACGTAGCCTTCATCTCAGTCATCAGTTAAAATAGCATGTGCCTTTCTTTAGATTTTTGCTTAGTAGAAAAACATTAATACACCCAGTCATGTACATCCAGGATCCACCAATGAAGCGCCAGCAAGGATGGGCTGGGCTAAAGTTGTTCTTCATACTGCAAGTGTTGCTACAGCATCATCCTCTTTAGACTTTTGCTCTTCTTTGTGCACACCGTGAGTCTGTGAGGATGTGCCCGAAACCTTTCTGAGTTTCTACAACTGTGAATCATGCAAACCTACTCCAAAGTCCAAAATAAACACATGGAAATTTGCATATTAGGTTTTAAGATATTAGACATCTTTTGTCTTTCTTTTTTTCCCCCCCTAACAAATCTTAACGCATTCTTTGCCTGAATCTAACAATATAAAATAGACATATTTTTCACCAGTTTTTGAAGTCAAAGACATGCAATGTTTTTCTGTTAACTGGACTCGCAGATCAGAAAACACCTCTATGTTTAGCTCAAAAGCACAGCTGCAAAAACATATTGCGTCATTCAATTAAAATGAATTGCAACAAAAAAGGTTGGGAAACCGTGGTCTGTGGTATCGGTGTGGAAGAGTCCTCACGGAATAATCTTAACACAAATGACTTTTAGCTTCAAAACACTCCAAGAGGATGTTTTGAAACTAAGACCATCAAATATGGTGAACTTCCTGTAGACGAAGAGAAAGCTAAATCTGCCCTCTGTGAGCGAAGCAATCGTGATCACTGGTGCTCGTGCAGGAACCAAATAACCTTTTAACACTGAGACAGGAAACAGAAATGAATAACATGCAATGGAGTGGAAGCAGAGACACATGCTGCCCATGTTTAATTGCCAAGCAGAGAGTGCGATTGTGTGCGTGCGTATGTCTCTGTTGGTGTACAGTATGTGAGGGGGTGAAGGACTGTGCGTGTGAGTACATGCGTGTGTGTTGGTGGGATGGTTAGAAAGAGACAAGGGAGCACATATGGCCCGAACAGTCGGGGATGGAGCTCAGAACTCCCACATGACATGGCAGATAAAAATAAAAATGGGAGAGAGAGGTGCACAGACAGTGACGGAGAGAGAGATAACTGGGCTCTGCTGCGACGTAACAGAAAAAAACCACATGCGTTTGTCTGGGTAACATTCACATTGCTGTCCATTTGTGTGTGTGTGTGTATGTGTGTCCAAGTCTGTAGTGCTCTTTGGTGAAATGAGAAGAAGAACAGAGTGTGTAGACTGTATATAAAAGATGGATGTCACCCACTGGTTGGTCAGGTCCTGTTTAAAAGTCTTAATTTTAGCATTCTGGCTGCCAAAATGTTTTTTTTCTGGTGCCAGATGTGACCATATTTGGACAAAAGGTTGGAGTGCCAAACTATTTAATTCAGTTTTATTTTTTATTCACAACAACAGTTGCCTCAAGGTGCTTTATATTGTGAGATAAAGACCCTACAACAATACAGCGAAAGCAGAGAATACCCCATCGATCATGTGACACCCTATGAGCAAGCGCTTTGGAGACAGTGGGAAGGAAAACCTCCCTTTTAACAGGAAGAAACCTTCAGCAGAACCAGGCTCAGGGAGGGACGGCCATCTGCCGTGACCATTTGGGGTTAGGGGAGGAAGACACAACACAGACACGCTGTGGAAGAGAGCCACAGATTAACAGTAACTACCAGCTAATGTTAGCAGCTTGGTTAACAAGGTAAATCCACAGACCACATGGGTGCATCTCACAGACCCAGATACCGCTTCAATCATCATCATCATCCGGTTTGTTCCAGTGCATACACACAGCTGATGCTCCAGCTGTTGTCACTGGAGCAACTGCAAGATCTACCCAAGGTTCTTCATGAGTGACGGCGTCAGTGTATCCGGTGCGTGGAGCACCACACAGTCGCTTCCATCCTGCAACACTTGCATCAGACTGTGGGCCTGCCTGGATCGGATAAGTGCGAGGTAGCCGCTGAAGATGTGCAAGCCACCGCTCTTGCCACTGTGAAGGCAAAACAGGTGTGGGAGGTTTCTGTGTTGTCAGTCTGACCATAGCAGCTCCATATTATCTAATTCATCCCTTATCCCTCTTCTCCACATGTCCAAAGCAGCTCAACCTTGCCTCTCCAAATGGTCTCCAAACAGCTCAACCTGAGCTGTCCATCTGATGACTAAAGTCCAGCTGTGGATCAAGCATACAGATGAAGCTACAAATAAGCTGCATGGACACCCGGTTTAGCCAATGTGCACTCTTAGGTTAGGAAAACATCATGCAGGTCAAAATGTAGTCACGAATGTAGAAAAGTGACAAAAAAAGTAGGACACACACCAAAGGACATGCTGTGTGTCAAAACTGCACTAATTGAGGCTCCAGAGATGAAAATGTGCTGATAAATTGTTTTGATGAAGCAAATTAGCCTTGGAGCATAAACCTTTTCATATGTACAAGGCTATGAATATGTTTAATTCTTTGTTATTTTTTATTTATTTATTTTTTGGAGCCACCTTTAAGTGGCCATCATGGGACCTGTCGTTTTTTCAGTGTTGGGTTCATAATTTGGTGATTATAACTTGGATGGTCATGTGTCAGTGAAACATGCAAAATATCTGTGATTCATGACATGCACTGAGCATGAGAAGTCAGATACTGGAAAGTGATAAGAAGACATGAATTACATGGTCACCAGTTCAGTGGATCAGCACTTGTTATTAATACTAAAGGTCTTTAAATTTAATTGGATACACTTTTACTCTCATACTCTTTCTCATATTATAACATATTATAACATAAAGAACATCTGAATGTTTAAGAAGAAGCACACCAGCAAACATCTTAATGAAAGAGAGGCCTGAGAATAAAACGGCTATGTCATCATTATCACTTCCTGCTTAAATTCTTTCAGCGGTGATTCACCAGCCCCTGAAAAGATCTCACTTTGCACATTTAAAAGTCATTTTTTACACCTTTTTAAATAAGCGCGGCCAGGATTTGTGATTAGTGTGTGTCATATTCAACAATAATGGCTTCCTGTAGTGGACATTAATACAAATATTTGCATTTAGTGTTTAAAAATTGGCGTTAAACCTTCCAAACTCCCATCTTCTGTTTTCAGCTAACAATCTGTATGTTGAACTCAATTTAAAAAATGTTCATTATAAAATAACATGTTCAGTCCTCTTTAAAAATGCTCCAGCGATGGATAATTACAAGTTATAGTCATGGACTTCAGTCTGAGGAGGAACTCATTTCCACCCGTTTACCTGGCACTCTATTTTTGTGTGAAATGGGTGTAACCTGCAGTGGGCCTGCAGAGCTCAACACACCACGACTTGAGTAAATAAGCAAAACAAGCAAATCAAGAAAACACCATCATCTGTTTGGCAACACAAGTGGAGCTTCTTCTTTCTTTTTTTTAAAGGAAGCTGCAACTGCTGAGCCATCAATCAAAGAGGGGCCTTTGTGTAATCCATACATTTGGCTGCTGTCTCTGTTTTTGTTTGTTGTCTGTATGTGAAGAGTATTTCTGTACCTGCGCCTTGCTTCCATATCTTCTGGAGAGATTTCTGTATTTGTGAAAACTAAACTTAAACTGGTATGAAGTGTGTAAATATTTAAAAGGCCTTAACTATCTGCCGCAGTAGAGGACAGATGCTACATTTAAACTTTTGCCCTCCAACAAGCTGCCTTGCTTTGTTGTGTTGTGCATTTATAGTTTGTTTTTTGTTTTTTGCACACTTTTCGCTCATTTTTGCATTTTGTTGTTTTAAAGTTTGTATGTTTGAGCTCATTTTTAAATTCTTGGATTGTTTTATGAAGTTGCAAAAAACTGAGTAACTGCTTAATTTGGTATGATGCGATCTTATGCGCAAGAATCAAATGATAATAATTTATTTATAAATCTCCAAACAGTAAAGCCCAACCACCCCTGCAAGTTTAAACTATGGCTGACTTTAATGAAATTTTGAAACTACCTCTTGTGTTTGGGCTTTTTTCCCTACTCGTTTCTGCTGAGTTTTAGATTTTCAAAGACATTTAACATTTTGATTCTTCATCTATATTTGCGGCTCATTTTTCGTGTTGTATAGTCTTGCGCTTCTTTTTACCCCCTAAACGCAGTTTCTGTCTCTTTGCGTGCTTCTCCCTTAAGTTCCAATGTGTTAACCTTTCTCTTAACCCTTTATTAACCCGTTAAAACAGCTCAGGACAGGTCACACGTCCCCTGGTGGATTCCACTCCGTGTTTTCCTGGTTTCCACCATCGGGCTCTTCGCACAGCCTTTAGCTGGTTTTTACTAAACTCCTGATATCACTCCGCTGGCATGGTGGAGAAGCGGACCTGATTATTGTGATGGTGGCAGGCAGTGACTAGAGACTTCCGCCACTGCTTCCCGTATCCGCGTTTTGCGCCGTCTGTCCTACTATCTGGTTGCTTCACAATCGGACTACCGAAGGCGCTTGTGCGCTTTCCCCCCCAACTCAACAACATCTTACCCGGGATTTCTTTCAAACCAAAACCAGATGAGATGCAAGTTCACTGGGAAACTCTGGAGCCCGTTCGGTTTAGGCAGCAAAACTTTTTCTCAGAGGACGGCACGGTGAACCGGAGAGTGGACTGTTGCTGTAGCCGCCGCTGCTCCTCTGCGGGACGGTTTGTGCGCATATGAGCGCTGGGTGCCCACTCGCACCGTCGCTGAACCGCTGTGTGTTTTTGCTCTTATCAGCGTGGCAGCGGCTTTATTGTTGAATTCAGTTTGGGGGCTTTGTGTTGTTTGTGTTCAGCACTTGGAAAGAAAAGAAGAGACGCTCAGCCGCATGACCGAGAGCCTCGCAGCCCTTTAAACCTTCCACTCCCGGTTGTTGCCCTCTTC
Organism: Haplochromis burtoni; assembly: GCF_018398535.1. Classification (NCBI taxonomy): domain Eukaryota; kingdom Metazoa; phylum Chordata; class Actinopteri; order Cichliformes; family Cichlidae; genus Haplochromis; species Haplochromis burtoni. Next base: position 116,557 of record NW_024582396.1, read on the forward strand.
TTCAGCGGCCGTATCCTCCGCCCGCTGCTCGGGACCTTTCGCCGGCGGAGGACGCGCAGAGAAAGCGGACTCTAGGTGGTGGAGTGGAGGTGGAGGTGGAAGGAGGAGGAGGTGGCGGCGGTGGCGCTGAGCTTAACTGGGAGAAAAGTTCTTCCAAAATAGCCGCCGCTCGGCCCCGTGATGGGGGACTTCGCCTCCCCCGCTGCCGGACCCAACGGCAGTATCTGCATCAACAACAGCATGAACCCGGCCGCCGCGAGCATGGGGCCCGCCGCGAGCGTGGTGGGAATACCTAAGCACAGCACGGTGGTGGAGAGGCTGAGGCAGCGGATAGAGGGCTGCAGGAAACACCACATAACCTGCGAGAACAGGTACCAGCAAGCCCACGCCGAGCAGATGGAGATAGACCGCAGGGACACGGTCAACCTGTACCAGCGGACTCTGGAGCAAAGGGCCAAAAAGTCCGCCAGCGGCAGCAGCACCAAGCAGCCCCAGAGCAAGCAGCTGGACCCGGACTCTGCGTCCTCCGCGGAGCAGAGGAATAACACGCTCATAGCGGTAAGGACGAGCTGACTGCGACGGCCACCTACAACTCACACACAAACACGACACACTTTCGCTCATTTCCCCTCCATCTCTGTTCCCCAGTCTCCCCCCAACCCCAACCCCAAGCAAGCTGCACAGCTTCTTCTTGTTCATCACTCAGAAAACTTGTTGAAAACATGCTCGCTAATCGCTGCTTTCTTTCTCAGCGCTCGCTTCACTTTCTTTCCTCCAAGTTCTTTTGTTTACAAAGAAGTCCGGCCCCTCGTTGGAGCCAACAGGCTGCAGTTTGGGGCTTGGATTGTGCTCTGTGTGGAAATTAGAAGCCTGGCAACTGATATTTGATCTTATTCTGCGAGATCAGTGTTTTCTGTTTTGTTTTTTGGGAGGGGGCACTTTCAGTTGTCAGGTTCTGAAACTAGTCAGTAACTTCTGGAGGATGGCTCGCGGTGTGTTTGCATCTAAAAAACAACTTCTGCTTTCTTGTTCTTGGGTGGAAATTGTTCTGCAACACAGGAGAGCATTAGCATTGCAACACTGCTTCCTTGCTCTCGGCAGCAGCAGCAGTTAATGCTCCAGCCTGCACTGTAACCTTTGTCACATACTCTCAAAATCTGCAGTCTGTCCCCAGTGTCACACACACACACACACACACACACACACACACACACACACACACACACACACACACACACACAATCAAAGCCACCCACGGACTTAAAGCAACCTGCCAGCTGACTTCAGATGAATGCCACAGTAGTTTGTGAACATTTGTTACACTGTCATTAACTCCTAGCTCTTCAGGTTCGCTCGTGAATGCAGCGATCGCATAACATGCCTCAATAGCTGCATGCCCTTGTGAAGATACTGCACTTGTCATTTGTCATTACAGTCAGAGTGGGTTTTATAGGAGTGCTAGGGTGTTTTCCTGTTGGTAGGGGGCAGTGGTAACATATGGAGGGCTGGTGAGTTGCTCGTGGCTGTCCAGGCTGTGAGAGATCTTCACTCCCGGTGTTTGGCTGTTTGTGTGAGAGAGGTTGTAGGCAGACACTGGCAAACTGTGTGGTGTCCCTGCCTGCTCCCCGTCTCCCGTGGGCTCTACTTTCCTTTAGAAAAGACCAAAGGATGCATGTGGGGAATGTCAACATTGTTATCCCTTTTGTTGCTGCAATGAGCCCAGTTCCCCCCCTTTTGAAATGCAAAATACGGAGCGTCTTTTAATTTCTGAGGCAGCCTCGCTTGTTATTTAAGAGCAAACCAGAGCAGCTCCAGCATGAGACGAGCGGCAGGGATTTTAATAGTGCAGGAGCTCCCAGCGGCCCTTGTGGACATTAAACCGAACCGCCCATTAGATGGCCGGCAACAAATGCTCCGAGAATGGAAGGATTACTGCTTAAAGGCACAGTGGCATCCCTCTCCGTCTCTCTCTCTGCTCCTTTCCCATTCACTGATGGCGACAGCTTGTACGCAAACACAGCATTCAATAGCTGAAACACACAGAGCTGTGTGTTAGCACCCTCTTTATGTTACATTGTAAGTTCTTGGCAGTGTGCAGTCGCGGAGATTAAAAGGAAAGTCTCCCATCCCTCACCGTTTTACCCCTCAGAAGAAGGGAGCTGCAGCTAGATGGCTGTATGTAGTCACTTCACAAGCAGGCATTCGAGGAAAGCCAAGTATTCCGATGATGGGATTATGCAGATGTGCATGCACAATTTCAACAGAGGCCGTAATGTGTAGCGTGTATGTTGCAGACCGTATGGGGAGGGTGTGCTGTGAACATAGTGTTGGCTGAAAAAGCACAATCATTTCACGATTTAGTTAAAAAGATGAAAAGCTGACATCATGAGACTAAATTCACACACACTTCAGCTGTGAAACGTTTGTGCTCTACTACAGGTTGGCTTTGAGTGCCAGTATAGTAATCACCACTTTGAAGAATGTCAGGAATGCCTACAGTGTGCAAAAAAACCCCAAACCCCAACATCAGCCAGTTTAAAGTGCAAAAGCAGCAATACAGTTAAATACCTTCAAATGCAAATAATGTCTTTCTGAACCAAATCCAAACTGTGTCAGTGTAATCTTTTATATTTGGTATTGTGATGCTCATCTCAGCACACTGTGCTTTGGTCTAATGGTTCTCAGACACACCCACGTCAGGGTCGGGGAAAGCCTGTAATCATGGAAAGTGGGTGTTTGTGTCTCTAGACTAACTATTAGTGAGACCGGAGAAGAAGACGACACCGTGTGTCTGAGTGAGACCTTTTCTGTCGCACTCAGACATTATTTAAAGAGCCAACAGCCAACTAAAGCTCGGGGTACAGGGGGCCTGGGATGTGGTAGTTCCTGTATAACCAACTGTTTGCCCGTCTGGAGATTCACTTTCACGAGACGGACACTTCCAAACTTTTAATTGTCGGATAATGAGAGGGTAGCTTGCAGAACACCAAGCTGCCTTTCTGCTTTCTGTCAACATCCATATATCATGTTACACTAACAGTGGAATAGTTGAACGCTCATTTACATATTAAACACTTCTTAATTGTGCACCAACTGTTATAATGGGCAGTGAAGACAGTATACTGTATATAAATGTTTCACAGCAGACAGACGATCGCATTTATCTCCTTGAGGTAAAGCTGAACACAATGAAGTTATTTATTAACTCCTCTTTCAACCTCCAAGAAGAATGAATAAAGTTTTGATTTTGTCACTTACCATGGCTATCAGTACAACATATTCATGCTTAGTTAATATTAAACTGGACCTGTTACACATTTCCTTGTTAATACAGGATACTCGCTTTAAACATGGTCAAGATTTCAAATAAAACCAGAATCTCAGGTTTAATACTGCTCTGAACACTTTTTTCTGCTTTTGGCTTTTGCATGATGTCGCTGAAGGCAGAGATCCCTAATATGGTCATCTTTGGGATCAGATGACCATATGCCCCACCCACCTTTGGTTTAAATCTTTTGTTTACAAGGAGCAGCCAATCAGAAGCAAGCAAGCTATAGGCATTTTTTCTTGTGTTTGATTTTTAGGCTAGGCTATACTAATGCTGAGGAAAAAAGATGGCCCAATAATTTATGATAACAATAAATGTTTATTAGCAAACAGAAGCTAAATTTACCGAGTGTCTGAGGAGGCGTTTTCACCCCTTCTGTGAGCATGTACGATCAGCGCTTTCAGCCCGCAATCCATCATAGATAAAATCTGGACCGTCATAGCGTCAACACACATAAAGCTAAATTTGAGCTCTAACCGTGTCAAGTGGGATGCAAGTACAGCAGAAATACAGAGGCTAGTAGCAACATTGTTACTGTGGGTTACTAAGTAGGTGAGGCACAGTTCCATAAAATGTGCTGCTGTAGTTGTACGATCAACAAACAAGACCATTTTACAACAGAATGAGACCTGCTGCAAGGTCAGGTGCACACCTGTAAAGCTTTGGGACTGCATCCTGCACATGGTGACAAAATATGTCAAGAGAGATGAACAGATATGCAAATTGTGTTAGGTCAAAGGTCAAAGTTCAGCTCACACTTGCTGCACAATTAAGAATTTTGAATACGTTCTACAATTCTATAAGTGTTTTTTGGATTTTTTTGACTAACTGCCCTACCTCCTACCCTACTACCACACACTCTCATGGCACTTCATGACATTGTCATCACCTCTAATCTACTTATTTGGGTTTTTGGAGCCAAATCTTCCAGCATTTTGTGTCACTGGACTCATCTTTATCAGTCTGCCTGGTCTTAAATGTGCAAATAGTCTCCGTATACAGATGTAATATTTTCTACTTTTAAAAAAACGACCACATTTGAAGGTAAATCATTTCACTGCTCACTCCAAAGCCTGCGCTTAAAGTTATACTCGTGGCAGATTTTTGTACTTCATGTGTCTGAAGCGCTTATCCAATTCAGGGTCACAGAGCCAGGCTGAACCCAACCCAGCTGTCGTAGGGTGAGAGACACGATGCAACCTGGACAGGTCACGAGTCCATCACAGGGAGACACGAACCGTTCATCTTCACACCTACAGGTGATTTAGAATCAGCGGCTAACCACACCTGCATGTCTTTGGACTGCGGGAGGAGAAACTATACAAACTCCAAACAGAGAAACGCCAGGCAGCCGATCGATTTGTGCTGCGTTCCTTCGCCTCAGAAGTTGAATGATGATGACATACTCAAGTTGACCACATCTTAGTAGCAGTACTCTATTTAAGAAATCATTTGTTTTTCTCCCTGCCAAATTAGCACCCTCACAAGCAATACCACTTACTGATTTCTGCTGTTTAGGGCGAGTCATCGCTGTGTTGTTTTGACAACATATATGCTGCAGACACGAGATGTACTTCCTGTTGAAATACAGTTAAAAACATGAACATTTTTATCCATGAAACCAAACAAATACGCTTCTGAGATTTAAAATCTTTGCACCTGGTTGGTGATTTTGTTTCCGTATCCCGTTCAGCATGAAATAAAACTTGTGTTTGTGTTATGATTGTTTTAAATGATCTGCCGTTGAGCAAGGGGTCGAAAGTTTGCCACCGTGTACGCCCATTTCTTTGCTTTATTTTAATGAGATGGGGGTGTTTTTGATTAGGGTTTGGGCAGCTCTGCTCCTCCTTTAAGATTAAATAGTGTCAGAAACGTTAACACCGACAGCTCAGTCACTGGATAACAGATGAAATTTTTGTCAATATTCTTCCACTGCTGAATATTAAAGTCCATGATGTCAGTATGATCCCTTATATTTATCCATTTGATGCGTTCATCTTCCCAGAATGACATTTGACAGCCCACAGGGAGCAGGTGTGAAGCTGTTCATTACATCTGTTGGTGGGGAGAGAATTAGTGATGGCAGCTCGGGCCTTTGAGACCACAGTCAGGAGAGAAATTAGTGTGTAATCTTGCTTTTTTCCACCCTTCTATGACAACTGAATTCGAAAGTCTAAAAGTGAAAATTGCATGTTGATAATGAGGGAGTGACACACAAATCTGATTCGGGTGTATCTAATGTCTTAACACGACGAGACGTTACCTCCAACAGAACACGTTCACGAGTGGCTGCCGTGTTTTAGCGTTTTTGCTGACGTCGTGATGGGAGGAGGGGGAATGTTGCGAGGATCCAGCCCGTGACCTTTCAGTCAGAGGCACGTGTCTCCGATCCAATGGGCCGTGATGTTGCTTAAAAGCAGAATCGTGACCCGTACTTTTTTCTGACAAAACATCCAGTCAGATCTGATTACCTCGTCGCTAACAAGTTTGCAGCTGCGAGGCCGAGGTGCACAGCAAGGGGCTCGTTAGTTCCACTAAAACACAGTAGCTCAGGACAGTCTGTCTTCGGCTCTGCTCGCTCCTTGGCATTCTCCTCGCAGAGGAATGTCTCTCTCTCACTCACACACACACACACACACACACACACACACACACACACACACACTGTTGTCCTGCTCGACTCTTGGCAGCAGAGGCCTGAGTGTGGGCGGCTGAGTTTTCATGAATCTGAGGCCATCCCTCCCTTCCTCTCTCCCTCCCTCTGTTCAACACTTCTCTGGTTTCAGCGTTAGTAAAGCACTAATGTAGCGTACATGGTCCTGGTAGCTATAGCATTGTTAAAGTCAGCTGGGACCGTTGCCCATTTGCTATATTTAAACCAGCGTGCTGGCGAGGAGCTTACACTCACCAGTACGCGCAGGCACACACGCAGAGCGTGACGTCGGCGAACACCCGTGACATCACAGTCATGCTGTTTTCAACTCATTACACGCTAATTTGACTGACTCCCTCTGCTTTTTTTCTGACTGTTCCTTTTTAACTCCCTCTCTTCTGCTCTCACGTGCTCCGTGTTAACATTTTTGTCACTCTCCAAAAAGTTGATTCTGTTCATCTGGACGCAGCGTTTTGTGGGAGAAACGTTTCGTCACTCATCCAAGTGACTTCTTCAGCCTCAGCTGACTGCAGGTTTCAATCTTATAAACAGTACATTTGCATAATGACTGAAAGCAGCCCACTGAAGGAACAATGGGCTGGGAGGTCAGTTCCTTAATCTTAATTATGCAAATTCTCATGACCATTGAGAAGCATCAAGACATTTTTGTCACTCTTTTTTTTTTCTTGCTCCTTCTCACCCTCGGCCCTGAGTCCCTGCACACACACACACATGCACACAGCTCTGGATGTTTTTGATTTGGGGCGGCTGCGACCACATTCCCTTCCTCCCACGCTTGTTCACATGTTCTACAGGAACACACACACAATCTGCAGAGACCCTTGAATATTCAGAGGACTCTTGGCTCTTTAGAAAGTTTTAACTAGCTGAAACAAAAAGGATTTCAAAATAAAATTTAAAGCTAATCCGAGGTAATAAATCGTTCTCGATGAGAGTTCTTCCTCTTTGATGCCCGTACAGGGATCCAGAGGGTCGTCACGTTTGCGTTTCAGGCCTCAAACGTTTTCTTACCTGTTTTCACAGGATTTACAACTTTGTGTTGTTTTCACCTGCTGAAAGAAATCATTTAAATTTCAAATTTATGACTTTTAGAAAACCTTCATCCCTTAATCGTCGATTCCATATCAAAGGCGTTCGCACGTGTTCACAGTCTGCAGCTGCTTTGTAAAGTCACTGTTTTCTACTCTGTGCACAGATTTCTCAGCTTGACTGTAGTTGATTTTTTAGGGCATTTTTGTTCCAGTTTTGGATGGATGACAGAAAGTGAGGTGACATGTGACAAGAGGCATTAAAACCCACACTGCTGTTTCCTCTTCAGTCGACCCACCTGCTTGTAGGTAACTGCTGAAGGGAAAAAAGCGAAGAGCTACAGGATTATCTCCCTGTTTTTACATTTTTTATTTGCTCTTTACCGTGTGTTAATATGCTGTATACACAGCAGAACATGTTTGAGAATCAAATCCAGGTGAATTAAATATTTTTTATTGTCATAATGAAGGCTTGGCGACTGTCTGCTGTAATTTTCAATTGTGGAAGACTTAAAATGGCCAAGCTTTGATTTTATAGCCTATAATTTTCTGCACTTACTGTATGAACCAGAAACCATCAGCTGACATATTATTTAATCACAGACAGGCAGGTAATTTGCAATTTTGATGATCACGTGTTCATTATAGGCACCGGTAGTAAGTTTGTGAAATTTCTTCCCTCCTGGTTATAACAACTGTAAGTGGGATTATTACAAAGTGGGAGCGTTTAAGGACCACAGCAACTCATCCATGAAGTGGCAGACCACGTAAAGATACAGAGCGAGGTCTGAGGAGTGTAGTGTGCAGAAGTCACCAACTCTCTGCTGACTCAGGAACCGCAGAGCTGCAAACCTCCTCTGGCATTAACATCAGCACAAAACATGTGAGCTGGGAGCTTCACGACACGGGTTTCCATGTTAGGTGTCATGTGTAGGTGAGCCAGTACTTTTGTAGGGTTTTACCTTACTTTACAATAAATAAAATTGAATTGAATCTTTTCCTATTTTAGTAACTTTCAGAGGGAAATATTGTAATTCTTTAGCTGAAGTCGTCACCTTACATATTATTAATTGGCATGAATGTCAACTGGATAGATGGGTAAATGTTAAAATATTAGTTCCCAATGTTTTTAGCTACCAACCCATTACATAAAAGAAGTGATATTTCTCTGATTTGTTTGCTATATAAGATATACAGAGCATAAAGATCAGCAAAAGCATAAGATCAGGTAAGATGTACTGTAATCATCCCAAAAGTTAAGAAATTGTTGTGTCAATGGGGCCAGAACATGAAAAATAATCCAGCTCCGTGAGATAAATACGACATCATGGAACAAAATAACTCAGAAAGTGTGGACCCGTCATGCAGTTTAGAATAAAAGTGATGAAACTTTAACAGGTTTTGTGTTGGAGTGTTTGCGTAATCCTGCTAACAGACAGACAAATGTTCCGAGTTGCTGCATTCACACTTAGTCTATATGACCAATAGCTCATGGTGTCTAAGGTTAGCCAAAGTTCAGTTCTGTGTTCTCTGTAACATTAACTATTATCCTCTCACAGTAAAAATGGCGCAGTCTCACTAAGTAAACAGCAAACCTCTGGAAAGAGTCGAGTATCTGTTGTCTTATCTCTCTGGCCTGTGCGCTGCCTTTTGTTTGGATTGTGCCAGAAGGCTGCTCGCTTTCTCCACTGTATTCACGTCAGTAAGTGTAGTATTAAAGGAGCAATACTCAGCGGCAGTTTAGATTTTGCATTATTGATAGCAGGATGGTGGGAAGCCATCTTTGTTGCTTTCACCCCTGGTGTACTCACACAAACACTGAGTTGGTAAAATATGGATGAGGTGGTTATCGGAGATGCCCGGGTCCCCTCCGATCCTCTGCGAGTAAATGCGCTTTACTTAGAAACGTCAGAATGAAGGAATGGTGACGGCTACAACTCTCTCTGTGAAGACTGAATGAACAATTTGCTGTTTTACCATGTAGCGTCTGACTTGGTAGTTTGATCTGTACACACCACACACACCAAATTAAAAACATTTTGGCTGTGGCTTTTTTTCCTCAAACACCAGCACTCTGCGAGCTAAGCATCATCCACACAGAAACCATTCTACAGCTAAACAGGGTTTCTAAAACAATGGCCTTAGTAAGGGAGTCTTGTCATAAAGATGTAATTCCCTCTGCCTATTAAACTGGGACACAGAACAGGAACATTGCCACATATGGATTCATACATGTGTGTGCACAGGAGAGGGTGCAGAGATACTGTGAGAGTTTGTTTTTAGGGAAATACTGTAACAACACACTTTGTCTGCAGCAGATGGGACCACATTTGTGTTTGCTGAAGGTTGCAGTCCAGTAGTAAGAAGGGGTAGAGTCGACTCCTCCACATAACCGTAGAAATTGCAGCGAGGCCCGGGCAGCAGTTTAAAAATATTTTCTTATTACTAAGAAAGAAAAGAACCACTGTATTTGGGAATTTAATACCAAATGTGGCCACAATACAAACTCAACCAAAAACTCCTCAGTGTGCCTGGTTGTCAGTATTTCTTCCAACATTTTCCCCTAAATAGGCCCCACTCCTACTAAAACTTCGAAGGGAAACGTACTGTGACAACCTTCTAACAAGATCTTGGTGTAATTGTTTTGTTCTCTTGCAGGGAAATTGGCAGAGTATTAAAATGACTTGTTATTTTTAAACCGAGTCTTGCCGGTGTTGATCTTTGGAATTGTTACGAACTCGCTTATCTGCCTCGTGCTTTGTGAATTCAAGTATTGTACTATGATTCCAGCATTTCTGCCGGAGCTGTTAGCCACCAGATAACGCCACATGACATTTTCATCATATGCAAATGCTGCTGTCTTTATAGCAGCAGTGGAAAAGAAAAAAAAAACCTATTGTATTCAAAATTTGTCTTCATTAAGAGTGCAGAAGAATGTGTTATATTCTTATTAGATTTAAATATCCTGCTACATCTGCACGTGTGCACCTTTTTTCTGTTGCTTATGGTGGAGACTTGAAAGTTAGTTTAGTCCACTGGTTCCCAATGAGCGGCGTAACCCTTCTGAAAGGTCACACGATAAATCTGTGGAGTCATGACATGATTAATGGGAGATGACAGAAGAAAACTTCATGCGTAACTCCACTGTTTACACGAGATCCCGATAATTTAACCTCCTTTGGCCCTAGCGTGGCTTACAGCATGCTGGTATGTTAACAGACCTTAAACTAGAACATTAACTAGACTCTTGCTCCTCCTGTGGGCTCTGTTTTAGGCTTTAGATAATCTAGTCAGATTAGACAGAGCAGAAGACTTTGGCCAATCACATGTGTTTTCAGAGCACATCTGTGAAGGAAGACACAGAGGACTGTCACCTGGGAGAGCGGACATGGAATCTCGTGTGAAACTAGTGTTGACTTCCTTATAGTTTGTGTCAATGTGACGTTTGTAAGGTGGGAGGAGCTTACAGCAGAGAAGAGACGTCTAAAAACACTGCAGCCAGATCTTCAAGTCTACGTGCTTAAATATAAACATGCAAAGTAACAAGTTTCAACATCTCGCCCTGAAATGTAAATGAAATAAACAACATAAGGTGTCAGAATGTAGAAATAATGTGAAATTATGTCGAGCTGACTTTGAAACACTTTTCTGTTCAAGGCTAAAGCTCTTATTTTTTTTTGGCATTTTTGAAGCTTATTTGAATGACACACATTAATTTCATGTTAGTCTGACTTGCTGTGCATTTACAGTGAAACACTTGAGGGTAGCTACAGAGGAAATATCACCTAATCTTTGACAACCAGTTTTCAGTTTCCTGTTGGTGGCGGGCGGCAACCCTCTGACCTTCCTCTTACTGATTTGTCAAACTCAGGGACAGTTTCCATCACTTTTTCACTCTCCCCGCCAAAAAACAAACAAAAAAGAAAAACAGTATCGTGGCACTTTTAAATCATTTGTTTGTCCTCCAGTTTTCCTCCTGTTACTCATTTGTGCCCATCGCACAGTGACTGCTTCTAATTCCCACGCAATTTGGTCCTTTGTTGATCGTCTCTCTCCTCCTACCTTCTTTTGACCTTTCTTTGTCGTCCTTACACTCTGTCCTCCCTTCTTTCCTTTCAGTCATTCAAATCCACCCTTTTCTTTTTTCCCCTCCACCATGCCACCCCTCCCTCCATCCATCACTGCGCTCCATGCCTCCGGTGATCTCCGGTTCAGTCTCAGGTAGCAGGCTTAGCCCTCTAAAGCTTTCTCCACGTAGGCCGGTGTCAGGGAGAAATCCTGTGCTAAGAGGGAATTACCCACCACATGTGCTCCTGCAGCACACACAGGCACGTAGACACAGGATTTTACTGCACGCTGGACTTAACCCATCGGCTCTTCGTGCTAACGTTGTTCATATGAACATCATCTGCATTTTTCTGTGTTGCTGAATGTTAAAGCTGGTATCGTGTGCCTCTTCCCTCCTTTGTTAGATGACATTTGTTGTTCTTTCCAGTGCCGGCCAGATCCCCCGCACCTTCCTATCGAGCCAGCGTCATGAATTTTTTATGAATGTTTGCGTGTGCAACTGTGTGCAGGGGGCCCTCAGCTGCATCAATAGCCATTAGTGGAGCAGCTGGGGTAATTGTGCCACAGTGGCTGCAGTGCAGGAGGAAAAACACACACACACACATTATCTGATAATACTGCAGAGGGCAATAAGGAGGAAGAGGGGGAGCGAGGCGCAGTGGGGAAGAGCGGGATGGTGTGAGCGAGGATATTAACTGTGTGGTGGAACAGTTAGCGGCGTGCTACGACGCTGACTGATAGCTGATTTTTACCTGGTGATTGCAGCCTGGAAGTCTTTAGAATGTGCAGCAGCGCGACCGACATGCTGCCTATGACAGTGATTGTCTGGAGACCGTCAGTGCTGCACAGAAGCACACACATCTGGCTGAAAACGAGGGCCCAGGGGCAGATGTTGTCAGTGCTGGCTGGTTTATTTCGCCTCACGCGGCACTGGAACAAATTTCACTGTTAAATTTCAGCAAATTATCGGCAGCTGGATTTTCCTGCATCTAAAGCCGTGTCTGACCTTTTTTTTTTTCCACACGTTACTTGTGCAAATAGTGTAAACTCACCAAATATTGCCCCACAGCAGCCAACATGAGAAGGACGAGCCGATAGCTGGAATCAAGTTTCACAAATATATTTTCAGAACTTTCCAGGAAGTCCTGTGATTTTGTTCACTTTTCTTCTTTCCTTTTCTTTTTTTTTGGTTCTGTCTCTATATGAGAGAAAGTTCAATCACACCGCTACAGCTGCCCAAAACTAGCAAACAATAATCTTGTCCCCTATTTCTGATACCTCTATTCTCCCGGCACGGATCTTTGCAGATTTAATCAACAGCTTTGAGTTTATTTCACAGTGTAATCTAACCTCACAGCTTCTTACTTTAGAAAACGTTACAGTTTCATGCTGTAGCTGAGAGGTTAGCACGGTGGCCTCACAGACAGAGGGACCTGGGTTTAAACTTGGTGTTTGCCTGTTTCTTGTGCGGGTTTCTCGTCGTGGAGCTCCATTTCTCACGGTTTAGTTAATTAAAAAGGTTTCCTATTTTAAGGCAAATAAGCTACATGCTGTTTGTTTACCATAGTACTGTCCTTTTAATATTCCTGCTGTGTTCAGTACAAGTAAAAGATTATTATGAGCTTTTTTTCTTTTACTACGCTGTAACTTTACTTATTATTGCTTCTCATTTGGGCAGCGGGAGCGCCGTGGTTAGCACTGTCTCCTCATCGAAAGAAGGTCCTTGGTTGAAGTCCCAGCTGAGGCCTTGCTGTGTAGAGTTTGCATGTTCTTCATCAGGCTTGCATGAGTACTCCAGCTTCCTCTCACAGCCTAAAGATGTGTGGGTTAGGTTAATTGGTGATTCATAATCAGCTGTACGTGTGAATAGTTGTGAACGCCTCTCTGTGTCAGCCTAGCAGCCTGTCCAGGGTGTCGGCCTGTGACAGCTGAGATAGGCTTCAGCTCCCCCGCGACGCTGGACAGGATAAGTGTAAGAAGATGGATGGATGGGTATCTCTTCTGAGCAGGATCTCAGCTTGCATGGCTTCACCTGTATGCCATGAATGTAGTTTCTTGCAGCTGCATTCAACATTATAACACAGTGAAGAAGATTATGACCAGATTATGGATCTTCCTGGTGAATCATTTCTTAGTACATTAAATGGTTTGAGACTAATTTGCGAGTCTCAAAGTTCAAAAACACTCAGGAGCACTGATGGTTGAGCAAAATCTGACAGAGCCACAGTTAAACATTGGCCACGAAAGTATTGTGCGTGTGTTTAAGAGCTATTTTAAGCCGTTAATCACATTATTCAATGACTAAATCACATTTTGAACGACTCTGAAATGCTTGACTCTTGCACTCTTGCACATCACGTCACATTAGTGTGCAGTGTGAGGCTAACGTTAGCATTGTTAGCACCAGCAGCCTCCTGCTACTAATGCTTAGCTGCGAAAATTTTAGAAACTAGAGTAAACTGGTACATGTGTATGAATAAAATATGAATAATTCGTCTAACCACCAAACATTTCTGGTACCGCCTGCAGGTTCACCAGCGCTTAATTGCTTGGTTTACTAATCAGACATATCCACAGGCCAGATGTGATTAATTTCTACCGCAGTCTCTGTCACGTGGCCTTTGTTAGTGAAACCTTATAACCTCATGCGTGGACTCGTACACACACTGACACACTGTAAAGAGAAAACAATACTTTAGTATGCTATAAAAACGCACAGCAGCTCACTGTTGTGCTTTTTCCCTCGAGGATCAGCATTTACAGGAATTAACTTCAAAGAATGGTATTTTGGTATATTTTTATAGCAATTTGTTAAATTAATTGACTTGTGGGGATCCGTGAACTGCTATTAGAGACAAAAACGTCTTGTGGTTTGAGCAGCACAGCAGCTCTGAGAGTCATGTAGTCCATATTTGCCCTCAGATGCCGCTGAGAGCTTCGGAAAAGTAGACATATTTATTTTTTTTGTTTCAATTAAGCTCTAAGAAAGGGTTTCCCAAGGTTATGGCATTTACACAAGCCTTCCTCGCAGATCCTTGTTCGTTTTTAGCCTTTTTTAGCAAAGAAAGCCAGTACAGCATGGAGGTCTTGAGCTGTGTACTTAAAGAGGATTTGGCTATCCCGAATCTGGGTAAAAATCTGTTGCGATCGTGCAAATTGTGGCTCCTTTAAGCCATTTTCTAACTGAACTTGACTCATCCCTTTAATTTCCTCCAACGCTGAGAATGAACTACCCACCCCTGTGATAGTGAAGGGTAACAGGCATCAGTATCCAGTGGCTGAAACATGCTGTACGGTGCTACAAGACTTGTCAAATGCAATCTTAGAGAAATTGATTTTTACAAAATGTGTTGGAGAGAAAAGGTCAAGTCTGTCAAGATTTAATCCAGCAAGAGATAATACATCTGAACAGTCATGATGAAACTGGATCAAATGCACCGCGTAGCACACTGGTGCTACAGCGCCTAACGCATTTCCCAGAAGTAAATGAAACAGTAGATATATACACAGAAAGATCCAGATGTGCTGCTCCCTCCTCGTTATTCTGCCCTCTTTTTCTCTGCTACGTTCACTTGTGCTTGTTTTGGTTCGCGATGAGTTGAGCGTTGTTTGGTTGAGCTGAATTACTCCGTCAGCAGCCTGTCTCTAGATCACTTCCTGGATGGTTCCTAAAATAGAAGCAACAACGATCACAACCAAGGAAACATGCCAGCTGCTCTTTTCAAAAGCACTCTCACTTTCTGCCCTCTCTCTCTCACCGTGTGGTATTAACTGTATTCATCAAATACAGTTGTCAGAATCACAAACTGTCAGCCAAGACTTTTGACTGCTATTCACTGCGCTTCTTTAGGTTATGCAAAATTTCAAATGATTTATTTATTAGAAAATAGAAGAATTCAACTGTTTATATTGTTTATTACTGAAAGCGTTTAGAATGAATAAAACTGTGAGAGTTTGTGCAGACCTGGAGGAGGGTGAACGAGAGTTTAGACATCGTCTGACAAAGAATCAACAGCTACAAAGTAATCTCACACGAAATGCTCAACCTCCGTTTGGGAAACAAACCACAAGAAGAGTGCAGCACACGTGCAGTCGGCTCGTCTACAGGTGCCACTTCTTTCTGCTGTTCCCTCAACAGTAGACTCGGAGAAAAGTCACGTAATTTAATGGCGACGTTGCCAGACGGTAACGGTAACATAAACTCAAGTATGATGATCACAGCTGTGAGTGAGAAGGATGCCTGGTTTATATTTTCCACATTAAATTAAAAAAAAAAAAATCTGAATCTCTAAATTGAGAAAACAGATACTTTAAATATAGGTTCAAGTGGGCCAAAAGGTACCTTACTTTTTCATTAGTCACACAGTTGATTATTGTTATGATCATCCCTTTGTTTGGATGAGTTTTGCACTTCCCTGTTCGCCTCTCTGTTACAGAGATTTTAATCTGAAGGGACTTTCTGGAAAACTACAGGTGCAGCACAAAGATTCATTAATAAACAGGGGATGATATTTAAAGAATGACCACCTGAGATTAAGGCAAGTTGCACCACTTTTATCATAAATGTGACGCCATAAAGACCGGAAGCTTCCAGTCCTACCCGCTCACTTTATTTTTCCAAGAAAGGGTAAAAACTTTTTTCCTTTAATACCTTTAATACCTCTGGTGCCTAAATTTCTTTCTTGTACAGTGAGTGCAAGGATAGCTAAGCTAAGCTAATCTAGCAAGGAGGCATATAATGACAGACATGATGTCATAAATATTCCTACAGAAACCGAAATTTTTTAAATATTAAACCGTTCCTTGAAAATTTAAGTGCATGCTAATGCAAAACACTGCGTTCTATTTTCTGGGACCTTGAAACTCTGTCAGCGCGGTGTCACGACCGCCACGCAGAGAATGTAAACAGGCAGCGACGACTGGTGCGTCGCTGCATTCCTGCTATAAACGGCGGCCCTGCTGGACGGAGTGCTGGAGATTCCCAAGATACCGTTGTGCAGTTTGATAGTAGTGGATATGACACTTGGCTGGTAGTATTGTTTCTCCAGAAAGTTTTACTGCCTTTTGCAAGAATGCGTATCTACAGTATGTCATTTCGTCTGTCTCTGTGTGCGTCTTAGTGTGTCTGTTACACGCTCTGTGACCCGACTTCACTTCTTTCTTGTCGACACTCTCGGCAGTGCGTGTTTTTTCAGTTTTTTTCTGCCTTCACCTTTCAGGCTCATCGCCCGCTCCCCCTCTCCCGTCTTTCTGCCTGTCAGCCTTTGCGGATCCCACCATCTTCTCATCCTCTGCTATCTGTACCTCCCTTTCCTCCTCTCTGTGCCTTCTAGTCTGCTCTGGCAGAGACTGAGGACTCTACTGAGGAGACGAGATCGGCAGATGTTTACCCAGCTCTCTGCTGTCACAAACCGTTCACTTCAGTGTATCAGCAAAGCACTGGAACTCACAGGATGATTGCAGAGTATTAAAAATAGCCAAGAAAAAAACTACATTTCCCTGAAGATTTTGAGCAGATTTGGGTCAGACGTGGTTTGATTTTTGTCAAGCAAGCTTTGTGGAGTTAGAGGCTTAAAGCTCAGCTGAAACTCTTTAGTGATAATGCCCTCAAAGTCTGTGAGAAGTTGTAGCAGTTTTAAAATGCGACTGAACGCAGGGGAAAGCAGTGATTATGCTCTTTTTAAAGCTTTGTAATTGACACTTTTCCCGATTCGTGAAAACAGCGAGTCTGGGATTCTTGCTTTATTTTCGGCTTGTTGACAGTTAAGGAGCCATTGGGTTTTTTTTAATGGATACTTAATGACTCCAGCTCGAAACATAACAAAGAAAGCCCCCCTCGAGGATCCTAACTGTCAGCCAGCGGAAGTCCCCGGAGAGAAGGAAAAGTCCTAATCTTTGTTTTGCACATACGCTAAATATTTTTGGAACATTAACAGTATATTTTCCACATCATTGCTTTTCCAGTTCATTACACCTGTGTGCAGAAGAAAATGGGTTGGGGAAATAAAAACAATGTGGTATTTTAAAATGCCGACTCCTTTCAGCGCGCAGACAGCAAGAGAGCGAGATCCTTTTACTTTTAATGTCTTAAATCAGACTGGAATCACTCTGGGAGCGGACCTTATCCCTCATAACTTTTAGACATACTAAAGACGTCTAAAGCTCTCTTCATATCTCAGATGTAGAATCACAGAGGTGCATGTAACCTAGGCCTATTGTAAAATTCTCACACTTGTGTTTAGCAATTTGGCAGACATGCAATCTATATTTTGTGCAAAATAATAAAAAAAATCTCATTATGACAAATAACTCTTCTTTCAGATCTTAGTTTGCTCTTGAAGTTAACATGAGAAAAAGAAGCACTTGTTTCATTCTTTAAGGCCTCATTTCCTCACTGTATGAGAAGAAACCCCATCAAGCTGGAGGTCCACTCTAAATAGCATCATGTGGGTGAACCAGTACTGGTTAGGCTGAACCTCCAGTTTGCAGCTGATTTCACTAGACGAACGAGGCCTACGGTCACCGGGGTCTTAGATTGCAGCTGGTAGCTGCAGTTCTTCTGCTCCTGATAGCTGCTGCAAGCTGGAGGGCCACTCTAAGCAGAACCTGCAGCAGGTGGAGAACTGGTTCATTCGTGTGATGATATGCAGAGCTCAGTAAATATGGAGTTCATTCCCTGGATGGGAGACAAAGCTGATCATGGCGCTCAGTCATTCATTTGTCACAAACTACCTAAATAACAATATAAATCACTAATGTGCAAACGCACACGCGCGCCAGGTTAGTCAATGTGCGCTGTAATTGCATTGCACCTGAAGTGGCTTTGTTAGATAGCATTACTGAAAAGAAGATGAAGGTGGAAGACTGAACATGTATACAATTTTGAACAACAGTGTATGAATGCATCTGCACTGTTGCCCTTTATGTACCCACAGGGACAGCAAAGACTCCCATGGGGTAAGTCCTGCATGGTGACACAGATAATCACTCTCTTAAAACAGGAAGCCCGGCTGTAGTGTGCCTGGTGACAGCACGCACATCTCAAAACGAGTCTCAGTGGCTGCTTTGGATGTGAGTGGTCAGAATCTGAATGATCCAGCTGTGGGGACTGTGACGCAACCCCACAGCGGGCCAGTATTTGCATTTATTTCTCTGAGCGTGACTCTGTGTAACTCTCACACTCACAAAGGCACAAAGAAGGGGAACGGCGCTCGTGGCACATGAAACGCAGCTCTCCCGTTGGTGAGGAGGCGCTTTTTGCGCTGAAGGGGAAGCAGAGTTGAGAAGCTGGTAAAAGAAATGGCACGCAGCCCGAGCTGGTACAGCTACAGTCCACATGAGCGCTCTCTCTCTCTTTGTCTGTCTGTCTCTCTCCCCCCCTCGCTCCTCCCACCAAGTGGCTGTTTTTGTGGATTGTTCTCCTGCCGTTGTCATAGCGACTGTGATGCAGACATCCCGAACAGGCTGCCTGTCTGCTTGGATATGTCAAGTGTGTGTGTGTGTGTGTATGTGTGTGTGCGTGTGATAAAACGCCAGAGTGCTCTTGGCTTAGAGAGGAAGTGTTTTGAGAATTATGTAATGTCCTCTTTTTTAAAAGGAGGGCAAACGTCAAGAAGAAGAAAAAACATCCTATCTGTCCGTATCTATGTTGCCGTCTGCTTTATTTCTCACTAAAAAGGAGAGTGTGGTGTATTAGCGCCATGGAGGTTGTGTTATTTTTCTCCATGTGTAGGTAGACGTTTATATCCTTACCGTCTCTTTTTGTAAGTAAGATGCCGTTTTTTTAAAAATGTGCACGCACTGTCAGGCTGTCAGGGTGACATGAGGCTCTTTCCTGTGCGTAAAGTTTCCACTGTAACTGTGGGCTCGGTGCCAGTTTCCACCATGGATAGACGGAGGGGTGGAAGGGGGCGGCTGAAAAAGGAGGAGGAGGAGGAGGAGAACATAGGGATGGGATGGGAGGACTGAGCAAAACAGGAGAGAGAGAGAGTGAGAGAGCTCAGTGCCAAGTGGGAGGTGTGTGAATCCTTGTGATGCTGCCATTCTCCTGCAGAGAGCCCTGTTATTGGACATCATAAGGGGGTCTATAAATAGACCCCTAATCTGTGAAAGAGAGAGCTAAAAATAGAGACAGAGCAATGCAAACACGGAAAGAGGGGGACGAGGGAGTTTGCAGGCAGCAGTTTGATGATAACGACTTGGAAAGAGTTGTGAACGGAGCAAGAAAGTTCAGAAAAGTCTGGAAACACAAAGCAGCCGCGGTTGTGGAAAAGTTTGATTAAGAAAAAGGGTCGTGGGTACCTGTAGCTGTAGGCCTGCTGCTACTTTAAGGGACCGAACTTTTGTCAGCTCACTGACATTTTGAAAAGAGGTTTTCCTCAAGCAGCTACAATCTGGAGTTAATCCAGCACTTTGCTTTTAGTTCAATCAACTCCTAATGGAGCGTTCACCATCAGAGAAAACGCTTTCTTGGTGGCGCATTCAAGAAAGCTTGGCTGTCCAAAGGCTGCTAAAGAGTTCAATTCAAAAATCTATATTTAGAGTTTTAGCACAGAAACATAAGTTCTTTTTACAGCTCTGTAAATTGTGCAACCTCAACAACCTCTGACCCACTAAATCCAACCCTAGCCTAAAAAGAAAATCTAAACATGCCAACACGATACTAAAGGTTCCAGCACCTGTGCTGAACATCTGACAGAAGCACATTTGTATTTCAAACTCATCATGACGTCATGACTTTAATGGCTGTCTAAATTCAAAACACACAAGCTCCTTCTCATGGGTTAGCTACTGTCACACGAGTAAAACGAGGAAAAAGGAATAAATAATATTCATGTAGAAAATGAGTTCTTTGTGTTTGACACAAGCTTCAGTGTGTGGATCTCTGAATGCTTGCCTGACCTTCTGACGAAAAAAACACGGCTGAGCTAAATGGTTCCAGTGAGAGATAGTTAGTTAAGGCCGGGATCGTACTTGTGGACGAGCAGTTGTCAGTCTTGTGCGTTTCTCTTATTGGATATTGGAGTGAAGGGTATTCAGACATGAGCACAGAGCCATTGGACTACACTCTGAAGACTGTTTCAAACCAGCGAACCTCCACATTATCGTGCAGACATCATAGCAGTGGGCGGCACTTCAGGCGATTAGTATTATGTGTTTAGCCTGTGATGGATGGACGACCTCTTCACATTCACACACACTGACCCTGACCCTAAAATGGATAAGCAGTTAAGATGGATGAATGGATGTTTTGGAGACATTTTTATATTTTGTTAACTGCTACTAGGGGTGGGGGAAAAAATCGATACTGTGTAGTATCGTGATATTTTGTTTGCTAATAATGTATCGATACAGGGACAGCAGAAATCGATATTTTGTTACAAAAAAAGGTTTTTGTGCTCTGACTTCAGAGGATGTTGATCCTTTTTCTGAGCAAGAATCCTGACATTCCTTCACTGTCCAAATGTGTTTAACTTTTTTTTTGGCAGCAATAAAATGACAGTTTACTTATTTTAATTTAAGACAAGTTTTATTTTAATTAAGCTTAAAACTTTTTTATTTAATGTAAAATTATATTTCGTTTTAATTTACTTTCAAATTCTTCAGTTGCTGAATGGGCTGCAAAGTTTTCATAAATTGTGAAAGTTCAGAATAGCTGTAATTGTACCAGATGGGTGCATTCAGTTAAGTTGGACTAGACTGTAATACAAACCGTTCAGTTTGTCAACAATAAAACTGACTGAAATGAGAGAAAGACTGAGTGTGAGACTTTGATATTAGATAAAATGAATATTGATAAAGTTTACCTTTATGTACAGAATCTGAATATCGCAAAATATTTTAAAAAATTGCAATAATATCGTATCGTGCGTTAAGTATTGTGATAATATCGTATCGTGGGATGTATGGTGATTCCCACCTCTAACTGCTACAACCAGTTTTTCAATGCTACAGGTAGCACACATGCATCTACAGGTAATGTGCTGCACTGTGATTTAGGGCGCATTCATGAATGAAATGATCACTCGGATTACCACATGGCACATGGACCTTATGCCTAACATGTTTCTGTTATGAACACTGATTTCTTTTTCTTTCTTTTTACTGAAAACATGGAGCATAACTGTGACTGCTTCAAAAAACAAAACAAACAAAAAAGCATATCTTAATTAAAAACCTGAAAAACACATACCGGATATCAAAATAGCCAATTATTCTGGCACAGCTGTAAACATGTCACAGTAGGTTTTTGCAAATCTGTGAAATCTGAAATCAGTTTACAAACAGAGAGCAGATTTGTGTGGGGTTTTTGTTCCTCGGTTGAAACCTGGGGTTTGACTAGTCTTACTGCATTTTTTAAAAGGTTGTATTAATAACTGTACTCAAAATGTGGTGTTAGCTGCAACTAGCCTAATAAACTTTAGCCAATCTAGAAGCTAGAGAAAGAAAAATGGATGCAAAACACCGTGAATGGAACCTTTTACTACAATCACACACACTTTTTTGTATTCCCATCATCTAATGGATGCATCATGGACATCAGGGGTTCGGTATCTTGCCCAAGCATGCTTTGACAAGATGACCCTCCTAAGCCACAGTCGCCAACATCCAACATGAGGGCGTGTTCCTCCTCCCTCAAGTTTAAGAGCATTAAAAATAACCTTGACATCGCCGGTTGCATCTGAAAGATTCAGGGTGAAATGATCTCATACACTATTAGAAAGCCTTCATCCCAACAGCGCATTCTTCTAATAGAACACACAGGTGTAATTACATCAGATCTACCTGGGCTTTAATCACGGGGCAGCGGGAAGACACACAGTCAGCATTTTTACCGGCTTTACAAGCCTTTGTTTTTCCCACTTTTGCACTTACTGAACACCACTTTTCCTGCAACACGCAACTGTGTTGCTTTGAGTCTGTATTATGTGTAGTTTTCTCATTGCTTGTAAAATCTGCCGCCGCTAAACCTATCCATGTTTGTGATTGTTCACCATCTCTTTCATGCAAACAAGCTGATAGCTAGACTGGAAAATGCTGGGTTGATTTGCCGAGTTGATAACCACCTTTGTGTGGCCACTTAGTCTGACTGACGTTAGGGTAAGTGAAGCCAGATAAGGAAAAGATATATATGATGAACTTGCCGTACAGTACAGTCATCTGGCTTTCTGTATCACTGCCTGAATTAGTGCAACTTCTTGTCTTTTTCCCCCCACTTACTTTTTCAAGAATGCACAGAATGAACACTTTTAGACTCGTGGCAGTAATGATACGAATAACCGAATCACTTTTGTCTGTCCTTGATAAACAGACGTAGATGTTGTGAAAGAGATAATGTCAGGTTAGCGATTGCTTGCATTAAATGGCTGCAAATCGGCTCCTGTCACACAAGAAGGAGTTGCTTGATAAAATGCTTCTGACAACATTAAAGGCAATTAAAGGTTTATGATGATGGATCATCTGTGTCAAGCAGGATTCCTGTGTCTACAAGTCATGTGGAAATCAGTGGCTGCAGAGCGGCGTGTGGGTTTATTAAATCATGTCGAACGCTAAGGTGCAAAAGTGAGAACTACGGGGACTCAGTGTGAAGTTTCCTCCTGAATTTCAACTCCTAAGATAAACTTTGCAAACTTCGACTCTCCTCCAACCTCTCCCCCTCCTTCTCTCATTCATAGCGAGTCTTTAATTATGTTCGCTTGCTGAGTGAGTGGGGAGGCTGGGGGTGCATGTGTGTACTCTACAGTTGCCCGCATGTTTAAGCCTGTAATTAGTGTTCTTTAAGACGACAAAAATTCTGAGAAAATGTTAAAAAGAGCAGGCCGAGGCGCGTGCGCGATCGCGCGCGGGGCAGGCGGCGAGAAGTGAACGGAAGAAAAGAAGGAGGCTGCGCCACAGTCCTCCTTAAAAATAATCTTTGCCTCTGCTCTCAGAACTTTGAGAAAAAGGTCACCGAAATGTTGCAGTGGAGAAGAAAAGGTAATAATTTGTCATGACTGAGCACATGTCGGTGTGTTCATCAGGACTTAAAAGGGAAAGTTACAGAGAGAGTGGTGGACTTGCTGTGAATTTGAGTATAATGAGGCTATATTTAAAGCTGTATGTCTGCGTGTGTGTGTGCGCGCGCGTGTGTGCTCTTCACAAAGTGACTCATCTTTTGTATTTGTGCACACAGAGTAACCCAACCCAACCCAGCGAAGCAGCAGAGCAGCACTCTCGCTGGGCCTGCCGCTTCTTTCCTGTTATTTTCTTCGTTTTTTCTCTTCCTTCTCTGAGACCCGCGTTGCCCTTTCTGCCATTTTTTCTTCCCTTCTTTCTACGTTAGCTTTTTGTCCTCTCATTCCTCTCACGTTTCTTGCTGACTTTGCTGACTTTGTGGCTCTGTAGCTTTTTCTTGCAGTCATAAACTCTCACCAGAGTTGTGTCTCTGGTTTGTCACAGGCAGAGTGAAACCACTTCGTCACTTCCCCCCTTGAGCTTCAGGTTGCGTGAGGTCTTCCTGCCCTCCACTGGGGTTCCAACACTGCACTGAGTTTCTAGGGTGCAGCTGCAGTCCACGCACAGCTTGAAACTCATTTAACAGACTTTAATGTGAAAACAAGCAACCAGTGCAGCTGACTGATGATATAAATGCTGAAAAAAAAACCTGTGAAATGTATGTGATAGGTCCCTGTTGTCCAACCGGGGGTGATTTCAGTGCATTTCACGATGTAGCACAATCAGCACATGCAGGTGCAGTCACTAGGTCTTTGCCTCAATCCATATTGCTCCTTTGGGTGTGCATGTGTTTGCTGGGTTCATTGTGTCAGCACTAACTAGGTGACTGGGACCAGAAAAAGTCCCACAATCAGGACTCTTCAAAGAAAAATGTAAGCTGTGAACTGGATCAGAGCTTTTGTAGATCTTCTGTAGTCTTTCTTTTTTGCTTTGCAACTTAGGCTCAAGTTACCGTAGGGTGGGGATTCCTGAACAGTTCACAGACGAAGACAACAAAGAAAGTAATATTTGTCTGTCACCTTTTCTCTTTTCTCTCGGTTTATAGCTGTCAGCACAATCTGTAAAGATTTGGTGCCTGCATCACGTGATTGAAGTATGGGAAAGACGAGCAGCACAGCTTCTGTGCGCGACCACCGCGCCTGGTCATGTAGTATCCTCAAAGGTTATTTTTGTCCAAGATGAAGTAGCAGACATGGTTGCTGTTGTCGTCTTTTGCTACGTGTGTGTTTGTCCCGTTTGTACCGCAGCATCTCACTGCGCCAGCCACGCTTTATCGGTCTGACGCTCAGTAGTAGCGTGTTACATCCTAGTGGGCGCCAGTGAAAACGAGGAGAACGTATTTCAAAGCAAGAAAGGGATGACAGTCTCTTCATGCTTGAATGAACGACAGGTACGTTGGAGGAATAACTGCACAAACCCAATCAAATATAACTCAGACGTCCTGTCTCGCTTTCTGCTGGAATATTTACTTACACTACATCATTTAGTCCCCCTGGCCTTCATCGGGAATGTGGCTAACATCCTTGCATTCCCATATAGTATTTGCACACGAAGGAAATGCCTTAATCGTTCCAACATTCAATAAAAGAACTACTGGGAGTAATCTGAGTAATGAGTCTGCCCCTTGCCTGTATATGTGCCAGCAGCCAGCCAATAGCATTAACAGGACCATCAATGGGACCATATTAATCTCAGATTACATCTATATACGTTCAAAGTGCTTTAGATTCAGAGAAAAACAC
Source organism: Haplochromis burtoni (assembly GCF_018398535.1). Classification (NCBI taxonomy): domain Eukaryota; kingdom Metazoa; phylum Chordata; class Actinopteri; order Cichliformes; family Cichlidae; genus Haplochromis; species Haplochromis burtoni. The sequence goes on from NW_024582396.1 coordinate 141,391, forward strand.
AGTGGGGTCTAATCCAAACACTGGTACGTCAAAACAGAGCGTTAATGACCACCATCCACTCATACTGTACACAATGAACGGAGTAAAATTGGAAGTATTAAGTATTCATAGGTTTGTCCAATCACAGACCTATAGGGGTTAGATATTACAGCTCCAACTGAACCAATGACTATTTGGTCCATTTTTTTTTGCAGTCCTCTGATTGGATGATGAGATGACTGGGACATTTCCTATGTGTTTGTATGCATACACAGTATATAAGAATGTAGGGAGCAGACTCCATGGAAGACCGCTCAGCTGGCTGGGAGATGGTCTGCGTAGACTTAGACTGGAGGAGTCAAAAATCATGACCATCCCCACTATTAAAGAGGTCTAGAACTAAATATATTAATTATTGGCTCTTGGTGAGAGCATTTATTAAGGCACAAATGAGTGGGCAAAATGTTAACAAAGGTGTTGAAGAAAATCGCACATCTTTATTGGTAGGTAAAGATGTGGTTGAGCCAAGATGTCCAGCCCTTCTTTTCTTTTTATTCACGCATCTCAAAGAAACGGTCTGTGAGTGTCTCTGCCTCTGGTCAGTCTTCCTGCCCACCCTTCTGCTTCCCCCTCTCCTCTTCCTCTCTCTGCTTTTCGTCTCTGACTGTCATTCCACATTTATGACCGGCCTGTGATGTGTACCCAAGACCAACGGGGCACGGCAAGATGGCCACTGTTGCCCTGGCAACAGAGTGGAGAGCAGGAGGAGAGAGTGAGAGATGTTTTTTCCTCCCTTTTCCTTTCCTTTTTGGTTGGATGTTCAGGTTAGAGGGGAAAGATGGAGACTGTGAGAAAAGGGCAGCAGCGACACAAGAAGAGAAGCTAAAGCCTGTGCTCGTAATCGATATCCTTACACTCTCACTTCTTGGTTTTTGGAGTGAGGATAGTTTTACTTTGTTCATTGGTTATTTGACAGAGACCCCTAGTCTGTGGGCGTCTGGGACTGTAAGAGCGAGTGTGTGCTGCTGTGTTTGTGTGTAAGTAAGGGAGCACTGGTTGTGGTCTTTCGCTGTCTTTCTTGATGCGGTGCTGGATTAGAGGGGTTACATAATGCGCTCTGAGCTTCAAGCAGCATACGCTAAGAGGATTACCACAAGTCTACTAAAGACACTGGTCCACAGACACACTTGCACGCGCACACACACACACCGCGTGCAGCCGTGCTCTAAAATGCAGTGTCCACCAGCGTGTACAAATATACTCACATGTACAACGCGGTGCACATCTTGTGTCATTTGTTTTGGCTACTCGCAGGCTAACTATACAGGTACTAATGGACACACACACTCAGTATATCTCTGACTGGGGATATGCTAACGTGAGCTTCTAATCTCACTCGTCTGTCACCAGCCACAAACACAAAATAGAATTTTCTAATCTACATCTGACATCTAATAGAAAGTTCTAGAAAGTAATAAAATGATGGTTGTGTACCCAAAAAGAAGTGCAACCACGCTCCGGCCACGCTTAAAGCTGAGTTCCCTCTGTGGTTTTCCAGCCTGCTTCAGTTTTATTCATATAGAGCTACTTCACAACAGCAATCATCACAAGGTGCTATATATTGTGAGGAAAAGTTCCTGCAACCCCAGTGGTCTGGCACTCCCCTATGAGCAAACGCTTGTAGACGGTGGCGTGGAAGAGATCTCCAGAGAAAACACCAAATGAGGGGGTAGTCGTCAGCGAGCGGGGTTGAATGGAAAGAAATCTATAGGAGAGATCGTAGACAAAAGTTAACGACCTGAAACGGTGGTATATAAACAGCCGGAGAGTGAAAATTTCATCATTATAAATCATTATATGCACACTTTTGTTTACAACAGATAAAGTTAAAAAAACTAAACTAAGCAAATCATTGAGAGAGAAGAAGAAGAGCGAAGCAAAGAAAACAAACTTAGAAAAAATGAAAAGCAGTAGACTGAATATGAGCACCTTCTCTGTATGTAACTGCTCAGATTCAGGTGTAATTATCAAGTTAAAGCACGAATTAACTACTATATTAAATAAATATGGTGTAGGAATGGTTTTAAATTGTAGAATTTGCTTCACTAAGTTATTTGAAGCAGCGAATATGTTTGTTTGGAGGCAGTGTTTGTTTGATTGATATGTGACAGCGGGATCGTTGGGAGATTTGCATGTAAAACACTGACGTGGAAGAGGTCTATCTCGTGTTTGCTGTTACTTTAAAGGGAAGTGGTCAAGGCCAAAGCCCTGTGGCACCCTGTGATTCAAATCAGAGTGTGGCATGAGTCAGTGTAGCAGACCATTAAATGTCTTCATTCTTTAGCATAAATCTTTACTATGATGTATGTTCTGCATGAAAAAAATTGGCAAAAAAAATTAATCAGAGGCTTTAAAATCTTTAGCTTTTTAGTTGCGAGGGAAGCTAACGGGAGATCAGCTCTGAGCATGCTGTAAGTATGCAAAACACAGAAGCTCGGGGAAGCTGCTGCAAACACGGCAGAAAAACTTGGATATTATTTGGCAAAAGTGATTAAATTTGATCAGGCACCGTCTTTGACGTCTTTGAGTTTTTCTCTGTCATCGGTGAAATAAATCTGCTGTTTACAGGCGACACAAACGTGTCTCCTCCTGGACTTCATGTGGGTCCTGTTTTTGGAGTTAACTGATGCAGGATGTCTGTTGTTATTGATCGATACCCACATTTATACGTGCACATAGGTGCATCCAGACAGGTGTAAGTACTTGGCGTGGTTGTTGTCACTGCGACTGCTAGACCTCTGACCTCGCCTAATTGGAGTCATCCTGCCCTCCTCTGGCCTTGGCCTTCAGGGAACAGGTTGCCTTGAAAGGAGGCAGAGGATCTGCTGGGTGTGTGTGTGTGTGTTTGTGTGCGTCTGCAGGCTGAAGTGCATTTGCCAACAAGATCAGTGTCTAATCTTGTTGTGAGAGGACCTGAGTGTGTTTACTGGCTGCCACCCACTTGCCCTCGCTAAGGCACGATTGCCAGGTATCTACTCAACGTGAGCTCGTCTGGTTCAGGTTTTCAGGTTTTAATTTTAGGGTTTTTTTTCTGGACATTTCTTCAGTGTTTGTACAGTTGTGAGTCAAGAACTGATGCTAAAGCTAAGGTGAGAGTGAATGCATGTTAAAGGCAGGGGTTTGATTGTTGGTGTAAATCTGTAAGTCTGCATCTGCAGTTAATGGACACATTCAAACAACAAGCCAGGTGAGAGGTCAGCAGGAGTGCGCCAACCACAGTTTTAGAAGCTCGCACATAAATAGCAGCCATGCGTGTGGTTATCTGCCTAACTCAGACAGGGAAAGAAAGAAGCTAGCTTTGGGGAGGGCTAGTGAAGTGGCGGGGTGGGGCTTGGAGCAGTTGGAGATTTTATAGGTACGTAAAAAAAACAATAGGAACACTGGAGGAAGGAAGTAATGACAGACCAAACCCTTCCCCCCACATCTACACTCGTGCACATACCTGCTCTTCATTTCCTGCAGTAATTGACCCATCTCTCCTCTCTCCTTTATCCCTACAATTAAACCATCTTTACCTACTCACACACACACACACACACACACATAACAATCGATGACCAGTCTCTGACCTGTCACCACATGCAAACTGAAGACATGCAGAGTGAGTGCAAGCGGAGAAGGTGAGGGTGCAGGGCAATGGGTAGAGATAAGAGACTTGCTTTTCTTATTATGTGAAGAATCTGAGGCAGGCATGGAGCATCACATTATTGATCAGGTGACACACGTGCATGCATTAAGTCTGACGGACTTAGGGAATTGGAAAATTCTGCAACTGAAAAGACGGTGGTAAAAGTACATCTTTTTAAACAATTTAAGCTTATTTTTCAGCACGTTTTACTTGACACGATTTTTCACAGCAGTTTTTAGTTAAGATGGTTCTGAATTGAAGTTAAATAAAATTATTCTTCAAAAAAACTGCCCAGATGCGTTTTTTGGGTGTACAGTTGAATCTGTGTACAGCTGAATCTGTGCCTTTGCTTCAACAAATGCACCACATTGCTGCACTTTTCTCCACATCGCCTGGCAGAACTGTGTGTTTCTCAGACATTAAGCAGTCTTCACCCTGCCGGCTCCTTCGTGATGTCTGAGGACTTTGTCCGGGGAAGTTATAGGCGCGAGTGGTCCTCCTGTGGCTGGCAGCTCCCTCGCCTAAACCGAGTGCACACGAGCATGCATCTAAAGGACACCGTCTCCTGCCATGTGTTATATGCGAGGAAGGGCAACTGCAGATAATATCCCGACTGAATAAAAACACTGTTTGCGTCTGAACATTTTTCATTACCAGCTGTGACAGCCTGGCCTTGTGGGTCTGCCTCTCTGTGTTGTTATGCAGTGTTTTGTTGGATCTGGTCATGTGCACGGATTGTTAAAAGCCCTCCAACCCATGCGGATATAAACCTGAAGGAAAGAAGGCTGCGGGTGCTGGCACTGCAGATGCTAGCCACACCATGCATCACGCAAAGGGCTCAAACATTTCAGCAGCAGATTATAAAGGATTGTGACGAACAGTCTCAAATGACCCTCAAAAATGATATTTGTCGTGGATGATTTTGTTTTCTGGGAATTTTCTTGATTTTAGTCTCTTCAGCTAGTCAGATATTAACTGGTACCTACCACCGGTAATGACAGCTTCAAAGCCATGAAATATACAGTGAAAAACAAAAGTTCAGTTCAGCAGTTAGTCTCATTCTTCAGATGTTTTAGAAATAAGTAATATTTCTGGTTACAAAACTCTTGGTTGGTCTGATTCCATCTTCAAATCACATCACTGTCAATGTATGATTAACAAACACAGTAAAACATCATAAAGCTGCATTTCTGGTTTAGTGATCCACCAGAGTAACAGGATATAATGATAGATCAGAGTTTTTCCCGGCTCGAGGTGAGTCTTTAGAGGGTAACCAAACAAAAACACGCAAGTCTATGTATCGTAAAGGTAACGAGCCTCTCCTGATATTTCTTACCACCTGATGAACAAATGTCTTATTTGCATGTAAATTAGTCTCTAGTTTTATCTTTTGGGTCTGACTAAAACTTAAGGAGGAACCAAATTTTGATTTATGCAGAAAAAAAAAGCCTCCAGATGACTTCACAGCCCCGCAGTATCTGCAACAGGTGTCGTCACTGACGCTGACACGAGGACTGAGCAATCAGATTCAGATGTGGGTTTGTTTTGCCATCAGGCTGGGAGGGTGCACACAGGTATTGTTCAGATGAAGCCTCACTTGTTGTGTTTTTAATTAAGCTGCATGCAGATTAGCCTGCGAGTTCCAACAAAGTCTCGGCAGCTTGTGTTGCTGCAAAACTATGAGGCAAAAAAAAAGTGAGTCACAGACACAAATGTATACTTGTAATTGATGGGTTACCCACACTCACTTAACAGTGACCTGTTCCATTTATGGTTGAGTGGAAATACTGTTATTGCTGCCTTAGAAACATTTCTTTTTAAACAGAACAATAACTACGACCTTCTGTGAATAGATAGAAGGTCGTGGTTATTTACACAAAGCTGTTATTTACTTCGTCACCTGCATTTTTGAGCAATTATGCAGCTATGAAGAGAAAACATTAGCTGTCTTTTGAGGCGGGGAAATATTTGCATACCACTATTTAAACTTATCTCGCTGCAGTCACATCTTTAAATGTTATATGTTTGAAAAAGCTAACAGATTCTTGACCTGTTAACCCTGAGACTGCAAATTGCGCAGTCACCCGTCAACAAAGGCAATCATGCATGAAAGGTTTGTTGCATGGTTGCAGATTTGCTTCATCTTCCCCACACGATCAGCACAAAGTGTATTTAAAGTAGTTCTCTGAGACAGCTGCATCTCTCTTTGGTCACCGACACCCCGGGCTGTCTGATCGAAGCTTCCAGTGACCTCACCTGACATGTTCTGCTCGAAGCACACAAACGCTACTCAGCAGTGAACGATTATTACTAATATTGCAGGCGTGCCTTTCAGTTAACTTCTTTAATGCATGTCTGACACTTATCTTTTTGCCATTTCGGCCTAAATCTTGGCCAGAAGTATCAATAACAGCCAAGTGTGAAATGAAAGTTTTACATGGAAATCTTTGACTGTTTCTGGAGTCGGATGCTTAGATGTAATTATATATAATACACTTCCTCTGCAGATGATATCGCAGTGTATAGCATGATCATGTGATCTCGGTGTTAACGAAATCCTTCACATCCACAGAGAAAACTGCGAAACATGTTTAAAGGAATTACTGCAGGCTTGAGTTGGTTCCTGTTCCTAGTTTGCTCATTTCCATCCCAATATTTTTATTCTTGGGTTTTTAATAGCGTATAGCTTCAGAGCTGGGAAGTAAGGGGGTATAAATACTTACAGTACTTAAGTAGAATTTTCAGGTATCTGTACTTTACTTGAGTAGTTACTTTTATTTACACTTTTTAATTTTACTCCCTACATTTCTAAACAAATATCTGTGCTTTTTACTCCTTACACTCTTCATTCTTTTGAAAGTCTTTTTATTAGACAAAGTTTTCAATGCAATGTATAATACAAAGTGCTTCAAAATGTTCACATTCTTGTTCCCACCCTGATCATTAAGCAACAAATAACTGGCAGCCTGCTGCCCAACTAAAGCAAACACACACAAAAAAAACAAAACAATACAAAACCAACAAAAAACTAAAAACCATCAGTCAACTGAACAAACAGACTCATTAAAAAAAAGAAAAGGGGGGGGAGATCCTTGGACTACTCAGAAACAACAGTTGTGGGCCTTTCAAAGAAGACCAGAAAGGGGGACCACAGTTTATAAAATTTGTTTTTTGACCCACGAACTGTATATCTAATTTTTTTCTAAGTCCATACAGGACATCATATTATTTAGCCATTGTGTGTGTGGGGGGGGAGAAGAGTCTTTCCACTTAAGCAAAATAGCTCGCCTGGCCGGCAGTAATGAAAAGTCTCCTTACACTCTTAACGCGCACTCGTTACTTTTGTTTTGAAGCATTTGGGGGGGGGAGTCATTATTTCACGTCACTGCAGGCCTTCAAAGTTCAAACCCATTTAAACCTAAACAGTAACACACGAAAGGCGATTCTGTTCATGTATTAATCACCTGTGTGCATAAAAGAGATGAAAGATGCAAAACCGTGTGTCAAAGTCAGGGGTTAAGGTGTGTCGGTGTTTTTATTCATCTGTTTTTTTGCACACCAGAACGACTGCAGGTGTCCATAAGTTGCGGTCGCAGTACTTTAGTATCTAGCTAGCCCTACAGAAGGAGGGAGTGACGTTTTGTCACTGTGGCAGGTAATTTCAAATGCAACGTTTCTATCAGCTCGCCAAACATCAGCAAACACACAAACTGTTTGTGTGCAGTTTGTCACAAAGTGTGTTGCTAGCTAAAGGTCCAGCTGCTGTTTTTCACAGAAAGAGCTAACTTCACTCAGAGATGGAGAAAGATAAGAAAGACAGGACAGGAGAGGAAGAAGAGAAGTTAGATTTAAAGGCAAGGAGTGCTCAGTGGGGTTTGATAAACTGAGTCTGTACATGTGAATGTTGTGTTATCATATTGTGAAACATGCTGTGTACTGTGAGTGTAGAGGATGGAAATCAACCAGGACAGCTCATGAAACATCTGCTGACATGTTGTTTAATTCAGGTGTATAAATCCACAAAGAGCAGGAGGTCAGCTGATCAAACGTTAGCTCATAAAACGATTATTGTGTTGAATCCCACTTCAACCTCTCCCCTACTCATTTTCCTGTTTAACTTTAAAAAAAGAACTAAAAATTGATCCTCTAAAAATTATCCTCTAATGGGCCTCCGTTCCGCCTTTGAATTCACCCTCCTCTTCCTCTAAGCCCACTTTCTGATTGGCTGTCCTGCTCAAAACGATGTCTTGACCAGCAAGCAGGTGGTTTCCACCCCCGCCAGTAGGTGAGGGTTTGTTTGGGTTCGAGTTACAGAAATTTCATCCTCCAGAGATTCGATATAGACAGCCAAGAAGGGTCTTTGGTCTTTTTTGTGACCCTGTGAACTCGACACCTTCACTCCAGCGTAAGAACTATTCATGTGTCCTGGACCTGAAAAAGAACATGAATGACTGTTTTTGCATCAAGTCAGCAAACAAGTAACTTTCCTGTATGTGTGGACTTTATTAGACCAGCTTTGCATGATTCATGGTTCAGAATAATCTTTTTTTTATCTGAGGCCGCAGTCACCCTGGTCCAGAGACCACTCAGCCATCTGCTATTAACCAGCGGTTGCTACGGAAACATGAATATTCTCCAACTTTTTGATGTGTTTGCGGAAGTTTTACTCCTACTCGGCAAGTAGTTGGAGAGTGTTTGTGACAAGGCAACATGTCACCGCTGGTGACCAAAGCAATCACCGGGGGGGGGGGGTTACACCAACCTCTTTTTGACCAATTTCACCCGACAACAGCCAGAAACCTTCAGCAACCACTTACCAATAGATAAGGAAATACACCTTTTTCCTAAAGACAGGTGGTTGCCAGGGGGCGGGTCCATAGGCATGTGTGACAGAGCTCATATTCTGTCAGTTCATCCATTGTCTGAAACAAGCTGTTTCCTATACCTTTAAGGTCATTCCTTTTTCAAGTCACCTTTCTTCTGATTGGCTGCCATTTGTAATTATAACGTTTAAAAATAAAAATAAAATGGTGATACATACCGATAAAAACCCAACAACCATATGACCCCCTATGAGCAAGCACTTTGGCGACAGTGGGAAGGAAAAACTCCCTTTTAACAGGAAGAAACCTCCAGCAGAACCAGGCTCAGGGAGGGGCGGGGCCATCTGCTGCGACTGGTTGGTGTGAGAGAAGGAAGACAGGATAAAGAAGTGCTGTGGAAGAGAGACAGAGGTTAATAACAAGTATGATTCAGTGCAGAGAGGTCTGCTAACACACATTGACACACTGACTTCATTATTTAAAGCTTAAGTCATGTTCAGCTATTATTAAATATGTTTTATTGTTAGTGTTTAATATGAATCCATGTCTTTAACATTATATATATGCTAGAAAAGGAGAGAGAGTAGTTCTATTGTCATGACTAACTCTTCTCATAGAAATGATGGGATGCTGTTTCTGTGGTGGAGACACTTTCCATAGTTTGAAACATGGTAGAAAAGCGCTTCAGTTCCTCCTCCTTGCCGTTCTGCTTCTGTCTTGTTCTCGCCACCACTTTAACTTTTGTCTTTCTCTTTCATCTTCTCCCTGCCTAACTGAAGTGCTCGGGTTTCCTCGGGTAGAAAGACACAAAAAAGGGAAAGCGGGTGGGTGGTTTGGAGGGTTGAACGTCAGCAGCAGGTAACGTTTGGCACTTAGGAAACTTTTTGCTGTGGCTTGAATATATTTCCTCTCTCTTGGTTTCTCTCTGCGTGTCGCTTTCTTCTCTTTTAATTTCCTCTGGTTGATCTCCATCTTACTTTTGCTTTTCTAGCAAATTACCTACAAGCTTCTCCCTGCGCCTGTCTCTCGGTTTCTCAATCTCTCTGCTGGTCTCACCCTCTCTCTTTCTCTCTCTCTCTCTCCCTTGCTCACTATCTCCCTCTGTCTCTCACTCGATCTGCACACAGCCAGCCACAGGAATGTATCTCGAGGAACGCCTGGCGAGACGAACTGGATCAAACGAGTTCAGAGCAGTGCTGGAGCCCGGCTGTCTCTCTCAGCTTCCATCTCTTCGCCCTCTCCCTCCTCATCCTCTTCCTCAGCACTCCCCCTCCTGTTCCTAAGTCTCCTGTTCCACGTTTTCTCTATCTCCCCCTCCTCCTCCTCCTTCAGGTCTCCCTCTTTTCCTCCTTGCTTTCCTGCAAAATCCTTTTGCTGCTCTTTTTCTCCTCTTTGCCCTCCCTCCCGCCTTCCCCTCTCACTCTCTCTCTCTCCTCTATTTCTCTGGCACGATAGAGAGACAAAGAGATCTTTTGAATGCCTTTGCGTGTAGGAGGTGGACCTCAAGGGAGGGGATCGTGTGGATGTTTGCCCTGTGTGTGTTAGACTGTGTTTATGTGCACATATTAGAGCCCTTTAGCCCAAAGCTTTAGCTTTAAGAGTGAGGAATTCAATTTGATACAAAGGCGCGCACACACACACCTTCTCCACATCAGACAGCCAGCCGTGTCGTGCTCTCCACCCTGTCTGTCAGTCACTCAGGCGGCACTCATAATTGGCTTATAATGTCCTTGTTACCATACAGGGACCCCTTTGCCCCAACCCCCACTTCTGTCTGCTAGCCGGTTTGTAACTCTTCAAAACAGGCCGTCAAGCATGGGGGTGGGTTAATGTCTCTGTGTGTTTGTATGTGTGTGTGTGTGTGTGTGTGTGTGTGTGCATTCATGTGGAGGTTAAGGGGTGGGTGCAGAATCAGGTCTCCCCCTGGGGCACTTGCACAGGGATGCACTCCCATCTTTGTCTGGGGGACAATGGAGATCTGTGGGTGTGTGGGTGAGAGTGCGTGTTCGTAGACATCCATGCGTTCATCGCTTTGATCGGGCTTGTTTTCGTGCTTTGGCTTGTGTGTGTGTGTGTGTGTGTGTGTGTGTGTGTGTGTGTGTGTGTGTGT
>NW_024582396.1:152010-165867 GCF_018398535.1 Haplochromis burtoni
CGTAGACATCCATGCGTTCATCGCTTTGATCGGGTGTGTGTGTGTGTGTGTGTGTGTGTGTGTGTGTGTGTGTGTGTGTGTGTGTGTGTGTGTGTGTGTGTGTGTGTGTGCATAGATAATTAGTCCCATTTGTGTATGAGACTGGTGACTCCTAACAGATTCCAAGGTCAAAGATGTTCCTGTCTTGACTTGAGTCCTGCTAGCTGGAGCTAAATGCTAGCAGACTTTATGTAATTCTGTTGGATAAACAGGTTTTTGCATTAGTACTGTTTAATGGGGTTACTGGAAATATTGTTTTTTACACCAGAACGGGGGTTGTTATCTTTACTGTCGAAGTGACAGTCAATCACATCATATTATGGGATGGCCTTGCAGAAGGCCTTGCGGTTACAACTTACCTGTGAAGTAAATTTAACTGAGAAGTATAAATCCACTGTTGGAGGTGAAAGCAGGGCCACAGGGATCCCCTGGAGATGGACGAAAGCGCTGCGTGTGGCACAGGTTTGAGACCCCTGCGCAAGAGGAACATGCTGGAACATGTTAATAATCTCAATTTAGTCTTTTTACATCTCCAGTCAACATTAGTCTGAGGTTTGTGGAGGACCAAAACTGTTTATATTATAATTTATATTTTCTGTTTTATTTATTTATTGTTAAATGTATTTATTTATGTATGTATTTGACTGAAGTTATTTCTGCATATTTTAATAGTTACATTGTAGCTTTTTGCCTTATAATGCAGATAATGGGGTGTCATTCAGAGTCATGGGGATTTTAAACGCCAGGCTTGCAAAAAGCTGGCTCCAGCTGGGGTGTTTAGTCCATCAAGCTGATAATTAAATTAGTAAAAACTAAAACACTAAGCTGAGGAGAACACATTCAGGTGTTAATTCTCCCTGTAAAGGACCCCTTCGTTGATATTTTACATTAAGCTGTGAATCGGAGCTGGAAGTAAGTGTGGTAGGTCCCCTTTAAATAAAGACATTGTGGCAAGTGGTTGCACGTTATAGTCATATGCAGGGTTGCACAACTATCAAATTTTAGTAACTGCTATTTTATAGAAAAATGATTTGCATATACTGAAAATGTCTCTTCTATCTGTTTCTCTGCTTCTCTGTCTTGCTCTGTGTGGATGTGTGTGTCTGTGTGTAATTGTCCAATGCCTCTTTAAACCACATGTCTTTTGAAATAAGGAAGTGGCTTCTGATTGGCTGCTTTGTTGGGCTGTGGGCGTGTTAGAGCCGCTGCAACTGAGCTGGGGATAAAAGCCGAAGCGGCTTCTGAGCCGAGGCAGACTGCGAGTTTCTAGATGATCTCCCAATGGCGCGCATGCACACACACACGCACGCACACTCACGCAAAAGAAAATCAGTGTGACAGAGATGAGTGATCTGTGTGGGTGAACAGGAAGAAAGACAACACAGATGAAGTAAAAGTGGAATAGAAAAGGAGGGAGGGGCGGGATTGAATGAGGAGCTTGAGGGCAGCTTATGAGGGACAAAATCAGAAGCAAAAATGATGAAAGATGAAAAGGAGTCAGGAGAGAGGGAAATTGGAGATGTGAAGGAGCGCGGCGGAGATGGGAAATTAGAGCAAAAGGGCTGACACGGTGAACAAAACGCTAGGAAAACAAGGGTGGTTGGAGGAGAGAGGTGCATGTTACAGCTGGGATGCACAAGAGCGGGGATAGAGGAGTAGAAGAGGAGGAGAGGAAAAGGTACATGTGACTGGGAGCGAAGGATAGACGAGGGGGGAGGTGAGGAGGGAGGAGAGAAGAAGAGTGGCGTATGTCAGCTGGAGAACAATAAGAGGCGTTCATGACACGTCTCCAGGGGTATCGACTCAACGTGTTCCTCCTAATAGGAGCTAAAATAATTAATAACTTCCTCCGCGGTTTCGGTTTCTCCGTCTCCCTCTGTTGCTCACACACAGAGCTGTTCAGATGCTGCACATATGTAGGCGCGCACACACTGGCGAGTAAACGACAAGTTCCCCTTCCTCCGAAAAGCACACACATTGTAGTGAGACGGGGGAGAGGGAGACTCCTGTTCTAATGTTCTCTCACATGAATAAGTGATGGTGTTAGGAAGTGACAGTACGGGCGGGAGGGTGGTCATGTACGTGAGCGTGTGTGTGTGTGTGTGTGTGTGTGTGTGTGTGTGTGTGTGTGTGTGTGTGCGTGTATGCAAACACACTTCCTTTTCTTTTTTGCATGGATGGTTCCTCGGGACCCCAGAACCATTGCTCTGGAACAAAGCCTACCACTGGTGTTCATCAGTTTTGTTGGTGTGTGTCTGTGTGTGTGTGTTCATTGTGTTTCATGGCCATGTGTGTGACATGCTGATGTTTATGGCCTGAGGGCACGAGGGGAGAGCGTGAGTAGGAGGAGGAGAAAAAGGCAGAACTACAGATAGAGAGGGAGGAGAGAGAGACGAGTGTGTGTAGTCATTGAGATGTTGAAAGCGAGCCGCAGGCAGTCTGTGTGCTCTCTCTCTCTTTAATTCCCCCCCACCCCTCTCTCTCTTTCTCTCTCGTCTTTGTGAGCTTGGAGAGCAGATAAAAGCCGTCCTAGTCTTGAGGACAATAACGGCCATCACAGCTTTGCAGCAGTCGCCGTCGCCTACCTGCCTCCTCTTGTCTTTGTAGCATGAGTGTCTCCGGTGCCGGTTTAATGTGTATATGCTGCAGACAGCGACACAGACAAACACTGACTGCCTGTATAGATGTAGAGTGCTTCAGCCTGAGCTCCGTCTGGTGTCACATTAAGCCCTTCCACCCCCTTGTTTTCAGCCTGTGAGCTCCTCGCTCATGCAGCTGCAAAGTTATAGGCTGCTTTATCTGCTGTAGCTCCTCTATAGAGGATGAATTTCTTAGCGGGGATGCAACTTTTCATCTTTTTCACATCTGACGCTCACGACGACACCGTGACTTGTGGTAGCTGTCGATCCACAGTAGAATTATTTTACACATAAAGTGGAGTTTGTGGTTGCTTGTGTAGTTACTTGATAATAACTATGCATCCTATGCAGATGAGCTTGTGTTCAGTCAGGCCTGACTGAGAAGAGGCCACGCATAGGTAGAATGCTGATTGGTTGAGAAGTTTGCTTGAACAGGAAGGGAAGTGACAGCGGAGCTCACCACAAGGGGGAGAAGTGCGAAAAATCATCAGATGTCAACGAAGCAGCATGAGAAGCACAGATGTTGGCTGTAGAGGACAGTTTGATTGTTGTTAACAGTCGTGTTTACATGTTATCTTAATTAACATGCACAAAGCTGTTCGTCTTTAACACTGCCCCCTAGTGACAGGAAACAGCTGCAACATGTAGACAATGATCTACAAAGTGCAGAGTAGGACCAGCGCACAACCATGCATGTCCCTGAAGGCAACACCAGGCTTAACTTTAATCAAATGCAACAAATAAATACATCTATTAATACAAATGTACAGAAATTCTTTTATTAGTAACATCGCAAGTTTACATTTATAATTTTAGGATTTATTTTTGATAAAATAATGAAGATTAGACACGAAAGTCAGGGGAGAGAGTGAAAGCCACATAGGGTGAACCCGGGTTAATGCATTAAACCTCACAGCATATGATCACATGCAGAATCTTGTGCACTAATTTTCACAAAAACCTCCTCACACATGGAGCAAAACCAGAACGAGATGGGTGAAGGGAAGAGCTCGACTGACGACAAATCATTATGTTAGCATTTGCAAGAAAAGCCCCTTACGTGGGTCTACTCTGATGTAAGATAACCGTAGAGACGCTGAGTGAGCCCTTAAAGGAGGACTGAACTACAGCACCTCAAATAAACAAGGAAAACTCTGAGAAAGGAGAAATGAAATACCTCCAACCTGCTGACCCTACGCTCTTAGCTTTCTTCCCCATGCCTCCAGCACCCAGCATGCTGTTTGTAGAGTGTGCCATAGCAAAGACAGCACAACATAGAATTAAGCACAGAGTGAAATTATAGCCTGCTGTCGCAAATACTCAGTATAGCTTTTTGGGTCAGGATATTTGATCCAAATTTTAAAGCAGTGCATCCCTAATTGATAGTATTAGTCTGGATAAATAACTCATCAGGATAAATATTTTCTGGTTACCTAAAGCCAAAGTCACACAGGTGTAGAGACTCTCAGATTTCATCCAGCGACAGCAAACAACCTCCAGCAACCACTCACCAACTGGTTGGGGAATATACACCCTAGTGACCAGATGTTGCCAGGGGGGTCTCCAGCTGGTCTCTAGGCTTGTGTTACTGGAGCCTAAAATGCCCCTGCCGTACCCCTTTGACAACACAAACAACCCAAAATTAGAAAAACAAAGAGCGCTGCTGTAGCTTAAAGATTTCAGTGGAAGTGATTATTAGTAGATATATCTGAGCCACTCTGAGCCGCTTCAATCTTTATACACTCAAAGTCTTGACTGTGTATCGGAGCAGAACTCTTAAAGAGTCTGTATACTTTCACTCAACCTTGACCTCATAAATAAAAGTCTCTCCACATCAGCAAGCATCCAGTAAGCAACAGTCACCTGTCAGTGTTTGTGCTGCATTTGCTGCACCGCGTTGGCAGCCATTTTTTCCCCATACATCAGGGTCGGATTAAACGCCATCAGAACCAGCAGCGCGAGTCTATTTTTAAAAGCTGTGTGTGAGGTTAACGCAGAGTTTTTGGATTGCGTGTGTGTGTTTGTTTGTGTGTGATGCGCTGAAATTATGTGTAACCAATATCACATTTACTGCTGTGTGTGTGTGTGTGGCTACATTAGCAGATGTGTTTGGCTGGAAGTCATTTATATGGTAATGATGTCATTTACCTCTGAAATGCATCTTCCTCAACACTGCCAAATAGGGCTTATCCATATTGGCAAAGCTGCTGTGTGTGTGTGTGTGTGTGTGTATTTGCTTTCTGGAAGCATAGCATGGGGTTGCAACATCTGCATCCTGTAATATATCAAGATAAATTGTATTTGCAAGTGTTTGTTTGTGTGTGCGTGCACAGTGGTTTGTTTACCTTATGTTGATAGGAATGTGAAATTTCTAAGGTTTTGCGGGGCAAATGCAGAAGTCATTTGACCAGAGTGCCTGCAGCTACACAGCCTCACTTCCCTTTTGCTGATGGGCAACAGCACATGTGCACACACACAACACACAAACATACCACTTACGTTTGATCAGGCGACATGCAATCTAAGAGCGCTCCAGGGCGCATATGACGTCACCTTTCCTCAGCCACCGCGCACACATACATACCGCAGTCCCGGGGAAATAACGAAGACGTTGGCGAGCTCTGAGGGTGACAGACACACAGCAGGAAGTGATCCTGCCTGAAGATTTGACCCAACGAGCCCCAGAGCACCCTCATTAGAACACCAGCCCGCCCCCGACCCAACCTCGCGTGTTTGTATTTGTGTGCTCGGTCTGCCAGCCTCTCACTGGTATCCACAGGCCTTAAATAACCACGCAGAGCCTGTTGCTTTTGCGATAACTATCATTAACATGCTGATTACAGGTCTGGGCATCTTAAAATAACACATACACACTGGGGCCGTGGATCAATACTTGCATGCTGGGGTAATGATGGGTCTGCCTGGCCTGCACAGATGAGAGAGATGATGCATTACGCGGGATGGGCTCGATGGAGGGAGATGTAGTGAGAGGAGAGCAGAGGAGGAGGGGCGAACAGCTGAAAACGAGTGAGGCAGAGAGGTGAAGACGGATGAATGAAGAGTGATGACGACGGCGATTTACAGGCAGGCTAAAAGTCTGTTTAGTACGGTATAAAAGTGCAGTTTACACGTGGCCAGCGACAGTGACCACACACACACATGTATGAACAAAGCAAACACATGGAAACAAAAAGCCACAGCACAAAGTTGTTGTTGCATTAAATGAAAATCAGTCTGCCATAAGATGGGATCAATGGGATGAAAGAGGATGAGAGAGAGAGAGGCAGGGAAAGAGGAGAGATGTATTGTAGAGGTCTTGATAGATTAGTATATCTGTCTTTTGTCATCCCTCATGATTTCTGCCCAGAGGCAGCGCGGCGAACAAACACACTCGCACACACGCCAGCCGTAGACAAAGATGTCCATTTACAATGTACAGTGGCAGAACAATTGGTCGGGTCCTTTATTAAGCCAAATAACATCGGAAAATAACGCGTGACCGTGCAGTTTGTGCTGGATTTATATAGCGCTGTCCATCTGCTGCAACCATAGTACAAAACATGGACGCAGCTTTTGCATCTGGCCTGCTTTTAACCTCCATTCTCTTTATGGCCAGCAGGGGGCGACTTCTATGGTTGCAACAGCTATCAGTTGCATAGAAAGCTATGAGAAAAAGGACTCTGGCTGCCTTTGCTTTGACCTCAGTAAATATAGTTTATGGTCACTCATTATGCTTCGTACTGAATAAAGCACAACGTCTATATTGGCAGTAATAAGTGAGACGTAACTGCACTCACACATTTCAGGATAATGTGAATGCCTGCAAACAGTGAAGCCCTACCAACATATTACTTCCCACATAGGCTGTATATAGTAGATGGACTAATATTAGCACTCAGCAGTGACAATAACAAGGGCCTGTTAGCTGCAGAGTTTGTGAGTTGCTAAAGCTGTTAAGCTGAAGTTTAGATCTCATTTATTACCATATTTTGAGCTTATTTTAACTGATGCTTTTTTTTATTTGGAAAATAACTACCACAGACCCGTGCAGGTGTTTGCTGATTCGCCTACTTCTCAAGTCGAGCGAAAGACTGTATATAAAAGAGGGATCTGATAAGTAATGCGCCACAAACATGCATTGTTCCTATCTGCCTGCAGGGGGCGGCCTCTGTGACTGTAAAAAGAAAGCCAGTTGTGTCCTTGAGTTTCGACTCTTTCTTAATAAAACGTTTAAATTTAGTCCGTTTTTTTCCCATGTGGAGTAAAAAGGATGACAGTGCAGGGTATTCTGTAGAGGAGGCCCACTTTATGATTGGTAAATCGCCAGAGCGCAGCATCCTCGGTTTCTCGGGTCGGTCCATCAGATGGTGATGGCTGAAAAACATCAACTTGAGGCTTTAAAACAAGAATTCACAAACCAGTGTCACAGTGTTGTGATGTCTCCTTCCATTTTTTTTTTACACCTAACATGAATGTGGCCTTTACCTGTAAGAAACCTTGTTTTTTTTGTACTATGATAACAGGCTGGCTGCACTGTCAGTGCTTTTTTTTTTTACTCAGGTACAGCTGTAAACAAAAACAAGAGCAGAAAACACTGTTTTGAGGTATACTAATTCCTCCACTCGGTAACCTATGATAAAGTAAGTAAATGATCTCTTTGCTGAAGTGCGAGCGCGTGTTTGTGTTTTCTCACACACGCTTGGATCTTGCATTTGTTTCCTACGTGCTGCACGCAGCACACCGGATTGGACTTTGTTCTTTCCAGGTCTGGTAGAGATGTGTGTTTAAGCAGTGTAAACACACGCGTGTACGCTCAGACGCAGTCAAAGAATCACAGCAGCGAGACAACAACCGTCTACTACTGCATGACCTAGTTATGCACACGGGAAAATTAGACAGGGGATGGAAACGGCAGCCTTTCATCCAGACACCATCCTGCTCATGTCTCAACAGGTGATATTATAAAGGCCAGCTGATCAATTGTTTGATGAGTCCACAGGGAAGCTGGTGCATATTGCCTCCTTTAAATAAATTGTAGAGAATGATCTGATCTGGTTTCTTGACCTTTATTTAGCCTAAAGGACACGATAATATTGGTATATTTGTATTTATAAAGACTTAAGAGCTGCTATTTGTACCCAAGACCTTTTATAGACCTCAGTCAGGCTCCAAGCTTCAAATCTCGCTAAAGCTTAATGATTTGTCTTGTGTTTGGGAGAGTTCAAAGACTGTAAAACACTGTATTTGATATTCCTAATGCACACTTTCCATCATGTGCCTTGGTTGTTTGGCCTTACTTTTGTAGCCATTGTCTGCTTTTGTTATGCTCGAGTTTATGTCACAAAAACAATTCACTTTGTTGGTTTGGTAAAATAAAGTTTAAATAAATGAAAAGGTCGAGTTTAAGTAGAAGAGCAAGTGGAGCTTGGATGTGAGAGACTCCATTCCACCCAGAAAGGCGCACGCGCGCACACACACACACACACACACACACACACACACACCATTCAGCATGTCCTCTGGTCAACACATACTCCTTCAAACCGATGCAGCCAGTGAGATTCTGGTGTCACTGCCAAGTAGCCATCAGGGCCCCTCCACTCGCTGCCACAGTGATCTGTTACCATAGCAGCCTCTCGCTCTCGCTGTAGTCCATGCTCGCTCTACCCCTCTCGCTCTCGCTCTCTGTCTTCCCCCCCTCAGCTCAGAGGCACCACTGTAGAGAGCAAAAACTGGTGAAAAAGAGAGGGGAGAAAGCTGTCGTTCCTGCTACGAGAGCATCCATAAATCTGTGTGCGCGTGCACGTGCACCAGTCTGCCCTCACGACAGGCTCTGGCGGCGGCAGAAGCCGACTGGGTTTTGACACAGCCAATCGTACTCTCGCCTTCTGTGGCACATCGCCCGGCCGAGCCAATCAGAGAAGATCGCATGTAGCGCACGCAGATACACACATAGCGCGCACTCGGGTACAGACAAACACTGACACTACATACTTTGTTTTTTGGGCTGCAGATGTCATCCTCAACACGAAACATAGGTGGAAAGTTGCCACCTGTGTCTTTGATCTTTCTCAATCTGTTCTTACGTGTCAGTGTCTTTCTTTTCTCCTCACTTGCTCTCCTTCTTCCACCCCATCCCTGTCTTTCGTTTCTCGCCTCCTTTCTGCTTCTCACTCGGCCTGTTTGATGTTGCCCATGTTGCCTCGCTCGCTCTTTTGTTGTCGGGTCCACAGAGGACAGGTGTTGGACACAATCTGTCCCTATCTTACGCTCTTTCTCCTGCACATATACACACTGAAGCCTGGACACACACACGCACACAGCTGTCAGGCCCCTCCTGGTGACCATCTGGCCACGAAGCCAAGAGTCCCCCCCCTTCACTCCTTCTTTCACTTCTCTTTTTTGCTCTTGTACTAATCTTTTTCATATAGCTGCAGGCTGGACTCCTATTGGATTTGCTCCCCCATGTAGCATGATAATAACAATATAATAGACAATGACAATCCACCTTACAAGGTGACCAACAGATCAGAGAAATTAGCAGCCGCAGGCAGAAATGTAACAACAGAAATGTCCGTCTCAAACTGAGTCTCTGTCAATATGGACTTCCAGTGTGATATTTCTGCTTCCCTACATTAAGACAGCTGCACGGTGCACAGAGTAGTGAACCCCGGTCAGATTGTATATTTGTGTATTTCTTCATTACAGATGGAGACAGAAGTATTGGTCCAAGTCTCCTGTCTTGAGAAACTTTGTGCAGGCTTTCATCAACATCAGCACTGACAGCTGACAGTTTTTTAGGCTTTAATCCTGGACTAACTAATAAGCCAGTTTGGTGACCAGGATGAGAGTACAAGCAGGTTTTACTGCCAATAAAGATCACAAAAGTAATTTGGACAAACTCTGTGCTACAGTTGCACTTTATCAACACACCTGAATCAAATGATTAGCTCATTACTAGGCCTCTGAAGAACTTCAAGACATGTTGAGGAGGTCATTTGGCATTTTAAATCAGCTGTGTTGGATCAAGGACACATGTAAAACCTGCAGGACACCGACCCTCGAGGCCTGGAGTTCGACACTCCTGGTCTAGATCAGAACTGGCTTCTTAATCTTAGATTACAGCCTAGACATTCAATAATCATTTTATGACCCTTTTCACCTAGCTAATGTTCCAGTTATATCTATGTATTAGCTTTTTTTTTTAGTAATACATGATAAAAAACATTCATTAGAACATTTATATTTAATAAAACCCACTTTTTCCTTTTAATTTTTACACTGTGAAATAATGCAAACCACAGTTTCTCTATAGCTTTATGCATGAATCTACAGAAAGTTTCAAACCAAAGCAGGTTTTCTGTTTTTCTTTGTTTTGTTGAAATATGAGGTAGAGGAGTTCATTTTCACTTATCATTTCACTTATTTGGAGTCAGAAGAGACTCAAAAATAATTTTATGTGAAACTATGCTGTTTATACTAGACCTTCAAAATATCATTAAAACTGTTGCCACTATACCTCTTTGAGCTGGCAGCCCATATACTAGAGTCTCCACAGCATGATCCTACATTCAGACCACTTTCTGTGTGTCACTGCCCTCACACTCTCCTCGTGTTTTATGTCTAATCCCTGCACTGTCCTGGGCCAAACATGGCCCAAAAGTCATGAGCTGGTTGGCATGGGTTACAGCCAGATGTGTCCCAAATGTCACCACACATCTAATATCTGGTCTTGGTAAAGTCAGCCTGTTGTTTCTGTGTTAAATCTACGCTGTAGGTACGTAATAGCAAACCCGTCTGAAACCCACCATCACCTGACGTGCACCTCTGTAGAAATGTAGCTACGTCGTGCCAACCGAGCCCCCATCACAGGCTTGACATGAACTCAGTGCAGAAGTATAAATAAAGCTTGAGTCAGTGTTGTCATCAACATTCATCTATCTAGGAATTTACTAGCTTTAAATTTAGCTAATTTGCCAAACTCTGATCAAAATCTGGTGCTGTAGTATATCCGCAGTCTTATTCTTTCAGTCTCTACCCAGAGCTCGTGAGCACAGGTCAGGGTTGGAACGTAGATCAACCTGTAATGTACGTGCAGCTCTCTCCTCGCCACAGCAGACAAGTACCATCCTTTTCAGTGTCCCGCTCGACTAAGAACAAGACCTCGACATAAAAGCTGCTTGACTTGGGGCAGCAGCTCATCCCTGACCTGCAGTGGTCACTCTGCGCTTCTCTGGATGATCACAGACTTTACGATCGTCGATCTTCTGCTTCACACGCAGGTGACAATCAATCCAGTGCAAGCTGGAGGTCAATGTCTGATAAAGGGAAGAGAATTACATCATCTGCAAAAATGCTGAGATGATATCCTGAAACCTGCGCTGGCAGAGACCACCCTCACCGTGAACGACTCTGGCGTTGTGCTGTCAGTGTGAACCCGAGTCCTGCTACGGCAGTAGCAGAACTAAAAACCATCTAAAGTTAAATACACACCGCAGGCAGTTAGAGCAAATTTGCCTCATGCTAGGCTCAGGGCATGCTGGCGTGTGACGGGAGGAGCAAACAGTTTCTAGCTTCCTGTCTGTGTTTCAGGAGCAAACGCCTTTTTCAAGTCGATTTCCCAGCGTAGCGGAGCGCGGTCACATCAGCAGGTGGGGGGTCATTCTCAGGAGGGTCGTTGCTCGTCGGATTAGGGCTCGCAGTGTAGCAGGACCAGCTCTACTTTTCATGTGCTTCATGAGCAGAGCACACAGCCGTCTCAGATAGACGGCTGGTGACGTCTCCAACATCCAGATAACGAGGCTGGGAAGTATAATAGTTTTGTTTTTTTTTATTAAAACTGCATATGCTGAATTTGGTGCTCTTGACATGAGTTTTTAAAAAGCAATAATCCAAACAGAAATGGAAAACGATGATGTAACGTCATTAGGAAAAGTAAGAAAACCCACCTGTGAGATACGGTAAAAACTGTACCTCTGGGGTCTGCGTGGACCCCGGCCGGTAGGATGAGAATTAAAGATGATATTTATAAAGGTAATTGTTCAACAGTTGGTGCTTATAAACTATAAACTGTAATTTCATGTGAGCAATCATCTCAACAGTTTTGTTTTTTGGGGTTTTTTTTTAATCGTCAGTGTCCCACTGAGCTGCACAACAATAATTTCATCATCACATGCAAAAATATCTCCCTAATTATGCCGTTATGCTCTGTGTATTTTGTCTGTTTCTTTCTCCTGTTCCTCCTCTGTTGTTCGTCGCTGCTGGTTGGACCCATGTTGTTGAGTAAGAGAGGAGAGGGGAGGAAGAAGGGAGGGGGACAGAGAGCGAGAGAGAGGGGGTGGATCTGTTGATTTACTAAAGACTCAAACACGACCAGTCTCCCCTCCCACACACCCACACTTCCTCCCTCTCCTCACCTCTCCTGTTCCCTCTCTCTCTCTCTCCCTCGCTCTCTGTGTCTCTCTGGGTCTCTCTCTCGGCCCCCACCCCCTCCTGGCGCGATGGTACAGCTCCAGAAACAGGAAGGAGCCGCAGCTCTATAAATAGAGAGGAGCAGCTCAGCCAGGAACCACACACACACACACACACACACACACACACACACACACACACACACACAGTTTCCCCTCTCTTGTCCCCTCATTTTCTCTCTCTCTCCCTCTCAGTGTTGCTTCTCTGCTCTCACTCTTTGCCCTCTTTTTTACTTACTTTATCTTGAAAATGTAAACACACACACACACACACACACTTGTAGCGATGCACACAGTCCTTGACTCGGAAGATAATTAGTTGTGCGTTCAATGCTAATGGTTTGTAAAAGTGTTTGTTAGCACACGTGACTCCTTAGCCTTCCTCATTTGTATTTTTACCCCCCCCGCCCCCCCTCCTGTCACTGCTCTCTCACACTCACACATATCAGGGTTTCTGTTATTGAGTCGGTGGGGTTGGAGGTGGAGGAGGGAAGATGGGGAAGGAAAAAGTGATGGGTTTCTCTGGCCTCTAGGTTTTTATGTCAGATCAGCAGGTTTGAAAGTGCTGATGACACATGTGCACACACACTCTCTTGTTTCTTTCTGCGCACTAACACAACATGCAACATGCTCAGTGACAAACACCTGCTATAAGCTACACCACAGTTGTGTTTTTGGCGAGTGCTCTTATTGTTGTGATCCTTATTTAAGATGTGAGAGTTTGTCCTGAAACGTGGCACGTTTGAGTTGGATACATTTGAGTGGATGTAGCTTCCTCTTCTTTGGATGAAGACAACACGAAAGAGCCTTAAATTTAAATTCTTTTTAATGGCCACAAGGGGGCGATAGCTGTGGTTTGCGGTCCTATAGAAGTCTATGGGGAAAAGGCCCTCTTCCCTGAAGTCTGTAAACACTTTCCTGATGGTTTTATAGGCTCAGTCACACATTTCAGGTCACACTGAATAAAATAAGTCCATTTTGTAAATTCTGAAGGTTCCTGAGGGAATGGTTAGTCATTCTTCCACAGGTTCATCTCTGGAAACCTTGTGAGTTTTACTTCCTCAGACTCTTGTTGTTTAAAGGTTCCTTTTTAGTGATCTTGGCTCAAGCTGAATAACACACGAGTTAGTTTTATGTAGTTAGCAGAAGCCAAAATCATAGTTAGCCCAGCCCTAGGTAGTGCTCCTGTAACCATCCCTGAGGCAGTAGCATGCTTGTCCAGCAACAGGAAGTAAGTGGTTTTAAAGTTTTGGGTGATCCTTTTTAAATGTACAACTTCCAAAGGCAAGTTTTTCTTCAATTCAAAGACTTTTGAGTTTCTGCACGAAACAGCAAAGGCTAGACTGACGTCGTTGCACATAATCTTGTTATTTTTTTCTAGCTGAAAAAGAGGAATTACATCTGTGAACGTGTGCAGAATATTGAATCTAGGGGTGGAAAAAGTGGATTGATTTAAAAAAAAAAAATACTAAAAAGAAAAAAACAGTGTTTAGAGGATTAGAAGTGTGTGTGTGTGTCTGTGTGTGAGTGTGTGTGAGTGTATAGCTGGGTTTCATTTGACGTAGACGTGACGTCGACGTAAAGCGCGAAATTTGACTGGAGGGCGGAAGTGAAAAAGATCAGCGCAAAATCACAGACAGACAGTACGCAAAATGCCTTTGTCCTGTTGTGTTTACGGATGCTCCAGTAGGTCGACCCGAGAAACTGAT
>NW_024582396.1:166593-171680 GCF_018398535.1 Haplochromis burtoni
TTTATATCTCTCCCGAGAAACGGGGTCTAAAGTTGCACAATAGCTGCTCTCCTGACTCTCCACAGTGTCCTCCATGTTTACTTCCGCCCTCCACTCAAAAATCACACTGCCTCCGCACGTCATCAGAACCACGTGACTGCAACCCAAGTATAGAAATCAGGGGTGTAGAGGTCCCCCGTGTACAGGAGGCAGACTGGCAGGCGCTTTCTCACACATACACCCTTTTCTGGGACGGCAGCCAAATGTTTCTTTTGTTTGTACCTTCCTCTTGTCACTTGGAGTTTTCTGTCCTTCACTCACACAGACGCTTTGTTTTTGTCCATTTAATGCTCCGATTTTTAGGATCTGGTCAGTAAAAAGCCAACGACCGTGTGTCTAAAAAGATTCACATATAAAACGAGTGTAAAGGATTAGAAGGTGAGAACTGTACAGGCCAGTGTTTCACACACAAAACTTGACTTTTCCCCTGAATGTGAGAAGAAATCAAAGTCGGTGGTTTGTTCCATACATTTCCGGTCCATGTACACGTTTTGCATGTCAGCATGAGAGTGGTCGCAGTTTGAAACCAAACCCTTACACTGCTCATCTAAGGACCAAAGTTTCCTTCTGGTCCAGAACCAAGCTCAAGTCTCTTATTATCGACAGGTGTTTCCAGCCAAGCAAAGCCCCCGTATGTCAGGAACATTCATGTTAAAGCTGTCCTGAAGGCTTTCGGTGTCTTGCTCAAGGACACTCCAGCAGGATGGATGCTTGCTGACATGTGCTTGAACCAGTGTCATTGACTGGAAGGACATACTGTCACGTACTCCTGCCTGTTTTCACACGCTCCCGTTGTTTTCACTGAAATTCAACAGGAAGACTGCGTATCATAAAAGTTAACTCCACGTCTAAAATCCCTCCATCTGTATGTGGAGTGTCAACCTTTCAGTCTTGCTGCGAGCCAAAATCAGACCCTCTTTTCACTTTGCTTCTGGTCACATATAGAAAATGCAAAGAGGGGGATTGTGAGATATCACAGCAAACACTAACTTCTCCTCGGCAGCTGCTCCCGGTTTCTTTTAAAAAGAGCCAGCCAGGAAACCACTGAAGTCATCTGTCACTTTTCTATAGAGGATATGAGGATCAATAGAAGTGTAGCCGTGCTGCAGCTTGTGTGAAAAACTTAACATACATCTCACAAACAAGTGCGGTAACAAATGTTTTTTCTCTCTGTACGCCTTTGTGTCTCCTTGACAATGTTCGTGGTGAAGTAATACCAACAAATACATTTAAATAAGTTTTTTCCAACATAGAGAACATAGAGAACAGTCTGTGTTGCTCCAGATGTGTTTACCTTACATTATCATTGCAATATAGAACCGCACAAAAACATGTGAATAAAATCCACTATTTCAACAGAATAGGCATAAAACTGGGATATAGATAGTGACTTTACCCACTGGTTAGGACAGTTGGGCTATAAAGTCTACAATGATGTTGGATGTGAAGAGGGGGTTGGATGAACCGCATGCTCATTGACTTGTGAGTGAACTAAGTAGCTCCTTAGATTGCCATGACCTGGATGACTGAGAACCTTCACAGACGACCTTTGAGTGAAAACTCCAAAAGTTGATTCGGTTCATCTGGACGTAGCATTTTCAATGGGAGAAAACGCTACGTCCAGATGAACAGAATCAACTTTTGCAGATTTACTTACCTGGATGATTGAGGATGCATCAAGACCCTTTGAGTGAAAAGTTATTAGCCAGTGCCCATTCCTGGATAATCCTCCTTTCATTTATAAATTATTTTATTTACTGTCTTAAAACTAACAACTGAGCCAATAAAGTTTTAAACTGCTCACTGAGGTCACAGTGGAGCAGAGGGTTTTTTGGGACTTTTATGTTTTCAACCTTATTTTTTTGTAACTCGAGCAGTCGCCCCCTGCTGGTTATGAAAATAAGTGCAGATTTCACTCATTCTGGTTTTGGTATTACATTTCAGACAAAGAATCTACATCCGTCTTTCATAGTGTCTATGTTTAGCCGTAGATGCTATGGAAACATCTACAGTAGGAGAACCACAGGAGTCGCCCCCTGCTGGCCGTTAAATAGAATGCAGGTTCAAGGCACTTTTGCACTGGCTTTGCGGTTCAGATCTAGAAGCTCTTTTATTTTGTCTGTGGTAGGCACCCAGTTAGCATTTACAGAGTCAAATTTATACAACAAAACTGAGATTTTACTGGTGACTTATTATCTTGTCAATTAAATGGGAGAAAGAAATATCACACTATTCAGCTCGTCTAAAAGCCAGAAACACTAAAACTTGAAACTGCAATCAAAGCACAAAACAACAGGGAAGCTGTCATCAGTTTATCAGGAGAAGCTGACAAACATGATGCCAAATCAGCTGAAGAGTACCTTGGAACTTCAAAAGAGCACTGAATCTCTAAAATGGTCATTTCAAATTAAAACCCTGATCAGTGTTCACTTGGAACTGTTCAGCTATTCTTTGGATGTGACCACTCACCCCATACAGGTTTCTGATGTGCTAGCTTTACATGGCAGAGTTTACAGTGAACCTTATTATAGTTTATTTTTTAAAGTGCTTAAAAAGTCTGACAGGTAGACGAAAGCAAGGCTGACAGTAAAGTACGTTTTATATGAGGTGGCGCCATCGGAGAATATTATCAAAAGAGGAATGAAGGACACATGTAATAAAGACTGTTCCAAGCAGGAGTGAATGCAGATCTACTTTGAAATTTTTGCACTGACCCTTGATTTTTGTCGGCCGCAGAATGTTTGAAAACCGCCGTATAACAGCCTGTTAGACAGGTGATGGTTTGAAATTTGGTGGTTACAAGCCTTTAGCCATCCGCCCATTATTACCACACCACACACACACACACGCACACAAACACATTTCCTTATTAAAGACCTGTTTGATTTAATTGACTCATTTCACAGTCTAGTGGGCCAGACCAGGAACAACCACACTCTCACAAACACACTCAAAGCGTGGCACACACAGGCCCGCACCAGGGAAAACAAGTGAAATTTAAATTATGGCTGATACTCATGCGTCTGTTTGTTTCAGTGGGTGCAGAAATGTAACTACTTGAACACACTCGATCCACAGGGTGTAATTCCTCTCTGCAGCCTCACTTTACAGAGCCTTCGTCTCTCCTCATAGACAGGTTGTGCAGGTGTACTCGCTTTTTGGATGGGCTCGCTAAATCTTCACCGCTGTGGTTTTAGCGTCAAGTTAAAAAAAAAAAGTAAAACTCTGCTGGTTCCTTTGTGCTGTGGACTCGGCTGCTGAGTTCATGGATCAGAGATACTGACAAGAAAATCATTAGGTGTGCTAGAGGTAGCTTTGAGTTGCTCAAATACTGTAATTTTTACTATAAAATAATCTAAGTGCTAGCAAAAATAAAGGTTATTCTTTTATTTTCTGTCTAACCAGCCAAGTGTTAAATCAGTGTGCAGCTTGGTGTGTTTGTGTCTCTGGGAGTTGGACTGTAAAGCGCCTCAGAAGCCCAAAAAAATCTCTTAAATGTGGCCTGCCATGTCATTTGCAACCAGAGTTGAATCAAAGTCCTTCCTCTTGCCTAACCTTCAATACCACAACCAGCATCCTGGGGGGGAAAGTGAGAACCAGATTTTCGGTAGTTAGCGCTGGTCTCTTACAGCCCAAAATGTTCTGGCTGGGCATAAATAAATAAAGTGCTGGATAAACACATGACAAAACAAAGAGTCTGTTTCTATACACCTCATTGAGACCCATTCAGCCTACCAGAGCGGAATCTCAACTAGCATGTGGTTACATGTTATTCCCATTACAATGCTTTAAACCTGCATTCTTTCTAATGGCCAGCAGGGGGCGACCCGTGTGGTTGCCAAAAGAAGTCCGGTTGTATAGAAGTCTATGAGAAAATGACGCTGCTGCACACTTGATTTATGACCTTATTAAACATTTTCCTGATGGGTTTTTGGTCTCAGTTGCTTTTTCAACTCTTATTAAATACCGCAGGGTCTTCATTTTCTTATGTGTGGCCAGATTTATAGTGAAATATCCAGCAAGTCTTAGCTATTTCTGAGCCAGATTCAGATAAGTAGTGCCAGTGTGGACTGGGTTTTGGCTTTAAAAAAGCACTACTGTCACTATTTACAAATTTACTGATCTACTAACGTTTGCAACATGCCATTTACTGCTATTTAATGATGTTTAACCCTGAAAACATGTCTTAATTAATTTTGACATTGAAATAAACTGACTGTGCCTGTGTTTAGAAATCAGTGCAGCTTTTGTAAGTCACCTGTAAAACCGAGCACACCTATGAGCACTATTTGCGGATTGTTATCACACGCTTAGTTTCCAGAACTAAGATGGCCAAAATGGTCAAGTTGAAGTTTACAAACCAGTGGGTGACGTCACGGGGAGTACGTCCGTCTCTCGTGTGCAGGGACAGGTAAGAAAAGCGGGAGTGGAGGAAGAACTGACTTGCAAAGGAAGGTGTGATGAACAGCTTCGTGGCATTGATGAAATGTGTTGCAGTTATTTTTCACAGAAGATGCCACTGTTATATGTCTTTTGGTTAGGTGTATCTTCAGTGATGTCGTCGTAGTAGCAATAAATGGGAGTCTCATTTTAGAGACAAATGATTTCACGTTTTTTTCCCCCTTAGATTAAGAAACATGAAGCTAGCTACCTTCACATATAGTTTGTAATTTGAAATAAATACCCCGAACCGTCTCGACGCGGAGTCGTTCCTTTAATGCTGGGACTCGAATTTGATGCAACGCTCAAGTTTCCAGAAGAGCGAGCCAAAGAAAGGAAGGAGGGAGGGAGAGAAGGCAGGGTGTCGGAGAGTGAGAAAGTGAGCGAGAGGAGGAGAAGGAAAAAGGAGGAAGACGAAGAAGACGGAGGACGCTGCGCACAAAGCACCAGAGCAGCAGGTTGCTATAACAACAGCACCTTAGTGGCTCCATCTCTGTCTCTCTTCTCTGCCTCCCTCTCCTTCTCTGATCACCCTCTCATCGTTTGCTCCCCGCTGTCATTTGGAGCGCTATGCCTTTCCATCAAGCCACCTATCTAGCCCCCCCCCC
>NW_024582396.1:171700-192282 GCF_018398535.1 Haplochromis burtoni
CCCTTTCTCCTCCTCTTTCTCCTCTTCTTCATCTTCATGTTCTGGTAGCTCCTCCGCTCAAAGGAGAAAGACCATCTGCCTGACAAATAAATCCCTTCTTCCTCCTCGCGAGCGTGCGTGTCTCTCTCTTTCACCTTTGTCTCTCCTCGCTTTTGTCGTTCTCCCTCTGTCTGTTGTGGGAGCAGGCAGAGGAGCAGTCAGCAGGTGTTTATGTCAAAGAATACACGGAGAGACGCAGGAGGCAAAACAAGCAGCGCTCTCCTCCTTTTTTTTCCCTCTCCTGTCTTTAGTCTTTTATATTTTTTTTATTTTTTGAACTCCAATGCTCTTTTCTTCCCTCTAGCTCTCGCTAACCACTCCAGCTTGATTAAACTACTTCAAAAATCTTTGTCTATGAGTCTCGATGTCATCTCTCTTCTCACGGCCTGGATTCTTTCTCTTACACATGCAAACGCTCCTCCATTCCTCTCGATTCCGTCGGCTTCAAAGGTATTTCATTGCTGTGATTGTCAGAAAGAAACGCTGCTAGGTTCACTGTGATTCACAGGTTTAATTAGGTTGTTAATTGTGCTAAAATAAAAGAAATTTGCTACAGTGAATACATAAAGTATTTTGTACCAGCACCAGATCCTTTCACGTTCCCTCGGGCAGCAGCATGCTGACTCCCCGAGCAGGCAGGACCACAGTGCTTTGGTCTGGTCTCCTCTTTTTTTGTTTTCTTTGTTTCTTTCTCCAGATTCACGATCCTATTAAGAAGGTTAAATGTTTTTTTGTGTGTTTTTTTTTTTTTTTAAGTGGGTGTGTATTTAAAACCTGTACGTGTGTGTGTGTGCGTGTGTGGGAGGGTGCGACAGTTCACACCACCTGGATAATTATGGGAGTTTTTATAGGTGGGCTTTGAAAGACGAGTCTGTTATTACCAACATGAGTCACTGGCATTTAGGGAAAGCCTGTAACACACACACACACTCAGACACACAAACACACACAGACAGAGGAGGCCTGAATTATTTAAACTCATTGATTGCAGGACCACACACACAAACACACACACACACACACACTGAAATCGTGTCGTGACAGTGGAAACGCGTGTTTTCCTTTTTTTTTGTTCCTTAGTTGTTGCTTTAATGGCTAAGAGATCAACACACACACACACACACACACACAGACACACACACAGATGCATACACTGTAGTTTCTTTTTTGGTTGCCAATACTAATACTGTTTATCATGTCATGAAGATAATTATGCTGACTGTCAGTCAATGTGGAGAGCAGAAGAGGAACCTCTACCACACACACACACACACACACACACACACACACACACACACACACACACTGCCAACATGAAGCACACATCATCCTTTTTTTTTTTTTTGACTTTATTGGTTTACTGGAGTGTGATCAGTGTGGGGGGCGTGTGTGTGTGTGTGTGTGTGTGTGTGTGTGTGTGTGTGTGTGTGTGTGTGTGTGTGTGTGTGTTGTGGCAGTTCTTCTGTGTGTGTGTGTGTGTGTGTGTGAGAGTGTTTTCCTGCCAGCTTGAATGGGTCCACCTCCGGGTCAGAATACAATCTGAATATATTTTGTCTGTTGTTCCATCTGAATAACAAAGAGCTAAGTGCGCATTTGCACACATACACGTATCGGTGGTGCTTCCATTGTGTACGTGTGTGTGTCTGTGTGTGTGTTTGACTCTTTCACATGCGACAGTGGAGAGTGTGGATTTTACAAAATATTTTGCGGCTTCTGAGCTGAGGAGGCTGTTTGAAATGTAGATGTGCAGGCGGCACGTGCTGTATAAAAGACTTGTAAAAGGCTCCCATCCACGCGTGTTGGTGAGTCTTTGCATCTTTGTTCAAGCAGCTTTTCTACACGTTGATAACAACCACTATATAAAACCATTAATGCAATATAAGATTACAGCTGTTTTCTATACAAACCATGGGTGAGGTCACCATCCTGAACTCCAATCCTACGCCATTAGAATTTGTATTTATTAGGAATTGTTCTCTCAAATCAGGTGACAAATAACAATCAAGACAGGAAGTGATTAGGTGTGATTTCGCAACCAGAGAATGCAGAAAGTCAATGATATTTAGCAACTTGAGCCAACAGCAGGTGAAATAAGCGCTGATGATGTGAAGTGAGGCAGGTTGGTCTCGATTTGAACTCTTCTCAAGTTCAAAGCTGATTCCAAATTCAAGAGAAGCAGACATCTCCAAAACAGTCTCGAACAGAGGTCAGAGGAAGAACAGCTACATTCGATTTGAGGGTGACCTGTCCCTTTACGATTGTAAAGATGGAAGTATTTATAGCATCCGGTCTTTGGACATGAAATTGAAAGTGAAGCCATGACTAAAAATGATAATCTTTTTGATTGAATCCTGCACTATTTCTAAGGTTCGTGTGGGAGCATCAAATTTGTACCCTGGGAACCTTTCATAAATGAGGTCCCCGCTTCCCATTCGTCATTTTAATAGCATCAGCTATTTTTCTGCCAACTTCATTAGGGTTTGAAATTAACAGGAGTTGGGGGTAAAATTGAGATTGAGAGTTTATTAAATTGCACAGAAATTGCACAGGAACCTAACTTGTTATTCTCTTTGCCTCTTTTTTTTTTCATGGCAATTTGATTCTTGCACATTTCTTAGCGTTTACTTGCGTCTGCGTTGTGCCCGCTTTTTTGTTTAATCTCGCACGGGCAGTGAATGCATTCAGCTTTGATTTAAACATGTGGCCATCATCTTTGTTGTTTCTTAACAACTCAATCTTGGGTGTTGTAGAAAATACATTCCTACTAAAATAGATCTACGTTCAGAGTTTTTTATCTTCGGGAAAGCAATGATCAAAGTATCACTGCTGCACTGAGCTGAAAGCCCTCTATCATCAGTCACACTCAGGTGTTAGCTAACTGTAAAACTCCCCCCTGCTGACAATTATACAGCAGAGTCTTCCCCGTCACCACTGCTCCGTAAGACTGTCGATTTTTAACTGTATCCACTTGAAAAGCTCATTTTTGCTTTTATAAAAAAAAAAAGGGCCAAACTGGTGGGATTTTTTTAGATTTTCTGCCTCTTTCTTTGTCTCGGGTGTCTCCTGCCATTACTCGGGTTATGTCACATGCCTCCGTCCATCCTGTCCTCTCCCACACAGGTCTATGACAGTGATTACCTTAACTGCCAGCCAGCGTTTGTTAGCACCCCGTCGTTATCTTATGCTGTGAGACACGGAGCGGCGGAGGCTTCCTACAGTAAGATGTGGGGCCGATGTTAATAATGGGCCAAATACTCCAGATGTTCCTTTGACGTTTCTTTACCTCCTCGGAAAAACAAATGCTGGTATTGTTCATCAGGAGGGCTGCTAGCCTTCTCTTGTCTTTCCTCCTGTTTTAGTTACTTTGTTTGGGCTTAAAACTTTATTCAGGCTAGCTGTCATGAATGTTTTTACTGGCAGAGGGCTCTGATGTGTCTGAGATAGATCAGATTCTGCAGATCAGCAGGTTTATCAAACTAAAACTAGCTGTGCAAAAACAAAATAAAAATGCGACTTTTATAAAAAAGAGAATTAACTGATATTGTGTTCTTACAAAACTGAAAAAATAAACATATACAGGAAATGTCTTTTTCAGTTTGTTCCACTATGTCATCACATCCTTGACTATCAGGGTTTTCTCTATTATTCTAAGAGAATTTTGGTTTTTGTGTGCTGATAAAAGCTGGTCAGTTCTTTCCTCACGGACACCAGCCATGATTTCTTAAAAGAAATGCAGATTTTATTGTTCACTTTTGTGCTTCACCTCAGTTCACCATCTTTGGCCCAGTGAAGCTTTTCTGAATCATGTTCATATGATCATTTTCTTTATACGATTTTAACTTTTGTGGATGCAGTGTGAAATGATGCTCACTGACACTGCTTTTAAGAAGTGTTCACGAGCCCTTGCAGTTACTTCCACTACAAAATCCTGTCTCTTTTTATCGCAGTTTGGCCCGGGGCAGCTCAGTATTGTTTTCCAGCCTAGTCCCTCACATGCAGAGATTTCTCTGAATCATTTATTGATATTATGTATTCTTTCCTGTTTTGCGTTCTTCTTAAATCATGAACTATTTGCCCACAGTCTTTCGCAGAGCGTTGAACCCATCTCCACCTTTGCTTCTGGAAAAGTTTGCTGTGGCTTCCCCAACTCATTGTTGCAACGCAAAATTGGCATTTATATTTTTTTACAGCAAGTAATTTGACAGTTTTGCCATTTGATATGGTGTTTTTTTTAAATACAGGCTTTAACTCTTTTCCAAATTGCTCACTTTTAGTAGCGTCTGAACATATTTGGAAAAACACTTGTTGTGAAATCAATTTCTAAGCATAATATCTTCGCCCTGTCTTCCACTTGACCAAAGAGCAGTTGCAGAGAGCAAACACCACATTAATTTTCGCTTACAGACGCATCACCACCACTGTGTATATAGCACTGTCATCATGACAAATTGTGTGAGTAAATGTGGCAACGCTGTGATAATTTACTTAACTTTAATTTTTTCATGTAAACTGAATGTTCGAATGTTCATTATCTTGTTCCATTTCAGAACGAGCACTTTAATGTAATTTTGGACACCACTTTGCACTCTCCTGTTTTTTTTCCTTTTTTTGTCATTTTAAGTGCTCTGAACTGTTGTCTCACTTACATGATTTTTTGTGCAGAAAGATTACTCTAATTCTCGGGTGGGTTTCTACCATTAATCGTCACGATAAAGATTAAAATATATCCACAGTGTAAAGTTGATATTTAAAAGAATTTCTCCCGAGGCGAGTGTTGGGAAACATGCCCTGAAACCCTCCTACAGGATTTACATCTTTTTCTGTGTTTTTTCTTTCTTTCTTTTTTTTTTTTTATTGCATCCGTGAAGAAATAGGGAACGTGGACTGAGAAAAATCCCTGGCCTGCACGCCTAATTTCAGAGAATGAATCCGAGCTTAACATGTAATTGATTTGTCTTGGTGATATTTTGATCTTCAGTACACTTACTTCCTTCCCTCCTTCTCATGACAGTTCTCTGTGTGTGGAGAGGAAGAAGCCTGTTGTTATATTGATTTGTATCTCATGTTGTGTTCATGATTAGCCCCCTGAAGACCACAGAAAAGTTCCTGTTACTAACACGTTCCATCTCTGGTGGCCTCCAGCTTTAAAGGACACTCATTGGGGTTTTTTCTTCTTGTGTTCTGCTTTGAGTGGCTTTGCATAAATCATAGTTTCTTAAACTAGGCCGCGGTACAGCCATCCATTCTCTGAAATAAGCTACCTTAGCTCTGCTGTATTGCTAGCATGCTGTAGCGATAATCACAATCATAAGGTGATTATGGGGTTGCTTTCTGAATGTGAATTGATCCAAATGAGACCATCCTTCCAAACAGAAGATAAGACACACAAGATAACTTCTTAAAGTGGTCGTGTTGAGCTTATTTCCAGGGTCACATTAGCATCC
The DNA here is from genome assembly GCF_018398535.1 of Haplochromis burtoni. Classification (NCBI taxonomy): domain Eukaryota; kingdom Metazoa; phylum Chordata; class Actinopteri; order Cichliformes; family Cichlidae; genus Haplochromis; species Haplochromis burtoni. Next base: position 177,184 of record NW_024582396.1, read on the forward strand.
TTTGCAGGATTCACAGTTCAACATAGCACAGTCCCTCAGTCGATCCAGTGACTGAAATAAGCCACTGTATCTCTTCCCATTTAAAGCCAACTTTCTTCTAATTGGCTAGCTCTCAGAAGCAGGAGGCTTGACAAGCACTAGGTTGGAGCGTCTGTGCTTGAGATGGCTCTGTTGTGGACACCTCTTTCTGATAGCAAACAGTTCCAAGAGTAGAAAAACTTTTGGCTCACAGGGATTATTTGCACATACAGTTTGTGAGTATATCTAGACAACTGTAAATAACAAAAGTGTAATTCGGCCTCTTTACCATCTTTTATTTCTGTTTCAGCTCCAGGAGACTGTAAAGAGAAAACTGGACAGTGCACGATCGCCCCTCAACGGAGACCAGAATGGGATCTGTGATGGAGGCAACTACTCGCCGACCACCAAACGGGTACGGAAGGAAGGCTCCAGCGGCATGGACTCACTAACAGGACTCCCTAATAACAATAATAACAACAATGTGCCGCCCATCTCTCCACTGCATCACCAAATGGACATTAAGCCCTTACACTGCGGGCCTAACACTTCTGCCGGTAACAACACTACAAACAGCAATGGGAACCATGTAGGCCGGACATCGGATGAGCTGGGGAAGAACGGTGGCAGCCACCTTCCAGACATGAAGCTAAATGGCTCACTGGACTTGGAGGACAGCTTCGGCCTCCTCAAAGACTTGAAACAGGAGCCCCTGGATGACGGGGGTGGAATGGAGTCGTCTGATCCCCAGTCTCTGTCCAATCAGAACAAGCTCTTCTCTGACATTAACCTCAATGACCAGGAGTGGCAGGAGCTGATCGATGAGCTGGCCAATACTGTGCCAGAGGACGATATGCACGACCTCTTCAACGAGGACTTTGACGAAAAGAAAGAGGCTGAGTTTGGCAGGCCGGCAAACAATCAGACGCCGGGCCCACAGGAAGCAGCCGGGAATACGACAACAGCGGGAGGGGGGGCAGCGCCAGCAGCACTGCCTCCTCCTCCACCTCAGCCTCCACAGGGAGGCCCACAGGTTCCCATGGGTTCACCACAGGTCAGTATCAAGAAAGTCAACATGATGTCCACTGGAAGGGGTATTTAACCCAAACTCATAATCTAAGTCATGACCACCTCAGGTGAATCAGACTTCTGTATTTATTTATATGATATATGTCTCTCACTGTTATTTCTGAAGATATAATTATAGCTCTTAGAGCGCAGTCGCTGCTCTTTTAAGATTTCTTCAACTTTTTGATCCGATTGATTTAAGTCCAAACTGGTTTTAAACGACTAATACGTGAATGAAGCCGTTAATTATGTGATCAACAAGAAACAAACCTGAAGTGGTTTCTAAGTGTATGAGAGTATTGATGTGTTTCATAAGCTACCTGTGAAGCATTTTGGTCTTACACAAGCAGCTTTTAGCAAAACGCAAAAATGAATAAAGGAAAAAAATCTCTAAAGTAAGCAAAACTTCTACTTAGGAATTTGCTGCATTTCTGCAGTTCATTAATCCTCGATTGTATTCTCTGCATCCATCCAAGTGATGTAAATTGTGTCATCAGCTTGAGACCTGATTCCTGAGAGTCATTCCTGTTATGCTTCTTTGAGGTTAGATTGATGCACAGTTCAGTACAGAAATGATATATACTGCCCAACGGAATATAATCAGCCCGGAATGCAGGCCAACACAGAAAATGTCCAACTTTCTGGACATTTCTCAGCTGTTCTAACTGCATTAAAGTGAAGTTGGTAACACATTTGCCTAACATGTGGAAGACCTCTAGTTTGAAACTTGGGAGGAAACATAGGTCCCTGGGAGTGTTGTGTCAGTACGGGCATCTGGCATAAAAATCTGTGCCATATGAAAATATGAAAATTCATCCTCTGTGACGACCTGTTGTGAATAAGGCTGCAGCTGAAAGAAGCTTCTAAGTAAAATGACAACTGCCTTGCCAGCTAAAGTTATTGGGCCTAGATGCTCTGTAGGCTCTGTGGTGGTCGCACAAGATAGATTAACTCTCTGTGGCGTTATTATGAAATACAGCAAGCAGTTTATCCTAGCCATTGTTGTTTTTGCACAGTGGTTGGCAGTCTTCATTGTTACAAGCGTCTCTGTGACGCTTAAATTCAGAAGCACAGAGGTTTCCAAATAGCACAGAGAGAGAAACAGCTGCTTCTATTTCATTTTTTTAGTTTTCAAGCGACACCTAGCACCTCAAAGACTCCAGAAAATCAAGCTTTGTTAACCTGTTGATGCCATTTCATGCAAGCAATGAGCAATGCAGCAACCACAGCTGTGGCTTCCTGGTCTTGCTGTAATTGGGGCAAACTTACAGTTACAAAGTAAACCTTACAAATGGAACAAATGCACTATCATAAGTTAACTTCATCGGAAGGTAAAGGCGACTTCCTTTTCAAGCCAAAGAGCATTCAGCAGTAAACTGCTTGTTAGTTTAGCTTAGTTATTATGACTATACACAAATTGTTTGGTATTTAAAATGTTTGGTACTCAAAATGGTACCAAACCCCATCCGTATAAAATTTATGGTGGCAATGGCCCATAAAGTCTCGAATGATCATTTTCAGTTTGCTTTTCGTATTCTGATTAAAAAATATGTTATGTAGAAAACTTGCGAGCCTGAGCTAATGTCCTTTTGGTTTCTCCTCAGGTGCGACCATCTTCATCAGGCCCTCAGTTTGCCACCACTGCCAATGGGACGCCTCCTCAGCAACCTTTGCAGCAGTCTCCAGCCGTTGCTATGGCATCAGGTTCGCCATTGCACAACTGCGTGGCTCGCTCCCCTCAGACTCCAACCCAAGCTCAGACACAAGCAGTCTCTAGGCCTGGGAATGGATACATGATGAACCCGGGGCCAGGAGTCAGTCAGGCGGGCACTGGACCTGGAGCAGCGGGGATACCGCCTGGAAGTCAGTCTGTAGGACCAGTAACGCCTGAGCTTTCCCATGCAGAGCAGCTGAAAGCATTTGCTCAGCAGCGTAATAAAATGATGCAGAAGCAGCAGCAGCAAGCAGCTAACTGGTCACCTGCAGCCGCTCCAACCAGTCCCTATAACTCCGCTCACTTTAACCACGACAAACCCAACAGCCCCATGATGTATCCACCGCAAGCCTTTAATACACCACAGGGCCCTCTAGTGGGTGGCATGGCCCCCAACAACGGTCCCAAAGCCCCAGTGAACAACTACCTCCCTCACAACCACATGGGCATGATGGGTCAGCAGCAGCCAAACAGCATAAACCAGAACGCCCTGTCCAAACAGCAGCAACAGCAGCAGCAAACAGCAGGCATGTTGTCCTACAGCAACACCAAACCGCTGAGTCACTTCAGTGGCAGCGGGGTGGATCTCATAGGTCAGAGAATGACCCCGCCCATGCCAGGGAACAGTCAGGTCAAGAACCCCATGATGCCACCTTATATGGGCGGTGCGGGAGGTGGTGGCCAGGGTCCGGGGCCGGGTCAGACGCAAGGGCCAATCCCAGGACAGACAGCTCACCTGAGTGAAGAGCAGAAGAGGATGTTACTGATGAAACAGAAAGTGTTAAACCAGAACATGCCCTACAACACCATGCAGCCTCATGGACAGGTAAGGGGACAGCTTGGCGTTGTTGGTCTTAAGAACATGGAGGTTGAATTATTTCCAAAGCAGTTCATGTGCAGTCAGTACTGTTGCTTAAACTTAAGTCCAGAGTGTTTCCATCGTCTGCAGGTTGTGTGGTTTGGAGAGTGGATGAATATTTGGACTGTCAGTGAATATCTGAGTCCAGTGTTTCTGGTTCTGTTTTCTGCCTTTATAATAATTCAGTTCTGTAAATAATGAACTTTATACACCGCCTCCCTCATTATTCTTGTGTTGAACTGCAGTTGAGAGTCTTACCATATATGACTAGTAAATGTACCACCAAGGAGACCTGGCATTGACTGGTTGATATTAAGTACTGTATATAAGTCAATGAGAAGTTTCTGACCCAATGCAAGACCCCGGAGTCCAGGCTAGGTAAGCTAGTTGAAGAGCTATTGGACTGGTCTGTTAAAGTGTTTGTGGCTTTGATTATGAGAGCATGTTAGGGAGAGAGGGAGGTTACAATAGACTGCATAAGAAAGATGTACATCGTCACCCATCGCTTTGGAAAGTCATGTTTTTGAGTACTGAGCTGAGGCATTTCATGAATGCGGGCAGATCTGACTGTGACACTCCAGCTCATTTGATAGCGACGGACATATCAGTTATCAGTTAAGCGTTTACTCAAGTGAGTTGTGGAATTTTATTCTTTAATACAGCACACGTTTTTTTTGCAAGCAGACAAATCGCCCCCTGCTGGTCATTAGAAACGTGCTTCTGCATTGGCTACCATACCTGGAAGCTACAGCCATCTTTTTCATACAGTCTGTGTGTCTGGGAAAATTCAACCTATGACCTTCTGCTCATCCTTTGAATAAGAGCTAAATAAACTCCCCGTGCACTGGAGGTTTCCTATAAAATTCATTTGGACCCCATTTTTAAGCAGAATGCCCAAAAAATGCCCCCCAAAATAGAGGAGCTAAGAGTGTTTGACCAGTTGCTTGGGACGTACTGCAGAACATGGATTTCTGTTTTAAGAAAAGGCTTCCAGAGGTGCAGCCAGGGAAGGTAAAATGGCGGTAGTTGCCCCAGCAACAAGCCAGGGCTGGGAATAGGCATAGGAAAATGGCCTGTCGAGAGTGTATTGATGCCTCTGCAACACTAGCAGCACTGATAGCCTCCCCCCACCTCCTCCCCTCAGACACACAAGCGCGCACACACCACAGCAAGCACCACAGCTAAACGGCTCCTTAGCTCATATCCCCAATCTGTCACAGCTGACTGATGGCTGAGATTGGACCACTAAGCCAAGCTAGCTGCTGTCATTACCGAAAGCCCACCTCGGGCAGTTTGTTTCCTGAGCCCGGCGATCAGCACAGCCCACTCTGAATGCTCCAGCGGTTCAGCCAGGTGTCAGGTGTCCTTAATAATCCACCGGACGGAGGACGTTTGAGTGTGGGTGGACTCTATCTTAACAAATGTTCACATACTCGAGCGAAACCTCACACTTGTGTGGCTCTGGCGCTCCTCATTATCTCAGGGCTGATGTGCGGTTATCAATAGATATTGCGTGTGCGAGTGCTTGTTGATGGCGCACTTTACGTCTCTGTCTGTCTCCTTCTGCTCGCCATGTCCTGATGATACAGCTACAGTCAGTCAGTCACCTCCTCCTCCCCTCTGGTGATCTCTGCGTCTCCTGTCCTGCTCCTCCTCCTTCCTCCCCCTCTCCTCCCTCGTTCTCTGCCAGAGACACTCAGCACCAATAAAGGAGCAGATTTATTAATATGAGGCCTTTGTGGCTGCTGCCTGGAGCGCTGTGTGTTTGTGTGCGTGAGTGGGTCAGTGCACATGTATGTTTGAGTGTGTTGCATAGATTTTTTTGAGGGGGGACGGGTGTAAGGGGAGGGTGGAGAGATTTATTTGAGTGAGCAGAGGAGAGTTGGAGACCAGGAAGAGAGAGGGAGAGAGAGAGGAGAAAGGCAAATGCAGAAAGCAAAAGATTTATTATGGAGGGAGGATGGAGCATATTACAAAGAAAGTCAAGGGCCTGGAAAGAGAGAAATAAGTGAGCAATGCCGAGTGGAGTGTCTGAAATGCAAAATATTCACTTATCTACACGCGTGCAGCCCGACTGCATTGACTGTAATTAGCGAGTTTTATTTTTAGTGACACGTCTCAAATAAAATCAGCAAAATCAACTATAAAATGTTAAAACGTGGGACAAATATGTCATTTATTCTTCTTTTTTTTTTACTAGGTGTAGCACTTGAAGGGAAATTTCACAGATTTCAGACACCGAGATCACTTCTTAGGTCATTTATAACGCTGCTCAGCCTGTGAAAGCAACATATAATTGGTCTCTCATGATTTCTCCAAACCTATCAAAGTGCAAAACAAAATCTCAAGAATAGCTTAACTGTAATCAGTGTTACTGAGGTGGGTCGTATTAGATTTAATGCCAATTGGCAATATTGTTGTGCCAGTTAAAAAAAATGTCTAGTAATCTCAGTTTCTTAGTTTTGGACTTTCCAACCATCTGTGCCCAAACTGTAGGCCCAGTGGATAAAAAGCTGCAAAATTCCTTCAGCATGTCATGGTGAGAACTCTTGAAAATAATTACAGCATATGCCAAAAACAACAAATTAATAGTCCTGGAAAAAAGATCGCAGCTTATCTCCCCTACTATGAATCTGAACGGGGTATTAAATGCACATGCTCTTTATGGGAAAGACAGATAATAAGCGGTGTTTATTATAATTATTGCTTTCAGGTGTATTCGGTAGTTTTCCCACTGCAAAGCCAGCATATTGCTGAGTAACCAGTTGCAGTATTAGTAGCAGCTTCATCACTGCTTATCCTTTATTTGTCCTGCGCAGCTAATGCAGAGATCACGTGATGATTAGCTACGTGTTTCTTTGCACCAGTATTAGTATTTACTCTGTGTTAAATGCAAAATATCATCCTGTTCTTGGAGTTCTTTAAAGATGATTGTGTCTGACGTATTCAGATAAACCACAGTGTGTTAAATCTGCTGATGACTGTCAAAGCTTAATAAGGAAGAGGTTAAGGAGAGCTGAAGTGAAACCAAAACATCTGGGTTCTGCTCCAGAAGAAAAGCTCTTTTAAAATCCCACTGACACTTACAGCAAGGCTACAGAGCAGGGCCGAATATGCAGAAGACTTCTGAGTTTAGATCTAGAAAGATGGAAAAACCAAAACAAGTAACCAACACTGAAGTGTCCATCAGTCTTAGCTGATGATAGCTGAGTCGTAGCTCAGTTTTTAACTGTAATCTGTAACTTTTTTCAAATTATGATGTGAAGTAAAGAGGTTTGGCTTAGAATTTGAGGAGAAATCTATAATAAAAGACCATTGAAAGAAATGCTAAATAGGATCTTATGACTTCATCAATCGGCAAACTTATGATCCGAAACGCTTGGGGTAAATTGGGCAGTGTGTGTATCAGCTTGGATGAAGTATGAAGCTTCTTGCGGTCGACTTCTCGGTGCTGGAGAAATCGGCTGGTGAAAGCACGGATGGATGATCGGTTAAGAGAAGCTCAAAAAACTGCAAGGCTTGTGGAGTAAGGCCACGGTCTCGTGTTTGTGTTTGTGTAGCTCTATGGCCACGTAGGGAGAGCGATTTTAACCCGTTCAGAGAATCCCGTGAGTTCTCCAAAAAGGCAACAACACATTTTGCGGCCTGGTGGCCATGACAATAAGCGTAAGTTGAATGCTGATTGGTTGAAAGTTCACTTGCACAGGAAAGGTAGCCACAGCGGAGTTCACCGCAAAGAGGAAGAAGCACCAAAATACACCAAAGATCAAAAAAGCTCAGACAGTGACTCTGCTTCTCATCCATGGACCGTTTTCAGTTTTCTTACTTTTAGTTCTTTACTAAGAAGTTCTTAGCCTCAATGAGAGAACGTTTTTTTAATGCTTCCCCCATGTGAGAGTACCCAGGTACAACAGCATGCAAGGCCTGGGTAGCAACTTTTCTTTGCCTTTTACCATGATGGGACCTTTAGTGAAACTCACCATGAATCAACAGCACAGTGTGAGGAATGGAAATTTCCTCACACTTTCCTTTTACATAGCGCTAAACGATTGGAGAATTTTCTTTATGTCAAACATTGCGGTTGTCTGATCATTCCCCTGACGAGCCAATCATCTGCTTTATAAGAGCAACATGGGACACAGACCAGCAGACGTTCAGTTTTTGACACAACCTTGTTTGTTAGCGTTCTTGATCGAGTTGTTACCAAAGACCTTATTTTAAGGCTAAGCCACCAAATTATTTGAAGCTTTTTGTTTAAATGCTCTGACTGGATGCACGTTGTTCGTTATAGTGTTCCCCTGCTTTGCAAATGTTGCTTGAGCTTCATTTTCAGATCCTCTCTCAGTTGCTGAATTAGAGGTGCCGGTGGTTGTTGACTTAAATTAGGCCCAGTTAATGAAGTTCTGTTACTTTACAAGTATAAGTGTGCTCGAGTGTTCAAATACTTTAATTATGTTTAATTGGTAGAAATACTCCTTCTTAATGTCTGTTTGCTGCAGGGTTTGTATTCACTTGAAAAATCGGTAAAAATGTGCGTTTGTATTTGTGATGGGAGTCTCTCTTTTTTTCGTTCCTAGCCGTTATTCTCTTTGTCTGCGTTGGTGTGGATGCTAGCCTTTAGCTTGGTGTGTGTTTGTGTGTCTGTGTTGGCTCACAGGTGGTGCTTAAGCATCACCGTCTCCCTGCTCCGTCCTCCCTCTCTCCCTCTCTCTGTTGCTGTGTGTAGGCTAATCCAGTTAGCAGCTGCTCGGGGAAACTTCAGCCTCGCTCCTCAAAAGCTCGTTAGTCAAGCTTTAATTGTTGCTCCCTCGCTTTGCATATCGCCATGACACTAATTTATGCCCGTTGTCGCGGTTACCGTCGCCACGGTGGCGGATCTCTCAGTGGAAGCAGCAAGTGGGGGGAAGCAAAGGCGTGTGCTTGATGCTTGTGTGGATGTCTGCATGTGGTGCATGACGCGGCTGTCTCAGTGTGTGTGTGTGTGAGAGAGAGAGAGAGAGGCGGATGTGGCTTGTTGCACAGAAGTGTGTGCAGCTGTGTGAAGCCAGCAGCTCGTGGGCGGATCTCTGGGGTTATCTGAGTAATGATTGGATGAGAGTGGATTGACAGGCGTTGGCCTCAGAGGAGAGCTTCTACTGATGAATTTGAGCGGGAGGTTTGACTGTGTGTATGTGTGAACGAGTGTAGGAGATCACGGCGTCACACACCAACCGAGGTGCACGAAGGAGCCTGCTGATGGCCCCATGAGTCACGACAGCAACCCACTCTCAGATGCACACACATGTATGCACGCACTCAGCAGCGTACACAGGGTTTGAAAAACACCCACAGGCATGCACACTCTGATAAATCCTTTCCTGCTTCTTACTTTCTCCACCCCTCTATTTCCAGAGGTAAAGCCTCTCTGTCTTCTTTTTTCATCCCTTTCTTCATCCTCCTACGGAGGACATCCACAAAGCTGCAAACTTAAAACACACACACTTTTTAAGTACACCCAACTAGAGCCCAGAATTTCAGGGACTGGGTCCTAAGTGTCGATTCCAAGGACAATGCACGAAATGCATCTCCACCCTTATTTACAGCTCATGGTTTTGTCCCCTCATGGTTTTGATAATAAGTGATAAGCAGGGAGTTCACTTAAATGAAAGAGAATTTATTCACCGTAACCTAACCAAGAGACAAATATCACCAGTACGTTGATGCAACGTGGAGTGAATTAGAGAGACGCAGCTCACCTGGGATAGCTTTTATAGCCTGGAAGATTCAGGTGAGCTGCGTTAGGTGAGGATCCTTCCATGCCAGTCAATTATCAGTCACAGCAGGACAGCACTTTCTTGACACACCCTCATCTGTCTCATCTAGGGTTAGAAAACCTGCAGCATTAGTGGAAATGACATTTATATAAAAGTTTTCTAGTCTTATTGACCCTTCATTCATACAGTGCTTTCATCTACACACATTCAGCACTTGATCTAACTCACATCCGCGGCTAATTCACAGCCACTCGTGGATATCGTTGGACCGGGGAAGAAGCTAGAGTCTTGGTTTTGAACATTAGCATGGGATTGCTTAAACTTTAAATCTTCCTGAAAATTATCAGCAGTTAAAGGTAAGGAGCAGATAAATTAAAATGGATGGATTTATCACTGACTTCACTGGGTGATACGTGCACATTTAAGCAGGAGAAATGATCCCAGAATTGTCTGAATCCAGACAAACACAAAATAGGACAGAAATCGTGCCTGTATGTGTGCTGACTTATGTGCATGGGTAATATTAAATGAGAAAACCTGAAAGTAATTATTTGAAATAATAAGCCTCGGTGGATTATATTCCACCCTATTTTCAACTGTTTTCTGGTACCTAAAAGTGAAATGACATTTTCACTATGCGCCGAAGCAGGAGAGGCATAAAGTGCTGCAAAAACATTTACCATAATTAAATATCTGAAGCTCCCCAAAACCTCCCACTCAGTGTGTCTACACACCCTCCACTGCTCAGTCAAGACTCAAGCCCATGCACTGTAAATATTATCAGCTGATTTTATGACAGTCAGCTTCTATGTTCAGTCACTCTGAGAGCATTTTTCCTCAAACATGTGTCACAGAAACAAGAACAGCTGTGTCTTTGAAATTCAAATCTGAGCATGAAAAAAATGTTCTGAATTCAGAAATCAGAGTACTAATGTGCAGTAGACTGTGGCTCCAGCAGGGGATGTTTGCAGAATCACTTGTGTATTTCAGTGGGTGCCAAAGTGGGTAATGCACCATGATGGGATGCCTCAAGGATGCCCAAAGATTTGTTCCTGTGCATGAAATTTAATGTGAACAAAACAAATAAAAATCCACACGATCATTTTGCAAACATGTTTTTTTAATTCTTTGACTATTATAGGTTTTAATAATTAATAATAACAGCATAAAACGAAGAATTATACATTTTTTTCCTTTTACAACAGTAGGGTTTGTTTCCAGAGAGGAGTTTCTCTGTGTGCTCACATAGTGAGGCATAGTGCATAGGGAGTGCTAAAAATAAAAGCACATATATGTCTCTCTCACACACACACACACACACACACACACACACACACACACACACACACACACAAATACATTCATGTCCCAGCTACACTTAAGAAGAAAATTCTAAATGACAGTTAAAATGGCAAATAAAAACATCAAAGAAACAAGCACAGAAGTTGTGTATGATCTCCAAAAAATTGAAAATAAAGCGAATATTTTTTGTAAGTAAGATCAGTAAAAACAAGTCATTTTAACTGCCTTTCCCTGCAAAAGCTCAGTTTAAGTCAGTAATTTTCAGCAATATTTTTTTCTCTATATGGGCTCAGTGAGAGTGGATACCTGTGGATACATTTTGCACACATAGAAGCCCTGCCCATTTTCTGTTCTAACCCTCCGTTCGAAGCGGACAGCCAATCAGAAGTAATTTAGCTTGAAGTGTCAGAAAGGGAGCTGAAACAGCTTCTTTTAGACAGAAAACAAACTGAGCATCAGGTCACACGACGCCACTCGAGTAGAGTCCATAAACAAATACCGAGCTGGAAATGAGCAAAATTCAGAATGTATCGTATATTAGTATATATTGGAACTGTTTTTTTAAATAATTATCAGCAATGCTCAAAAACTAAGAAATGCATTAGGGGATATATCTGTGTTAAAGTTTTTTATTGTCAATCCATATAGAATATCAAATATCCGCTGGGCTCTGCTGCAAACCTCATGTTGAAACATGGAGGAAAGGACAGCACAACCCCGGACCAAGTAATTTCTCTGCATTTATTCACAGGAGCAGCAGATATTACCTTCCCTCCGCGCCTCCCTCCTTCTCTCACATACACACATCTCCTGCTCGCTCTGTAACCCCCCCACCTCCACACACACACACACACACACACACCACACAACACACCACAACACACACGTTGTCTGAGTCGCCACACACATGCACACCCCTCCATCTCCCTCTCTGTCTCTCAGGCACACGTGTCAGGGCTTGAGTTGAGCTGCTCTCAGATCCTGTAGAGAGAAGATGGGTGGAGGGGTGGAGGTTGTGAAGAGGTGTTTGGGTGAAGCAGAGGGGTGGGTGGGTGGAGACTGTTCTGGTGTGTATTTGCTCTCTCTGTCTCTCCTTCTTGTTAAGACAAACACCAGACAAACAGCTCTCTCTGTGTTGCCACTGTCCATTTCCCCCCCTCCTATTTTCTGACTTTGCTTCCTCTCTCCTGCTGTCACCTCTCCTCTTCCTCCTCCTCCCTCCCTTCGCCTCTCCTTGCTCGCCTCCTTAACCACTCCACCTCTCCTGTGCTTAGAGAGGGCTGTTAGCGCCGAGCTCCACTTCACTACTCCCGATCAATATTGTGTGTGCGTTTGTGTGTCACTGCTTGTGTATATTCCTGATGTATACTGTATGTATGTGGCTTGCTGTGTTTGCGACTTTAATTTAAAATTGTGTGTGTGTGATACAGAGTAAATATGCATGAAAGCGAGTTTATTATGCAAATTCCCGGAGATAAGAGAGGCCACGTGTGTGTGTGTGTGTGTGTGTGTGTGTGTGTGTGTGTGTGTGTGTGTGTGTGTGTGTGTGTGTGTGAGGGAGCAGCATCTGTAGCAGCAGGAGAGAAAACGATTCCCAGGGACCTCCCCCCTCCCCAAACACACACCAACACTGCCAAAAGTGTTTGGTTCAGTTTGTCAGCGCCAGAGAAAACACAGTGAGACAGACCATCTCCACCCATTCGACACGCCCTGGGGGTGTGAATACAGGGTTGGAGAGGAAATATCAATACTCACCTCCACCAACAGGCTTTTTAAGGGGATGTGACTCCATAGAGTTCCTATGTGTGTGTCTGTAATCAAGCACTCTCTAATATTAACCTCATCTGCAATATTGACCTGCAGGCCTCACCTTGGAGCAAACAGGTCATGACACAATGAGTCTGTGTGCTGTCTGAGTGTGTGTGTGTGCGTGCTTGCGCCCGTGCATCTGTGGAAGAGCAGTCGCAGCCGAGCATGTGCACATGTGTTCATGGGACGGCGGAGAGTGAGGGGTAGTAGTGATGGTGGGGGTCATTCTTATGCAGTGTCTGTGGGCCAAAGAGAGGGAGATGCAGTCAGAAGGCTGCATACTAAACAGACTGCTGTCACCCCGCCAGGACCACACACACACACACACACACACACACACACACACAGAAGTCAATGCATGCTTGGGTGCCCTACCTCTTATATGCACACGCTCATAAACAGCACACACACACACACACTCCCCTCATGCCAGCTCAAACTTTGGCTGCCTTGCTCGGCTGCCGGTTGCCACGGCAACCGTTGCCCACAGCACTTTGCAGCCCAAATCAATGGCAGCTCCGAGACGAGGGTAGGCTCGCTTGTGCGGTGCGTCTGTGCGTTCGCACATGCGACAGTCTGTCTCTGTCCAAATGTTTGCGGCTATAAGCAGGTTGTACTTGTTGTATAGTTTGTGATAAATACGGCATAAGGCTCAGCTGCAGATTGCATTAACAGTGCGCTATCAGTGTTGCACAAACTGGATTTGAGCCCAGAATAAACAGAATGCCTTTTTTTCCCCCCAGACATGTTGAGAGAGGTTGGTGGGAAAACTGCTGGCTCTTAGGGGGAGAGCGAGCGGGTCAGCGGTTTAGTTTAGAGCAATAATAATGTGTTTGTCCCAACTTGCTAATCACCTTGTTTGTGTGTTGATGGCTCCAAATGTGGCCGCCATGCCAAGTGACACATACACACCAAGACAAATGTGAGGGGACGACACAGATGTGACCCCGCCCTTGTCCCTAAAATGCACTCCATCCGCCCCATCTGCTCAGTCAGATGCTAACACACACACTCACACACACTCGCACATACACACACGTTGCCACTTACCATCAACTGCACTGTTTGAGGACATGCTCGAGCAGGTATACGCTTTCACGCACACACAACAAAAGCAGACAGTCTTGTAAAGTCATACGGTTCGCCCACGTGTGTCTATCCCCCCCTTCCCCACACACACACACACACACACACACACACACACACACACACACACACACACACACACACACACACACACACACACACACACCAGCCCACCCCTCCGCCTCCTCCCACAGGTATCTCGCTCCTCGGTGTGGGCTGACAGAATCGAGAAGGGAAAAGTGAAACAGAAAGGGGAAAGCAGACAGGGGGAGGTGCAGTAAGGCTCTTTGAGGATTAGGTTGAGAATTTTGACTCTGTTTTACAGAGGAGGGAGGAGGAGGAGGTAGCGATGGTGGTGGAAGCGGCGGAAGGGGGTAGATCGACTCCTCGGAGCAATTTACCTCAAACGGCTCCGACACAGCTAATCCGCTCTTAAAGGAGCCTAATCCAACAGACTTGTACCTGATACTGAGAAGAGAGAGAAAGGAGAGTGGCAGAAGGAAGACAGGAAAACTGAGAGAAAAAGGCGGGAGGCTGTGGGAGAAGCATAAGTACAGAGAGAGAGCTGTGTGTGCTGCTTGTATACTCCAGACAAAATCACATTTACTGTCTTTAGATGGACAAAATGGCTAATTTCTAATTAAAAAATAAAACAATGTTGAACTCAATTACTCCTAGAGTGGGTAGTATCTTTCACCTCAGGGGTCTTAAGCCTCATGATTTAGTTTTACTTCAGTTTTTTGAGGAACTTCCAAGTCTGCCTGCTAATAGAAGTATAACCTGGATTATGCTCTGTTGCATTCCTGTTATTCCTGTTACTTTGAAGTCTACCACTTGGTGTAGTTGGTACATTTATAATGCAAATGCTTTGCGGTTGAGTCCACTCTTCACAAAACACAGATACGCAGGCATCCGCTCAAACTCTCACGCTCACCGTCTGATGACGAAAGTACAATCCAGGGTTTAGTTTTTCAAACATTAGCATTAAAGGCGAGCTAACCAGCAGGTATGACTCTTGAGATTAAGGCTGTCCTTGTACAGATAGGCAGGATTAAGTTTTCAGATGGTCGAGAAAACCAAGCGAAAAACATGAAGATCCAAGAATAAGGATGCACCCATCTGATATTGGTATCGGATATCAGTCTCCAAAACCTGGATCGGATATCACTCACAATGTGCCAGTGTATGGCACTGTGTGCTAGCAGCAGAGCTGTAGTAGCATGGATCAAGCTAACAGCATAGCTTCAGCAGTTTTAGAGTTTATTTTAGAGAGTCTGACCAATTCTACCCAATATTATTTGCCAGAATCAGGTATTTGCCGATCTATTGGTGTCTGCGCTTATAACGGCAGGTTAATACCAAGTTAAAAAGTAAAGAAGAGCTGCAAGGAACACCTGCTAACCATGGTATGATTGTTGATGTTGCACAGTTTGTCCAGGGGCCCGTTCTTCTACATCCAAGATCAAATGACACATCCAAGACCAAACCAT